>NC_133619.1:199518623-199837373 GCF_048593235.1 Sminthopsis crassicaudata | reverse complement strand
TTACAATTAATGTCAATGTAGCTAATAATAAGACATAATATTAATAAATGGCAGTTGAATAAATCTTGTAAGAAGTTTCAAGCCATTATAAAATTATCTTTGTTATTCCTTCAAGGGAAAAAATTATATGCAAACGGTATGTACATTGTCATAAAGTAATACAAAATTCCCTAGGAACATACTTAATTTTGAAATTATATCTTTATAACTCTGTAGATAAAATATTTCAAGACATATTTAGGAATTTAAGGAAACAAAAATAATCTTTTATGTATATGTGTGAAAAGGATTTAGATTTGACACTACAACATCTGAATTCAAAGTTTTTAAACTAACAAAACAGAAATAACTTTGACTGCTAAGTGACTTAATCAACTCCTAGAAATATAACTAGATCATGGGTTGTGTTAGAAGATGCCTCAAGTACTGTATAAATCTAGTTTCCTCCTTTTGCAAATGAATGCTTAGAATATCAGAGAACTGATTTTAATTATTGATGATCGCACATGCATAACAGTAATTAAATGAAAAGCATGTTTTAACTGGAAACATATTATTAGCACCTAATAATCACAGATAGGTTCCTAATTTTAGTAATAAACAGAACCCACAGTTTTAGGAATGAATATGAAAAGGATCATTAGGTTTTATTTCTACTATTGCTTGGTAAGCAGGATGGGTTTTTTATTGTTATGGTTTCTTTGTTCAAAAATAGAACCAATAATAATTTGATTACTGGGGGATTTGTCTTTTTATTTATGCTTTTTTGTAATTTCAGATAGTAGAAGTTCCTCCCAATAATTAACCATTCTTATTTAATTTGAAGTCTAATAGGATTATGATTTGCCCATGATTATAAAGTGTATATTTGTGGGTCAAGTGTTGCTCTTGAATCTATAGCTACCTTTCCATTCACTGCCTTGTGTTGCCCTTACATTTTTGTGCTCACAATTATTTGTGTTACAATTTACATAGTACTTTAAAATAGCTTAGTATTAGTAATGCTATACATATTTTACTTAATGAAGATGAAGTGAGATTCAGAGAGACTAAATGATGTCCCTTACTGTCATTTTGTAGTAGATATGGAATCACAGGTAAGATAGTAATTAAGCACTATAAAGAAATTCTAAATCTCTTTACCTATGTAATGCTGTTTAAAGAGTCCACAAAGATCAGATTTTAAAAAAATGTCCCAATATTTCCCTTTAACCTAATGACCACTCTTTGAACACTTAAGAAGCTACTCTTTTGGAAATCCATCTCAACAAAGACCTTAAGTACTCTTGAAAATAGTTTTCCACCCATGAAATGGGTCTGTGCTCCCTCCCTGTTCTCATTGTTAGGGTCCCTCTGTAATCAACAGAATACCTGTAACTCAGTCCCACATGTTAGCTTCAACTAGAATAAAACTTATATCCTGCATTATTTATCTTAAGCAAAAAAAAAAAAATTAGTATTTATTACTTAAAGAAAAGATGCTTTCAAACCTCAGATGCATGGCATTTTAGCAAATAATAATAACTGTGTTTCTTTTTCCTTGAAGAGTTTGAGAATATCAATTTTATGGAGATTGACTGCCATCAGAATTTACTGAGAGGATTATAAAATGACTTGCCAGGCAATTGCCTCAAAAAAATTGAAAAGTAAATTTCTAAGTTCAAAAACAGTTTTGGGGAATGCACTAACAGAAAAGTGTGATATTAAAAGCCTAATGATTGAGTATTCCTATATAAAAACAAAAAAAAAAAAGTAATTGACTACTAAAAGTATTTCTATTCATTAAAAATTTTGTAAATGGATTTTCCATCCACACTAAATTAAAGTTACAATCCTCTTCATTTTATTCAAATTTTAACAGAAACCACCACCAAGAACAAGAACCTGCCACACACAACAAAAATAAAAGAGGTTCTCTGTTGAGATTTCTGCTGCTGATTTTTAAATGGTGACCCAGAGGGGACATAGATCAGGTGATTCAGGCTGCAAGGAGAATAATCCCTTCACACCAATAATTAAAACCCATAATAAACACATGCACATGTGTTAAGCTGTACTACTTTACAACTCATTCTGTGCAAACACAATAATTTACATTTCCATTTTACCAGCATGAATTGCCCTAAGGAGAGCAAAAGGTAAAACAAAAAACAAAAAAGGGGGGGAGGGGGATCCAGAGAGGATAAAGAGTTAGGATCTGAGGAGGTAAAGCACATTTTTGTTCCTTTGAAGCAATATAATAGGATTTGTAATAAGGCTGGAGGGAATAGTTCCTAGCTGGGGCTTTTTAAAAGTAATACAGAATAAATGGACTGAAATAAACTAACTGTGTTATTTAAGATGCAGAAAGTTTATGACAGACATGGAGGTTACTTTATCCTCTTGCAGCCAGAGTAAAGTGAACTTTCTATGTCTTTTTGAAGGATATTGAAATCGAAGAAAAGTCAAGGTTTTAACAAATGCCACTAAAGAATTTCATAGATACATGTCTTTGATACAGTAAATGCATGCTTACAAAAAAGGGCATCAAATGCTCAAATTCATTAGATTATAAATCTAATAAAATATACAGAATCAGCATGGACTACTCTAAAAATAATATTTATAGTTAAATGTCTAGCTCAAATTAAAAGCCCCTTAATCCATAGGAATTTAACTTCTCTGACAAATTTATGAATGGCTATTGCCTTACAGTGTCAGACAACTGGGGGGGTGGGGTGGGGAAACAAGCCTTGACCTGCAACTCATCAATGACACTTTTTAAATGAATGCTTTTATTTTGTAATCTTTGAATCATAAAGTAGTACTAATATGGGACACATATAAATATTAAATTGTGTGTGTCTAGTTTGTTTATCGTTCATTAATTGTCATTAATGATCCTGGGAACTATTATAATAGTCATGTTCCATTCAGAAGTGAAGCAAAAGGAAAACGCATAAGAAAAAAAAGAATGATGTAATCTGGCAATTTGTGCCATTTCTGTCCCATTGCAATTAAATTCTGGAATACATTCTTTATCCAAGCTATTTATTGTACATACCCTTCACGTTGGCAATTATTAATAAACTTTTCACTTGAGATATAACTAATATTACAGTTCTTGGAAATAAATCAAGAGAGTAATTTCCATTGGCATGAACATTTTTTAGCAAACATATATAAGAAAAAAAAAAGGCAAGTGGATTTTTATAGGTAGATAATTTGTATTTTTTAAAATAAACCATAAAAAATCCCATTACTTCTTTTATGGAATCAATTTTTGGTTGCCACTTTCAGAAGGGCTATATTTTTGAAAAACAAACTAATTTGCATTCTTTGAAAACAACTGGGACAATTTGCTTCACCAAAACTAAAATCAGAAAGTCTTTTCATCTGCAATTAAGCACTTTTCTTTCCAGAGGAATTTTTTTTTGAGAAAATTAAAAAAAGGTTCAATTGATAGTATTAAAATACAAAATATATTGGTTTAGTTAATAATTGACTATCAGGCAATTACAATGAAACAGAATGTTTTGGAAGCTTCTTCTTGTAGGCAAGTATGGAATAAGACATTGCAGAGGCCAGAATCTTTTATATTTGTTTCTCCTAACAACCTAGAAAATAACATTCTATTTATTTACATTTCATCAAAGATTGGAAAATGAGAAAGTTGGTGTTCTGTTTTGCATTTTAGCAATGCACAGCAGAAAACATTTGATTTAGTATCCATATTTGAACATAACCCATATGTAATGTCCTTTTGTCTCTCAATTGTAATCCTTCTCTGGGAGGAGGTTTCTGTTAGTGTCCTGTCATCTCTAGAAATTGTGGATCATTCTCTGGGAGATCTCTTTTCTGTTAATCCTTTTCTCTGTGAGCAGGTGTTTTAGGAGGCTTCTGGAGCCTCCAGCCAGAGCGAAGGTAGAATCTTGAATCCTCTTCTTCCTGAATCCTGGCTCTGAAACTCTTCGAGCTTCCCTGAAGTTCTCCTGGGAAGTCTTGTTCTTATCCCAATCTAGACTGTTGTTCAGACTCAATGTTGCCTCTTTTTATCCTTCCAGAGAATGGGATTGTGGGTACTGCAGGGGCTTGTGGGAACTACTTACAACCAATGAACTTGCTTGTTTGAACTAAAGGTGTGAACTCTGAGCTAGAGAATTGTTAAGTACCAACTTAGCACTTAGTAAGAACCTAATACCCATAGATTCCCCCTTTATTTTAATTTTGAAATGTAGTTTCTTAAAAATTAATGTTGAAACAATACTATATGATGATCAATTCTGATGGACGTGGGTCTCTTCAACAATGGGATAATCCAAATCAATTCCAATTGTTCAGTAATGGAAGAGAATAAGTTACACTCAGCAAAATAAATATGGGAAATGAGAGTGGACCACAACATAGTGTAGCGTGCTGTTGTCTCTAGAAGCTGCCGGATCACTCTCTGGGAAGAGATCTGCTGTGTCTTCTACTCAAATCTCTCCAACAGATTCTTCTTCCTGTAACGAACCGTTGTCTCCAGGTAGTTGCTGTTAACTCTTGTCCTTAGAAGTGACTTCCCTTCCTGCAGAGAGCCCCGTCAAGCCTGATGCAATGCAGAGTCTTTCTCTTGAATCCTGGCTCTGAATCTCCTCCAGCTCTTATCCTTCTCCAGGCCGATCTGCTCTCTGGGCCCAGTGCTGTCTCTTTTATCCTCCCAGAGAATGGGCGTGGGATAATGCAAGGGCTTCTGGGAAGAACCACCCCAGCCAATGAGCTTGCCCCCTCTATCAAGTCAACCTGAGTTCTCACCTTGTAATTGTCCAGAAAACCTGAATTCTCACCTTGTCACTGTCCAGACAACCTGAGTTCTCACTTAGTAATCCTAACAACATAGCATTTGTACTCTTTCTATTACTGTCTGCTTGCATTTTTGTTTTCCTTCTCAGGTTATTTTCACTTTCTTTCTAGATAAGATTTTTCTTGTGCAGCAAGATAACTGTATAAATATGTATACATATATTGTATTTAACATATACTTTAACACATTTAACATGTATTGGACTACTGACCCCCAGGGGAAGGGGTGGGAGGAAGGAAGGGAAAAGTTGTAACAGTAGGTTTTGCAAGGGTCAATATTGAAAAATTACCCATGCATATGTTGTATATCTTCTGTAAATAAAAAAGTTGCAATAAAAAATTAATGTTGAGAACTAAATTTTCCTTCCTTTTGGAGATTTTCATTTACTACATCATTCCTCTTGAAAATTTTATTTCTTATCACATCTTCAGGGCAAACTTTTATTTTGTTTATAAATCAACAAATGCTAAAAACTAAAATGTTGAAATCAAAATGCAGAAACTTACAATGTCCATTTCCAAAATGAAATCTTTTTTCCTCTGCACCATGCTTTGTTTTGTTATAGCCACAAAATCTAGGAATAAAGCAAGAGGAAGGAACATTGGAAAAGGAAATTTGGAATCATTATGTATTTACAACATGTGAAACGAGCATGAGTATTTTCCCTAAACAATTAAATGCTGTAGTGAAAGTTTAATGATGTTCACATTTCCTATGTTCTCTACAAGAAAGCCTAATTCTCAGAAGACTCTGACTAATGGGAGACTTTTTGGAGTTTTTCTAAACTTCATAATACTGTCTCTACCACTGAATTTTACAGTGGTTTTAGAATCTTTATAGTATCTACAAATTTTTTTTTTTTTAAACCACCATGGAATGGGTAAAGATTGGGGCCTACTTTTATTAGAAATCATCATTACTATATTGTGTTGCTATGGACTTCTGGAGAAGAAGGGAGAGAAAAACATAAAAAAGAGGTTGACAGAACAGGAGAAAGTTAAAAAAAAGAGAGAGAGAGAGAGAACAGGTAGGTAAGGTAAGATGAAGTGGGAAGGAAAAGAAAAGGACAGAAAAAAACAAAAGAGAGTAGAATTTTAAGTCCAAGCAACTCTTCTATCTGAAAATTCTTTATTGACTTCTTTCATCAAACTCTGGAAGTATTAAGAAAAGGAAAGAAATGTATAAGATAGACAGTGAACTCACCTTCCGATCAGGACATATACCACAACTGTCAGAAGAATAATTGCTACCGCAGCTGAAATGGCTATCATGATAACCTGGCTATTCTCACTGGAAATGGAGAAAGCTGTAAGATCAAAGAAAAAAAACACAAAACAAAAAACATTAACACATTGTGACTGACACTTTTATGGGGAGTTGATAAATTAAGTCATCTTCTATTCTGTTTTGTAAGAAGTAATTCACCTTTGTCAAGTTTCCCCATCTTAAGGAAAAAACAAAACAAAACAAAACAACAAAAAACAAACTTCCTATTACATAGTATGTTTACCATTAAGTATTATTTGAAGGGAAAATCAAAGAAACTTTAAAATGAACAAACTTTGTTTTTTCTTACAAAAATTACTAAACCAATTAACAAATATTTATTATATACAGACTATTTTTCAAATAGGAAATCAGGAGAGAGAATTTATAGGCTGAACCAGAAATTTGCAGAGAAGGAAAGGCAAAGGAAGGCAAAGTATTTAGGACAAAAGGTTTTACACATCATTTAACTCTTTTGACTTCGATTGATATATGATATAGCATTTAATAGTTATTAAATTAAAAAGTGAAGTGTAATTCATTAATCAAAGTATGCATCTAGATTCACCCAAGGACTACTAAGGACTTATGTCATCTGCTTTAGGATAAGATTTAAAATTTTGTTGTCACTATCATCATCAGCAGCATTATCAGCATCATCATCACTATTATTAGCACCACCCCAATAGCAAATATTTATTTACATCACTGGGGTGATCATAAGTGACTTTTATCTATTATTTTAATGCTTGCATAACATTTCAACTCATTTGAATCTTAAAACACTTTAGGGAAATTATAACCGTATACATGATAATCTATATTTTACTAATAGAAAATCCAAGTTCTGAGAGGATGTATTTTGCAAAACAGTTAGTGAGGATCAAATGAAATAATATTTACATAGCACTTAGCATGGTGGCACATAGCTGGCATTTAATAAATGCTTATTCCTTTTGCAAGAGGCAAGTCCCTTAAAATATTCACAAAGTAGGTAGCTATGTGATTTGCTTCAGATCATGCCAAATTTTAAAAGCAATAAATCATAGAACCTGATTATCTCTCTTCAGAAGTGTGTTTAGATGTACTGGATAGTATGTTATTGTTTATTTATTTATTTTTAGAACCAGAAAAGTTTAGAAAAATCAGCTAGGAGCTTGAAAGAAAACAAGACTATTTTTTACAATGTCTAAAAAAGTTGGCAATTTAAGATCTTGAAATATATATGAAAGAGAGGAGTTACATTATAGGTTAAGGTGCAAAAAGGATTGATGCGTAAACACTATATAAATGTGATTATTTTGTTTCTGAATTCAGTTTTTAGATTTTTGTTTGGAGTCTAACAAACTTTCTTTGTAAAATTAATACCATGGGGAGCAGGAACTTGTTAACTAGTGATATGAGATATTTGAACATTATCAAATCCCATATCTAGGTTGAAAAGATCTGTAATGCAGCAGTTCTCGATGTGTAGCTTACAGACCTATAGGACATCACTTGATTACCTTCAGGAGGTATGCAAGGTCAAAAAAATTAATATATTATAGTTTCCAATATGGCAAATATCACTAATTAATATTACTAAAATTTACATAATGTTTACATTAATATTTTAAAATAAAAATAAAATATTTTAAAATAAATAAAAAATTTAAAGCATTTTTAAGGGAGTAAAAGGTCTTGAACATAAAATGTGTGAGAACTAGTACTGTAAGACTCAGCTTTTAGGAGCTGAAGAAAATCAGGGTCAGATAGTAGACAGATGATACTCCCTTCCCCTATTGACTCTACTCTGTTTGAAACAAGAATCTAAAATGGCTCAGGATGTCTCAAAGAAGCAGATTAGAAACATTTTTCTAACATGCATCTATGAGACATCCTGAGCCATTTTAGATTCTTATCTATACCTGCGGTTTTATGGAAAAAGAAAGCTCCTAATAAAGAAACTCATTTTACCAATTCAGGTCAAGACCTGGCTTACAGCTTATTTTTTTTTTAATTTTAAAATGTTAATAAGTTGCCCGGGGCAACTTAAACTTCTTTCTCAGACTTATACAACAAACATATTCCAATGGCAGAATTCAAACCTAAGTCTTCCTGACTTGCCACACTGGTTCTATTTTCACTAAACCATGATGTTTCATATTTTAAAATGATAGTCTCTATTCTTTGAGCCTAGGCAGAAACACAGTCAATATAACTTCATCAGTGACAAAAAATCCATAAACGGTGTGGTATGATATGACATTTTAACTGCACTATTGCACTTCATTTTCCATTAGCCTCCTTTGGAACACTTCATACATCAGTTTATATTTTAAGTCAATGTTGCCTTTGATTGTCTTCTGTGTTTAGTAAATAAGTCAAATGACATTATAGCTCCTTTTTAATATTTTGAGTATATCATATTATATTACTAAGGATTGAAATTTTAAAGGACTATTTATATATTTTTAACCACGGTACAAACTTATGAAAGATCATAGATTTTAAACTCTTCAATGAATTTTTATTAGCTGCTGCACACAACATGACTCAAGGTAACCTCAAGAGGGAAAGAAACTTTCAGAAAGAAATCTTATTGCCATCACTTATAAATGGGTATTAGAATGAATTAAATGATTTTAAGGACCCTTCTATTTCCATAATTTTCTTGCAAAGCACTAAAATAAAACAATGTCACTGTCATTACTGATAATTAAGATAGCAAAGGATTTTACAAATATCATCTCATTTGATTCTCACTATATCCATGTGAGGTAGGAGCTGTATTTAATCCCCGTTTTATAGATGACAGCATTGAGGCAGACAGATGTTAACTGACTTTCCCAGGGTCACATCGCCAGTAAGTCCATATTTGAACTCAGCTTTTCTTAAATCCAGGTCTAGTGCTCTATCTACTCTTTCACCTTACTCCCTCTAAAATTTCTGTTAACCAACGATACTGTATGAAGATGGAAGTAGATATCTTCAACAAAGAGAAGATCTAATTCAGTTCCAATTGACCAATGATGGACAGAATCAGCTACACCCAGAGAAGGAACACTTGGAAATGAGTGTAAACTGTTTTCATTTTTGTCTTTCTTCCCAGGATATTTTTACCTTCTGAATCCAATTCTTCCTGTCCAACAAGAAATTTGATTCTGCATACATATATTGTATCTAGGATATACTATAACACATTTAACATGTATGGGATTGCCTGTCATCAAGGGGAGGGGATGGAGAAAAGGAGGGGAAAATTCGGAACAGAAGTGAGTACAAGGGATAATGTGGTAAAAAATTACCCATGCATAGGTTCTGTCACAAAATTATAATTATAAATATTAATAAAAATGTAAAATAAAATTTCTGTTAACTGTAATATATTGGCTAAAGTACAAAATGAATATTCATAATTGTTGACTTTCAAATTGTTGGATTTTGGGGTTGTTATGCTTGCAAATTCACATGTATGTCAGATTAATCAGGGCTAAATGCTTGCTAGAACTATAAAGTATTTTCTTACTTGGAAATAAAATGTTTCACTTTGATACCTTGGGCAAAATAATTTAACAGGATGTTTTTTTTCATTCAAAAAATAGCATAAACTAGATGATTTCCCAATGTAAAATTTTAATATGAATTATTTCTACCTAATGAATTGCATGACATGTTTTAAAAAGTCAATGTCCTGTTTTATTTTTTTTATTATATCACCTAATATATATTTTCATAACAAATACTGGTTTCTGCATAGTTCTAAAGCAAATAACAAATACTTTTAATGTTTTTTTTCCTTTTTAGATTGACACCTTTTGATATTTTAAAACCAACATGTTAGTTAATAGTGAATTAATATTTTACAGTCCTACTCCTCAGTCATAATGCTGTCTAAAAAATGCAAATTGAGAAAACAATTCGTTCACATGCCCTCTGTCTTTACCTCTCCCCTCTATTAAAATATTCCAAGTGTAAAACCATTTGACTTACATTGAAAAATTTCATTTTTTTTAAGTCTTTAAACAGAAGATTTTTAAACCTCAGATACTCAAGCCTTATTAGTGGTTCATAAGTAAAACTTACCACAGAAATGTCTGTGGTATAATTTTGAATTACATTAGACTGTTGGAATTTTGTTGTTGTTATTCTTGCAAATTTACATATATGTCAGATTAATCAGGACTAAATTCAGGCTAGGAAGATGAAGTATTAGATAACTTTTCTAAGACTGCCTCTACAAAATATATCTCCTATTTATTTGGAAATAAAATGTTTCACTTGTTCCATTATATAAACCAGGGATAGTGTTAACAGCCATTCTTTTTGTAATATTGTATGAATATATTTTAATGTTTAAGCTGTCTTTTTGAAAGTTAAAAAACAAAGGAAATATAAAAGGAGTTGATAGGTATTCTCATATGTTCAAATTGTAAATATCCTAAGTATAACTATTCTTATGCAGAAATTGAATTATGTATTATTTCAAATAATTTAATTTCTCATAAACATTACATAGGAGAGGTTTTTATATTTTTATGCAGTGTAAAAAACTTGAGTTGTCTCATTTTTAATAACCTGATTTTTACCCAAGGAGATTTAGAAGAAAGTTTTAGGAGGAGGATAAATCAATTGCATACTTGAAGATAAGGCCTATTTGCTAGTTGGACAGTTTTTTAAAAAGCATTATTGGGTAAAAGCAGTTAAATATTGACATTGTTCTCTAGGAATTTATAGTTTGTAGAGGCAAAATCATATTTTGTCTTTAAAACATCCCTGAAACATCACTCCATACTAAAAGCTAATTTACTTTGGCAAGTTTACTGCATTTTCTTACTTAGAACAATAAGTAGGAGTTTTAACATAATAGAATTATTCCATTAGAAATAAGAAATTAAAAGACAAAGTTTTCCATTGGGAAAAATGGGGGACTATTTTACCATATTAAATGCTGAAGTTATCTAATTTAGGAAATGGTTGTCAATTAAAGGAAGTATAAATTATAGATTCAAATGCATTCTCTAAAAATAGGTGACTATAATTGGAGTAATTAAACAGGTTTAAGAAAAAGCAATCAATATTTTTTCAATAATATAAAAATATATGTTCTGAGCACTATAGTATGGGTTAAAACAAAATCAAAATCCTCATGGATAAGTAAATTTCTAGTAATCAGTTGACTAAATCAAGCAATAAACTGGAATATAGGGAATAAGAACCATTGGAATTCTGTTACTTTATCAAACACCTTTCTTTAACACAAGTTTCTGGCTAACCAAGAAAAATATTTATTCCAGCAGTGGAAATATGATCAGGTAGAAAAAAAGAGGGGAAAAACCCACTTGTCATAGTTTTCCATATATCCCTCAGCAGTTTTTAATTGAAAAGACAAAATGTAAAGTTCCATATTACTATTATAGTAAATGATAGTACTGTACATCACATTTACTAAAGACTGGAAGGGAATGAAACTAACCATTCCGGTTACTTTAAAACTGCACACATAGGCATTTAAAATTAGTTGAAATGATACATACAATCTGGACTAGTTTCAAACTCAAACTTGCGGCTATTGGTCCCATATCCAGCTGCTGTTCGTGCTCGAATTTGGAATATGTAAGTAGTCTCAGGTTTGAGGCCATTGATGGTAACATTTGTGCCTTTTGCCCTCAGTATGGTATAACTTGTCTCTTGTTCCTGCTTTGAGGTAAGAAGAATTATATTAAAAATTAATCTTTATAATTATATTAAATTGATCAAATAAAAGGTCTCATTTCTCAAATATGTAGAAAACAGCCAAATGTATAATAATATTTATTCCCAATTGATAAATGGCCAAAGTATATGAATAGGTAGTTTTCAGAAGAAGAAATCAAAACTATGGATAGCCATATGAAAAAAGGGTTTCAATCATTAATAATTAAAGAAATGAAAATTAGAACATCTCTGAGTTACCAACTCATACCTATCAGACAAGGAGGGATTTTTAAAATGGGAGGGGAGAATAACAAATGATGGAGAGGATGTAGAGAAACAGGCACATTAATGCATTGCTGGCTAATCTGTGAACTAGTCTAACCATTCTGGAAAACAATTTGCAATTATGCTTAAAAGGCTATTAAAATATACACAGTATCTGACCCAACAAGTAGCACTCTGTGAAGCTTAAAGAAAAAGGGAAAGGAATAATATGCACAAAAATATTTATAATAACTCTTTGTGGTAGCTTTTGTTGTTTTCAGTCTTTTCAGCTTAGTCTAGCTCTTTGTGACCCCATTTGGGATCTTCTTTACAAAGACACTAGAGTGTTTTGCCATTTCCTTCTCTCACTTATTTTGCAGATGAGGAAATTGAGGCAAACAGGTTTAAGTGACTTGTCCAGGATCACTTAGCTAATAAATCTGAGCTAAATGTGAACTCAGGCTCAGCACTCTGTCTACTACACTATCTAGCTATCCTTTGTATTGTATCAAAGAATTGGACATTGGGGGAACACTCATTAAATGGGGAATAGCTGAACAAGCTGTGGAACACGAACATGATGGAAAGATGTAGGGGATAGTTTCAGCAAAAAGAAGTGAGCAGAACTGGGAGAACAATTTATATAGTAAAAGCAATATTTTAAAGATAATCATCTTTGGAAGATTTAGCTCTGATCACCACATTGATCAATCACAATTCCAAAGAACTCCTGATAAAACACGCTTTCTACTCCATAATAGAAAAATGGACTCAAAATATAGACTGAAGCACATTTCCCTCTCTTTCTTTTTCATTCTTTCTTTAATAATAATAGGTTTTGTTTTCTTGTCTTCTTACTGGGTGGGAGTGGGATGGGAAAGAATTTAGACCTGAAAATTAAAAAAAAAAAATTAAAGTTCCTTCTTTAAAAAAAAAAAATTAATTAAGATATGTGAAGTTGGGCAAGTAACTTAATCCTCTATAAATCAGTTTCTTTAAAAAGAAAGGGTTATGGGGGCAGCTAGATGGCACAGTGGATAGAACACCAGCCTTGAATTCAAGAGGACCCGAGTTCAAATCTGCTCTCAGACACTTAACACTTCCTAGCTGTGTGACCCTGGGTAAGTCACTTAACCCCAACACCCCCCCCAAAAAAAAAGGGTTATGCAAACCAAGTATACTTTACCATAGAAATGTGAGTTTGCAAATGGGAGCTATGAGACTGAACTAATTAGGTTTGTCTAGAATCACAGAAAGGGTTGAACAAGCACCAGATATTACTAGATCTTTTTACTCTGTTGAGTAAAAATTTCTAATTCAGATTTCAGAGCAGCCCTTTATGCTGTGAAAATCATCTACAGATAGCCATATGCAAAATCCATCCCTTTTACTATTTCTTCAAATTGGAATACAATGATTGGCACAATCATTATTTGTATTTTATTATTATTTTAAATAATTATTATGACTTGGAAAATTCATTCTTGGATGTGGATTAAAACTTTCTCTGAGCTCTAATCTGTTTTATAGTGCTGTCATAGGAACATAAAGAAACTTTCATTTAAAAAAATTCTTTCAATTTTTCTTAAAACACAGAAGGGAGAAAGGAACAGACATTCTTTACAACAATGATGCAAACTACCAAGGCAATATGAAGGAATGAAGCAAAGAAATACCTACTATGTGAAGCAGCATGCTAAGTGAATTTAGGAGTCAGATGATATTATTATTATTCTCATCTTACAGTGGAAGAAGCTGAGGAAAAGGTTGTGACTTGCTTAGGATTACATAGTAAGTATCTAAAGTTGTATTTGAATTCAAGTCTTCCTGATTGCAGGCCCAAAATTATAACCATTTAGCTATCAATGAAAAGAGTACTAAATTTTGGAGTCAGAGAAACTATTCAAATTCTGATTTTTTTTCAATTCTATTTGATTTATTTTCTTCATTCACAAAGTGGAGGGAGTGGGACAAATAATCCTAAAAGTTCTTTAGAGTCCTAAATATATGATTGTCTGTGTGCAATATTATTACAGGGTAGCTATGTGTTACCACGGAATATAGCGCTGGACCCAGAATCAGGAGAATCTGAATTAAAATCCAGGCTAAAAGATTAACTGTGCTTCTCTGGGCAAGTCACCTGTGTGATTCAATTTCCTCATCTATAAAATGACCTGGAGAATGAAATTGAGTCATGAAAACTTAAACATGACTAATCAATTAAACAACAGTATTTTTACAACTGTGATAGTGCTGTACCTACATTCTTGATCCTTCTAATGGGTTTCATGCTACTGCAAATTCTAGTGCTTCATTGCTCTAGCCCCTTGCTAAAGGGCATAAACAATCACAAGTCTTTAGTATACCATTGGCTTCTGTAATTGGTGTTTAGTGGAAAGAGTTATATCAAAGGTGATGCACCAAGCTGGAAAAGCTCCTACTCAATATACTTAAAAGAAGAAGCAACTTCTGTTCTTGCTTTTGCATTCTTTGTAGCATTCCAGGATTCTGTGAACTATTGGGTTTCTAATTATGGAATTTTTCACTCATATCTTCTCTCCATTCAATTCAATTGATATGGGAGATATGGGAGCCATACATATATGACAGCAAACCCATATGCTTATCTTTTTGATTTTGGCATGAATCTCAGATTTCTAGGGCTTCTCCTTTTATATTTCTTTTCTTGGACAGAAAAGGGATTTGAAGAGGACCTTCCTAACCTTTATGGCTACCTTGTGAATTCAAAGACCTAAGGTCATAGGGAGTTCTGAATGCTGTTTGCCTAATGGGGTGTGATTCTTGCACATGCACCCTATTTAGATGGGATAATCACCTTGAGGAAGATGAATTTTGCACATCTTACTCTCCAGAATTATGGACTTTGGTGGAGCTGCTGTTCAGATAATGCAAATAAAGGCTATAATGAAATACTTTCAGTCATCCTGTGATAATCTATTACCTCTTATCTAATGATATCTCAGAACAGTTCATAAGGATAAGAATCATGCAGGATTCCCTTATTCACTTGTGTGGTTCCTCCACACTTTTCTGAAACTAGGGCAAGATGCCTATGGTTAGAAATATGGATGCTCCATTTTTTATTTTTTTTTTGCTTAACCTATTTTAAAAGTTGTGCAGTAAGTTAAGTACTAATGATATCTCTGGTCTGCTACACAATGTTCTTATCTTAAGCCATAAACAAAGAAAGGGGAGCACCAAAGGGAGATGAACATATGTATGCTTCTAGCAAATATGGTTTCCTAAATTAATCTTTTCCTATCCATACACTGGATAGTAGATTAATCAATCATTTTAGTTTAATGATTAAAACCTGCATAATAAATTACCATGGACTTTTGGGCTTCAATTAAATGTCTAAAGTCAAGAAGAATAGATAGGATCATGATTCTAAACTTGGATAAAATTTTATCCTGAGGAAATGCAAAACTTGTCAAGGAGGTAGGGCAAAGTTTAGTAAATAACTTTATTATAACTTAAATAAATAACTTTGATAAATACATTTTGAAATATTTTAATTAGTAGAAAAATATTTATGGTTAAAGTTTTTCTTCATGAAAATTTAACTTTGTTTTATTTTTATATTCATATGAACAGTAAATCCTAGAATTACTTTCCTTTCATAGGAAAGACAGGTTTTAGGAGGGCTTATTGAAAGCCAAAAGCATGTGGGTACCAAAAAAAATTTGCGAATTTCTGAATTTGATAGTCTATTAGATCCATCCTAGCTCCTGTAATCTATCAGAAATTATTTATGCAGCAACTATTATGGGTAAGGCATTCTCTGGAAACTGTATGTAACATGCCTGAATAACATTTATTTTACATGGACATTTGTCAAATTAAACAAATCTTTTAGGGCACCAATAAGATTTTTGTCCAACAAATTTTATTTTTTAGTTTTCTTAAAATCTAAGTTTGTATCCTATTAATCTGACAATGGAAAATTATTAACTTATTGGGAGTACATATAGTTATTTATACATATTATATGCATATATTTTATACAAACAAATATATATTTATGTGTATATGTATGCATATATGTGTATGTATTTATATTATATATATATATAAATATATATATATATTTATATATATATATTTATACACACACACACACACACACACACACACACACACACACACACGCGCACACACACACCCCTGTTGTGGAAAATCATCTTGGAGTTTCTTTCCTCATATGCCAAGGCAAATTTCCCACAGCTGGATTTCAAAAGGTAAACAAACAAGACCCACGATAGTTTAATAGATCTAAATTCATGTCTAAGCTCTACCAGCCAATAGCTTTGTAACCTTTGGAGTAAGTAATTCTTTAACTTCTCTGGGCCTCTTCTGCTTTTTCATCTCCAAAATAAGAGGATCATACTAGTTTATTACTCAAATTCTTCTCTGCTTTGGAATTTAATACTTTTTCTGCTTTGATTCTGTGAATAAAATAATCAATGGTTTTTAGCTAATGACTTGAGAAAAAATACCAAGAATGACTCATTGCCAGCAGAACTGAGAACCCCAGAGAAATTTAGTTTCTCTAATTGGAACATATGTTTTCAAACTGTTTATTTAGTATATATGTAAACATTGAAATAAACAAGTACCATCAATCTAAAAACTCAAATTTTTGAAAGAAAAAAATAAGAAAAATTGACACTTGAACATTAATGAATAGCCTTAAAAATCAGAGAGGTTGGAAATATCATGGTAACTGTGTTGGAACCTCAGAGATTGTTTTCATTGAGAATTCTCTATCAGTTGCAGTATATTCTCCACCAAATTTTAATACTCAGTAGCATCGAAAAGAGCAGTGATATAATTGTACATATTTCTTTGGATGAAACAGGACTTGTTCATACATATATGTAAATATGGATTTACATATATTATATATACATACATTTATATACACATACCCATGATATTTTATTCAATATATAGTTGTTGTTTTTTTAACATAACTGCCCTTTTAGTTAACTTCAAGGAATTTATTTCATATGAATATTTGTTTCTATAAGACTTAGCAGCTCCCAAATGAGTTGTAGATGACTTTCCAAATTAAATAGCAAACATATAAATAATAAAAATAACATAATTAATAATGATAATAAAAGCTGAGAAAAATCTAAGGACTAAAATATTTGTCATTTTGGGGTTTCTCTTACTCTCTACCATTTAGAAATCTGATGATAACATCCAAGAAAGTAATCATATTTGTATGGCCTATTCAATAAATTAAGCTATTTCAGAAGATTGAGTGAAAATTAATTTCAATACATCTTTAATTTAAATTCAATAAAACTTTTATTTTAAATGTTTAAGATTACATTTATGACATAGTAGGAAAAGAACCAAACATTTATATTTTAACAACCCATTCCTAACCTTAACTTTGCCTTCTTGAATATATTGCTTTGTCTCTCTGTTTCCCTACTTGGAAATTGTGACAATAAAACTAAAATATGTTTTAAGGTTTTTTTTTTTTGTTTTTTTTTTTGTAATCACCAAGAAAACACAATGCATTTTTGCAAGTTGGAATAGTGTAAAAAGCTCTTATATGAGAAATTGGAGATTGGGGTTCCAATTCTAGCCCCAAAGCAAACTTGCTGTGTGATTTTGGATAAATGACTTTCTCTCTCTGAACTTGAGGATATTAGGTTAGAAGACATCTAAAGCCCTTTCTTAATCAATGATTCTAAAAAAATAATGAAATTAGATACTGTATATTTTGCAAATGCCTGATACTATTATTTTTAATGTGCTCCATCTATCTTCCACCTAACAAAAGGAGTATAGGAATTATAGGAATGCTGTATGATTTCATCAATATCAGGCAATAGTGTAGTTATGTCTTCTATCAGTTCATATCAAAGATTGACTACTGAAGATCTCAGACCATATGATCAGTAGATGAGTCCAGGTCTAATGCTTAACGTACACAATTATTAAATGATATGCCCAGAGTTATATAGCTAGTAAGTGTCAGAGTTGGGGAATGAAAGCAGATTTCTCTGATACCATGCCCAGCACTTTATCGATAATACTACAAGTAATATTTTTGAAATATCTTAAAACTTTGCAGAAGAATTCTTGTAAATTTTCAAGTAAATAATAGCACCAAATTGCAAGCATTGTCAATGTAATAAAGCAGGAAAATATATTTTCCAAATAATCAACCTGACTATGAGGTCATTTGACAAGTATTGGTATTATTTGAATAGAATCTTCTATAATATTTAAAATAATTTTAAATCTGGAAGAAACAACTGCTTTTTAAAGCAATGTTTGTTTAGGCAAGCATGTCTAATAAATTGGATGGAAAATTGGACTCTGTATCAAAATATTTCACTTTCAGTCCTAGTTCTTTGCTAGTGTTAAGCAGTTGAATTGGAAGCACTCAGTAGCTAAAACTCTGAGGTTATAAAATGAAGGATTAGACTAGATAAACCACAAAATCTCTTCTCATTTTATGAGTCTAAGATGAAAACAATGTATTTTTCCCCAACAAAAAATTTTTCCCAACAATAACCCATCATTATATCCACACAATGTAATAACTCACTATATCAGGAACTTAACATTGAAAATTTAAGAAAGCAACCCCCTTTCCTTTGCTATTAACCTTTTATCTCTCACCTTTTCATAGTACTTGACCTCGTAGTCCAGGATGATACCATTAGGATGTTCAGGTTCTTGCCAAGATAATGAGACACTGCTTCTAGATGTTCTGTCCTTTTTAATTATTGTGACAGGTGATGGAGCTGCAAAGGGAGGTTGGAGGAAAGGGTAGGGAAATAAGAAGGGGGAAAGAAAGAGAGAAAAGCAAATGGAGTTTATCCCTGTCTAATCCTTGGCAAGAAGGTATTGTTTCCATCTAAACAACTTTTGAATATAAATCTAGCCCCATTCCAAAACTCAACAGTTGGATTCTTGTCCTGGTATAAATGCCTAGAAGCAAATTGGCCTGAAGGAAAATGAGCTGAAATTTTCTATTACTGGTGGACTAGTAGCAAGTGAGCATATGTTTTCAATCTGCTACTATAATGTAAGCAATGAAATATATTTGATATATTAATAAAGAACAAAACAACAGGACTACCTATTTATTATAATGTTGCAACATTATTATTATCAGATTCCCTAGTTCACTGATAACATTTTCATATGCAACATTACAACAGGACTGTAATAAATTATGTGTAAGGAGTCCCATGATATTTATAGGTAATAATAATATTTAATATAATGTAGAAAATAAATGATTCATGATTTGATCCAGTAAGTCCTTACTTCTGATGCAAATTTGTCATAAGTAAAACTATATATCACAACACAGAAAAAAGAAATCTTTGCTACAGTTCTAATTTGCCTTATCATGGCATGGAAATGGCCTTGGATTTTTGAAAACAGTTTCAGCAGGTTTTAAATCTGGCAAACAACATTTATCTGCCAGCAAAATTTTCTGAGAAATAACCTTAACTCAATTCATAAAAAGTCAGCAACAGAAGGTTGGACCAAATGTAATTATTACTTATTTTTGTTAGCCATAACAACTTATAAAGTCTGTGCACTAAGACATATACGTGTTGTCACTCACATCTATGGAGAGAACAGACACCACAATGTGATTGTGATGAATGGAAGAATAGAAACTCAAAACAAATTTTGTAACCTTCTATTTCAAATAATCTCTTTTGATAAAAGATTGTGTTCCAAGATACTGGGGCAACTTGGATGATGTCAGTTAATCCTCCATATCCTCACAAGATCAGCAACACTGTGACAAACAAGGAAGTTATATTGTAGGCCTGGAGTAGGATTTGGGATTCATTTGTAGGACCTTTGGACAAGAGAAATATAAAAGTAATTTTGAGGGGTTGGCAAATAGCTCTTGAAACCCAAGAGAACTCCCTTTACTATGTTTTAACTTTTTCCATTAGTAATTTTATGTATTCTTATTCTATGAGCTCCTTTTAAACCACCTTGGGAATTGCTTCTACATGAGGTTATTTAAAATATGATTTTTGTACAAGGATATTGCTTTAAACCTGTTACCTCTGAGTAATCTATTGTACCAGGTACAGGAGATCAAACGTAACAGGAATAATTAGACAATGAATGCTGCAAGTATAACAAATTATTCACAGAATTTTTCAGATTATTTCTCTTAGCATTGCCTAAAAAAAGCCAGAAGTGACATACCATTTCCACATTATTAAATATATGTCATATAAAAAGAATAAATAATGTTAGATTCTCAATCTTAAATATGTAAAAGCATTTTGTGATATACTTGGAATACAAAGAAAAACAAGCTAAAGCAAGATCTCAAGGAGCCAACATTTTAATTGAAGGAGCCCACACATATTGGAGGGTTCAGTAACAAGCAAAAGTTTTTAAGGCTTACTATTGACAGGTCTGATGACAATATCTGGGTGTCTAAAGGGTTATAGTAGAAGGTAGATAATAAAGCCCAGCATAATGGTGTAATATCAAGGAAGGTAAGTTATATTTAAACTTAGTAGTTATTAGCAGGTAAATAGTAACATGTGTTGTTGTTCTATGTTACCAGATGATTTCCTACTTAACATGAGGTGTCAATATCATGTCCACAGTGTAATTTGATAAAGGGACACTGGAATGTACTGACATAAAAACTTTGGAAAGGGAGAAAAGGGCCTAAAAGTTGGAGTATAGTGGATACTTGAGTGCTTTGATACAATGAGAGAAGTAGAAAATATCCAGTTAAGGAAGATTACTACACCCATAAAATGTTTTTAGCAAGGGATCTGGGCACTCTGAATGATATCTATCTGAAGGCCAAGGCTCTAAGACAAAGAAAGATGCTGCTGTGATGAATTTTTCCTCCATAACAATTAACAGAAAGTAACTTTTTCTCATAGGAAAATATGTATTTATAGTGCTATGCTTGAAAATCAAGAAGCCTAAGTTCAAAAATGGTCTCAAACTCTTAGTATTTGTGTCACTCTGTGTAAATCACTTAAATATGTTTGCCTCAGTTCCTCACGTGTAAAATAAGCTGGACAAGGAAATGACAAAACACTCCAGTATCTTAGCCAAGAAAACCACAAATGAGGTCATGAAAAGTCAGACATGACTGAAAAATAACTCAACAACAAGGAGATATAGCCCAGTTCTTCCCATATAAGTTAGATTACCTTTTCTTTAAAAGGCAGAAACTAATTGATTGATTCAGGAGACTAAAAGTCCAGGCTGTTGAAATCACTTCTGGATAAATTGACTACAAAGCCATCATGAAGAGTTTGAGGTACTCTTTCATGGTTGGAGGACAGATCACAATGGTCAACTGAAGCAAGGGAGCTTTGTTCATCTGTAACACCTCAAGAGATCCTCCTTGTCTATCCTTGTTGAATCTTCTTCTCATGTTATAGTAAAGTCTCCTTTTCTTGTTTGTTGGTCAATTAATAGGTCTCTCATTTTAATAATTAATAAGTTAAATTAATAAGTCTCAGTTCAAACTTAAATTACCAGATCATCAGATCTGAGTCGAGGCAATCTCAAAAAAGAGGGGATGCAATTTACTATAAAATGATATCCTTATCAGTGAAAAAATAAATGAAAATGTTAAAATGAGCTTGTACTCTCTAATATGACATTTATTCACAGTCTTAAACATATTACTATATTTTTGCAATATTATATACAATGTTCATGTTATATGTACTATAACAATTATACAAAATAGACATTCAAAACAGTTTTTTACATTTATTTTTAAGATTTTTGAGTTTTAGGTTCTCTCCCTTATCCCCACCCATAATTAAGATGCCGCATGTTTTATGCAAACTATTTCCATAAAAGTCAGATTGTGAAGGAAAACATCTCCCACCATAATGAAAATAAAATCCCTTAAGAAAAAGTAAGTTAAAATAAAGAGAGAAATAGAGTAATAGAGAATACCTCAATCTATATTTAGATTCAATCAGTTATTTCTCTGGATTTGGTAAGGGTTTTTCACCATAAGTCCTTCAGAATAGTGTGGATGATTGTACTACTGAGTACAAAGTCTTTTATAGTCTGTCATCCCAGAACATTGCTATTTCTTTTTATACAGTATATTTCACTTTGTTCATGGAGTACTTTCCAGTTTTCTTTTTTTTCCCCCTTAAGAGCATTCTGCTGATCATTTTCCAGAGAACAATAATATTCCAACAGAGAAACTTGCTTCAAATTTTTTTTTCAGTTACTATTGCTAATTGTATTTCTCCCATTTATTCTTTCTATGTTCACCTTATCCCTCCTCAAAAGTATTTTGCTACTGACCATTCCATCCCCCAATTACCCTTTTATTACCTTTTATTACCCTTACCCCTTCCTATATCCTATTCCCTTCCTATTTTCCTGCAAGGTAAGATAGATTTCTATACACCTTTTGAATATGAATGTTATTTCCTATTTGAGCCAATTCTGATGAGAGAAAGTGTACTCATTCACTCTCTTCTCTCCCTCTTCTCCTCATTGCAAAAGCTTTTTCTTGCCTCTTTTTTATGGCAGATAATCTGTACCATTGCACTTCCCTCTTTCTCTTTCTTCCAATTCATTCCTGTCTCATCCCTTAATTTCATCGTTTTTTAAAAGATAATATCCTTTCATATTCAACTCCCATCCATGCCTTCTGTCTACATGTACTCTTTCTAACTGCCATAATAGTTAGAAAGTTCTAATGAGTTAACAAGTATCATCTTCCCATGTAGAAAAGCAAACAGATAAATCTTAATAAGTCCCTTGTGATATCACTTTCCTGATTACATCATTACGCTTTTCCATATTCCTGTATTTGAAAATCAAATTTTCCATTCAGCTCTAGATTTTCTATCATGAATGCATGTAAATCCTCTGTTTCATTGAATGACCACCCTTTTCTCTGAAGGATTACACTCAGTTTTGCTGGGTAGGTGATTATTGGTTGCAATCCTAGCTCCACTGGTCTTTATAATATCATATTCCAAGTCCTGTGGTTCTTAAATATAGAAGCTACTAAAAATCTTGTGTCATACTGACTGTGGTTCCATTGTACTTGAATTGTTTCTTTCTGGATTCTTGCATTATGTTCTCCTTGACTTGAGAGCTCTGTTATTTGGCTACAATATCCATGGGAATTTTTATTTTGGAATCTCTTTCAGGAGGTGATTGGTGGGTTCTTTCAATTTCTATTTTACCCTCTGGTAAATATCAGGGCAGTTTTCCTTGATGATTTCTTGAAAGATAATGTGCAGGCTCTTTTTTTTTTTTTTTTTTTTTTTTTTTTAAATCATGATTTTCAGGTAGAACACTTTTTAAATTATCTCTCCTCCTGGATCTGTTTTCAGGTCAGTGGTTTTTCCAGTGAGATATTTCACATTTTTTTTTCTATTTTTTCTTTTTTTCTTTTTTCTTTTTTTTGATTTTGTTTTATTGTATCTTTATTTCTCAAAAAGTCATTACTTCCATTTGCTCGATTCTATTTTTTAAGGAATTATTTTCCTCAGTGAGCTTTTGTATCTCCTTTCCGAGTTGGCTAATTTTGCTTTTCAAGGCATTCTTCTCATAAGATTTTTGTATTTCCTTTTGTACCTCTCTCAATTCTTTCCCTAATTTTTCTCTGTCTCTTTTACTTGATTTTACTTTTGGGGTTTTTTCATAGCCTGAACCCAATTCTTATTCTTTTTATTATTATTTTTGGAGACTTTGGATGTAGGAGCTTTAAGGTTATCATCTTCTGAAAGTATGTTTTGATCTTCCTTCTCACCATAATAACTTTCAAATATCAGAAACTTTTTTTTTAATTTTCTGTTCATTTCCCTACCTATTACTCCACTTTTAACTCTTTATTAAAGTAGGGCTCTGTTTTCAGGGTGGAGGGTGCACAGTTCCAAACCTCAGGGATTTTGTGTAACTGTTTCAGAAATCCTTCTAGGAATGTGACCACAAGAATTCTTTTCTGCCCTGGAGCTATTAGGTGTGTCCCTGCCCCACTGTAGTTGTAAGATTTAGTGTACTGTCCCCTGGCTGGGGCTCTGCTGACCTAGGGTGAGCACACCAGACTCTCATCCCATTGTTACAGATACTTTTTATTGACCTTTTGAGTCCATCCTGGTATCCCTGGGCTGAGAATTCCAGAAGGCTCTAGTACTGGTATTGATTCAGAGGTCCCATCTTGCTGATGCTGGTGTCTGGACTGGAACTGGATACAGGACCAGGCCAGGTCCAGAAGCTGGGATTGTGCACTGGGGTCTCACACTGGTTCCACAGACTTTTTCTGCTGACATTTCAGGTTGTTTTTGGAGTTTCTGGGCTGATAGTAGTGGAAGCGCCACTAAATCAAAGGTTGTGCTGAATCCTGGGCTGTGATGAAAATGTTCTACTCTCTCTTTCTAGGTGTTCTGATGCTCTAAAATTTGTTTAGAGACATTACTTAAAGGAATTTGGAGCAATTTGGAGGCAAGTTCCTGCCTTATTCCACCACCTTGGTTCCATCTTCCAGGGAGGAATTTCATGAGGAGAATGATTTAGTCAGAAATAAAGCTTTAGGAAAATCACTTTGTCAGCTATTAGAAATTAAATTAGAAGGGGAAGAGGCTTGAAGCAAGTAGATCATTTGTAGATTGTAGAAGTTATTAGAGCCTGAAACTAGGGGGGGGTTGCTGTTTAGTGAAAAGAATAAGACTTGGATAATGTTATGGAAAGTCAGGGCTAGGAGGCAGAGAATTGGAGATGGATTTTGAAATAAAGGATAAGGGGGAAGTGTAGTTGAGTTTCAAACAAGAGTATGATTATCTGTAGTGGGAAGAATGAAAAACCTTCAGTGTTCTGGTAAAAATCTATGGCTCTCCTAAGAACAATATTTTAAATACACTAAAAATAAAGGATTACAAAGCAAAAAAAAAATACATTGAAATAGAGATGTGTGTATATAATATAGACAGGTAATCTTATCTATATCTATTATTTTTTCTTATCCAAGTTGCTGGATCCACTAATGATTTGTAAGTTAAAAATAACTGACACAGATCATTTTCTTCTCTAACATGAGAACAGGGTCTAAACCACATAAGGGCAGCCAGAATTGACTAAATACTTTCAGTTCACATTGCTGTACAGATAAACCAAATAGTTACACAATTTGAATACCACTCAAGTTTTGGAAACACATCTACAAAGTAGTTTTAAAAGATGCTTTTGTCCAGTTATCAGGAAAGAAAACAGTTTTTTCCCTCTTATATTAGTATAACCTGAACCATTTATTACTTCCCTAATGAAATAACAAAGGGAAAATATTAACAAAGGAAAAAGTAAAGCACTTGGGTAAAACCAAGCAATCTTTTTACATGACATGATTAGGCAGCAGTGAAGTTTCTGCCTCACATTCTTGAATTAGAATTATAGCTGTAACAGTTTTAATCTTCAGTGCAGACTTAGAAAAAAAAAATCATCTCTACTTGCCCTATAGTTTCTATTATTTTTTCCACATAATAGAGCCCATCTTTGGAAACAGGATGTCAATGTTTTAAGTTTCAAATCCTAGAGGAAATGGTTTGATTTATTTTTAATAGATCCCTCTACTTTCAATTTAGGGAATTTCTCTGAGGTATCACTGTTGTTTAAAGATTGTGGAAAAATATCAAGGAACAACTAAAACAAGGTTCAGTATTTCAGTATTTTCTTTATAAGTGACCCAAAGTTAATTTTGTTTTCTCAGTGGAAACTCATATGCAGTAAACTAGTAGCAGTTTTTATTTTTGAATTACATGCTTCTTTAAATTAAAATTTCCTTTCTTTTTTTTCTTTTCACATCATTAATACTCCCTTTTTAGAACTATTTGTTTTCTCGCTTTCTTACTTTTTTCTTCAGATCACAATTTTCTCAGACACTATTCCATGTTTCTAATGAAACAAGAATCAATCACGGAATCAATTTAATACCATTTCTCAAAAGCAAAGAATCAGATCAGTAATGCAAGTTTGTCTAATTGTAATGGCAAGTTGGTTTGCATCCTATTAGTCTTTGTGTGTTTTGTTTTGTTGTGGAAAGGGGTAAGGGTGACTAAACTTTTGATCTCTTGAATTAGAGAATTCTGTGAGATGATTCTCTTTGTTGATGTAGGTTGGGAAATACTCTGATTTATAAATTCTTGAGTTGCCTGAGTTACTGAGAATTTAAATAACTTGTTGTGGTCCGTATAACCAGTAAAAGATAGAAGTAATGTTTGAACCACGGACTTCCTGATTTGGAGCCAGTTTTCTAACTACCACACTACATTGCCTTCATCAAATCTTCATCAAATATATCTTATTGGGCACTTTCTCTCAATTATTTAATGTATTATTTTCCCTCCATTCTAGCCTTTCTTTTGCTTTTTACATCACTGTCATAAGCTACAAGGAAACAATAACAATTTCTCCAAGGATAATAGCATGCAATCTCATTGTAGTAACAACAATTCTAGAATTGTACTTTTTCAATGAAAAATATGATGCTTCCAAGTAAAATGCAAACTTCTTGGATTAACAATTAATCCTACTGTGACATTCTTCTGGGGTTAAGGAGGGAGGTAAATCAATTGCAAATGAAAATGCAAATGAAATAGAAAGTCTACAAAAGAAAGAAGAATCTCAAAATTATGAAAATAATGGTTAAATTGAAAACTAAATATTTTCAACTACTTCAACACTTACTTTTACCTATTGTCAACCTGGGAAAGAATCAAAACATATAGACACAATTAATACTTTTGAGGTTGGGGAAGAAAAAAGTAAAACCCTCATTCCCAAAATAATTTTTTAAGATTAAATTTCCCCCTTGGGATTAAAAAGAAAAAGTAATTATAGGAGAGTAACAGATTGACATTATGTTTTGGTTATATGTTGTCATGACATTTTTTTTTTCCTGGGCTAAAAGACTTTGATGAAATAGTCTATACAGGCAGAACCAATGTATATTCCTGAGGATGGATTTTTTTGTGGTTTCAACATGCAATGAAAGTAGCCTAAAGTCAGTTAATTCACCTTTTTTCCTATACTTTACCCAAGTCATTCCTACAATAAAACACATTTGTCAAATGGACATTTGGTGTGCATTTATCATGTTTAAATGAAATTTTCCTCACTTGGTTTCTGTAACTATTATAACTTGTTTTACAATACTGAACACTTTCCCAGATTTAAACTCAGAGATAAACATATTTCAGAGACAGAAAGTAATAAAAGTAATTATTATGTAAAGAGTCAAGCTAGATTCATCCAAATTAGGAAAGAATTCTTTTTAATCTGTTGGAGATTTCCTATGCTGAGATTTTCAATGAATCTGAATGCTAACTCAGAATTATAGCCCTTCTACAACATCCCTGGAACATGGCTATTTAATCTTCACTCAAAGATTTCCAATAGGAGTTAATTCATATTTGCTCATAGCACTTTATTCCATTTCCAATCATTCTGTATTTTTCTTCACAGTAAGCTTATATATTCTCCTCTGTAACTTTTATCTTTCATAGTTAATTGCCTTTGTAATTTAGTGGAATAATCTCAGTCTTCCACCCACATAATTAGTCTTCAAATATGTGAAGAGCTTCTATGTCCATACTGAGGTTTCTTTTCTCCAGGCTAAACATCATAAGTATATTTAAAGGATCACTATATGACATGGTTTTGCATTCCTCCACCATCTCCTCCCTCTCTCAGCTTCTCCAACAGGAGTATGTTTCAGGTTCTCAGTGTTCTTGGCATCATAACTAGAGATAATTCTCCATAAAAATTTCTGTTCAGCACAAAATATTTTCCCTTACTCTAGGCACTACACTTCTGTTAACGCTTCTAAAATTACATCTGATTATTTGACTACCATACCATGCTTTTTGTAAGAGTATAAGATTGAAAATGTAGGGATTTGGAGAGGGATTGTAATTCATCACCTTGTCCATCTTTTCATTTTACAAATGAAGTACCAAAAGGACATTGTTCAATTAGCAAATGTTATACTGTTATCATAGTGGTTAGAGGGAAATACTAAGATTCAAACACAAGTCCATGACATAAACTAGTTATTCCTTTCAGTTATACTAAAACTGCCATGATAATTTAATATTGAATTTACAGTGCTTTAAAAACCTATAAACAGTTTTCATTCAAGTTCCCTCCCATCCTACACTGAAGTATTCAAATTAGTTGTTGAGTGTTTTTTTTTTTTTAATTCAAATGTGCACTATTTATCTCAATTACCTTTCCTTTAATTGACATGGTATATCATTTATATTATTAATATTAAAATAATTATATGTATACATATTTTTATTGATAGCCTTTGATTTTATATCATCTACATTCCCTAAAGAATCCCTTTCCGGGAGGCGGAGCCAAGATGGCGGAGAAGAAACACACGACTCTGTGAACGTCCTCACTCCCTCACAACCAATTAGATAAATTAAGTCTCAAAATAAGCCCAGGAATGATAGATACCACAAGGACTGGAAGCACGACTTACCAGCTGAAGAGAATCTGGAGTTTCAGCGGAAAAGGTCGGTCCCTGGGGGAGGAAGAAGAGAGGCCAGCACAGACGGTGGGGTAGTGGCACACTGCGCTGGTTGCGCTGGGAGGGGCTCTGGGATCAGAGAAGCCACTGGGGTGGAGAAATCTGGCACAGGCTGTTAGCTCTTCTCTGCTAATTATTTAGCAGTTCAGAAGAAAAAGCCAAAATATTTTAAAACTCAGATTAGATTTTCCCTGGACCCTGGAGGTTACTCAGCAGATCTCAGCACTAGGGGATGTGGCCTCAGCTACCACCTGAGAATAGTTAAGAGATTGACAAGTGGGTGGATACGGCCCAAGGCAACAAACACTGCCTAGCTTAGCTGGAGGGAGTGGAAATCAGCTCCAGGAAGTCCCAGAGAAGCAGAACCTTTGAACTAGGGACCGCAGTTTCTGGCAGACACTTCCAGTTGAGCACAGGGGCTTTTCACGTCACCTGCTGCAGACATCCACGCCCCACCGGGAAGCATAGGCTGGGCTTTGTGCTGTCTTTACTGTTCAGTCACAAATCTCAGGGAAGCCTCTAAAACACAGCGCCCTCGGGCACAGCAGTGCTAATCACCTCTGAGGCACTTCCAGGGAGGGGGTGGGGAACTCTCTCCCAGAGCTCTCTCTTAGCTCAGGCGCAGGAGCCGCTGCATCCATATGGTCTGGGAGGAAGCTGGTAAAGAAGTAAATAAATAATTTCCTACCCCAGGGATAGACCCCAAAAGATTTTTTAAATATGAGCAAAAAAGCCAGAAAAACCATAGATTCCTTCTATACAGAGAAAGAGCGGGTATCCAACCCCGAGGAAGTTAACAGCAGAGAGACAGCAGATAACAACCTAAAGGGGAACGATTCCTGCCCCCCATCACATAACTCTCTCCTAGAAGAAACTCTTAAAAAATTAAGGGAGTTTGAAGAAAAATGGGGAAAGGAAAGGGAAGCTATGATAGAGAATTACAACGTACTGAAATTGGAGTTGGAAAAAATAAAGAATTCACAGGAGATGCAGGGAAACAAAATTTATGAATTAGAAAAGGTTAAAAAAAACACAGGAAAGTAGGATTTCTGAATTGGAAAAGATAAAAAAGTATCAAGAAAATAGAATTTCTGAATTGGAAAAAGAAAATAATTCTCAAAAAAAATTAGGGAAATGGAAAAAAATTCAATAGAGCAAAATAATTCATTTAAAAACGAAATTGGGCATTTACAAAAAGAATTAAAAACTGTGAAAGAAGAAAATAGCTCCTTAAAAGTCAGGATGGAACAAATAGAAATGAATGATTCACAGAGAACCTAAGAATCAGTCAAACAAAACAAAACAAAAAAAAAATGAGAAGCTGGAGAACAACGTCAAATACTTACTGGGAAAATCTATAGACCTGGAAAATAGATCTAGGAGAGATAATCTGCGGATTATTGGACTTCCCGAAAACTATGACCAAAAAAAGAGCCTAGATTCTATTTTACAGGAAATTATCAAAGAGAACTGTCCAGAGATAATAGAAACAGAGGGAAAGTAGATGTGGAAAGAATTCATCGAACTCCTTCTGAAATAGACGCTAAAAAAAGAACACCACGGAATATAGTGGCTAAGCTGCAGAATTACCACACAAAAATCCCAAAGATTTTGGTATGATGTCTCATCATTGTCATTATCTTGGGTGAAATTGTTAATTGTTTCTATAATTTGCTCTTTTACTCAGTCATTCTTTAAGATGAGATTATTCAGTTTCCAATTACTTTTTGGTCTATTTACCCCTAACTTTTTACTGAATGTAGCTTTTATTGCATTGTGATCTGAGAAGAAGGCATTTATTATTTCTGCCTTCCTACATTTAATTTTGAGATCTTTATGTCCTAATATATGATCTATTTTTATATAGGATCCATGAACTGCTGAGAAGAAAGTATATTCCTTTCTATTGCCATTCAGTTTTCTCCAAAGGTCTATCATACCTAGTTTTTCTAATGTTCTATTTACATTTTTAATTTCTTTCTTGTTTGTTTTGTGGTTTGATTTGTCTAAATCTGAGAGTGCAAGGTTGAGATCTCCCACTATTATAGTTTTACTGTCTATTTCTTCTTGTAACTCTCTTAACTTTTCCTTTAGAAAGTTAGATGCTATACCCCTTGGTGCATATATGTTTAGTCTTGATATGGCTTCATTATTTATGCTACCTTTCAGCAGGATATAGTTTCCTTATCTTTTTTAAGGAGATCTACTTCTGCTTTTGCTTGATCTGAGATAAGGATAGCTACCCCTGCTTTTTTGGCTTTATCTGAAGCATAATAGGCTCTGTTCCAAACTTTTACCTTTACTCTGTATGTATCTCCCTGCTTTAAGTGTGTTTCCTGTAGACAACATATTGTAGGGTTCTGCTTTTTGATCCAATCTATTATCCGTCTCCATTTGATGGGATCGTTTATCCCATTTACATTTACAGTTAAAATTACAAATTCTGTATTTCCTGCCATTGTATTATCCCCAGATTATGCTTTTTTCCCTTGACCCCCTGATTCCCCTCCCCGATATTTAATTTACAGACCCCCCTTGTGACGCGCAACCCTCCCTCTTTTTTTTTTTTTTTTTAGGATCCCTCCCCCCTCCCTCCAAGTCTCTTCACTTATTCTCCTTTTCCTTTTCCCTTTTCCTCTCCCGCCCTTTTAATGAGGTGAGAGAAAATTCTCTGAAAAACAAATATGTTAATTATTTACTCTTTGAGCCTGCCCTGATGAGAGTAAGATTCACACAATGATTCTCCCCCTCACTAAGTTCCCTCAGAGATGGTGTATTTTCTATGCCTCTTCCTGGGATGTAGTTTCCCTCTTTTTATCACTCCTTCCCCTTTTTCTGAACCGACCTCCTTCCCTTTACTACACCCCACTTTTTTTCTTTTATATCAGTAAAATCAAATTATCCTTGAGTACTTTTTATATACCCACAACAGAGTTACAGTTCTCAAGGGTTCTGTGTACCTTTTTCTGTTTCTCTTCAGTCTTGTGGATGTAGATCAAATTTTTTGTTTAAGTCTGGTTTTTTTCTTAGAAACATATAGAATTCCTCTGTTTCATTGAATGACCATCTTCTTCCATGGAAAAAGATGCTAAACTTAGCTGGGTAGTTTATTCTTGATTGCAATCCTTGATCTTTTGCCTTTCGGAATATCAGGTTCCAGGCCCTTCTATCTTTTAATGTGGAGGCAGCCAGATCTTGTGTGACCCTTATTGTGGCACCTTGGTATTTAAATTCTTTTTTTCTAGCTGCTTGCAGAATTTTCTCCATTGTGTGGTAATTCTGCAGCTTAGCCACAATATTCTGTGTTGTTTTTTTTAGGGTCTATTTCAGAAGGAGTTCGATGAATTCTTTCAACATCTACTTACCCTTCTGTTCCTATTATCTCTGGACAGTTCTCTTTGATAATTTCCTGCAAAATAGAATCTAGGCTCTTTTTTTGGTCATAGTTTTCTGGAAGTCCAATAATCTGCAGATTATCTCTCCTAGATCTATTTTCCAGGTCTATAGATTTTCCCAGTAAGAATTTGACGTTGTTCTCCAGCTTCATATTTTTTTTGTTTTGTATGACTGATTCTTGGGTTCTCTGTGAATCATTCATTTCTATTTGTTCCATCCTGACTTTTAAGGAGTTATTTTCTTCTTTCACAGTTTTTAGTTCTTTTTGTAAATGCCCAATTTCATTTTTAAATGAATTATTTTGCTCTATTGAATTTTTTTCCATTTCCCTAATTTTTTTTGAGAATTATTTTCTTTTTCCAATTCAGAAATTCTATTTTCTTGAGACTTTTTTATCTTTTCCAATTCAGAAATCCTACTTTCCTGTGTTTTTTTAACCTTTTCTAATTCATAAATTTTGTTTCCCTGCATCTCCTGTGAATTCTTTATTTTTTCCAACTCCAATTTCAGGACGTTGTTATTCTCGATCATAGCTTCCCTTTCCTTTCCCCATTTTTCTTCAAACTCCCTTAATTTTTTAAGAGTTTCTTCTAGGAGAGAGTTATGTGATGGGGGGTAGGAATCGTTCCCCTTTAGGTTGTTATCTGCTGTCTCTCTGCTGTTAACTTCCTCGGGGTTGGATACCCGCTCTTTCTCTGTATAGAAGGAATCTATGGTTTTTTTGGCTTTTTTGCTCATATTTAAAAAATCTTTTGGGGTCTATCCCTGGGGTAGGAAATTATTTATTTACTTCTTTACCAGCTTCCTCCCAGACCAGATGGATGCAGCGGCTCCTGTGCCTGAGCTAAGAGAGAGCTCTGGGAGAGAGTTCCCCACCCCTTCCCTGGAAGTGCCTCAGAGGTGATTAGCGCTGCTGTGCCCAGAGGGCGCTTTGTTTTAGCGGCTTCCCTGAGGCTTGAGACTGAACAGTAAATACGGAACAAAGCCTAGCCTATGTGTCCCGGTGGGGCGTGGATGTCTGCAGCAGGTGACATGAAAAGCCCCTGTGCTCAAACTGGAAGTGTCTGCCAGAAACTGCGGTCCCTAGTTCAAAGGTTCTGCTTCTCTGGGACTTCCTGGAGCTGAGTTCCACTCCCTCCAGCTAAGCTAGGCAGTGTGTGTTGCCTTGGGCCGTATCCACCCACTTGTCAATCTCTTAACTATTCTCAGGTGGTAGCTGAGGCCACACCCCCTGGTGCCGAGATCTGCTGAGTCACCTCCAGGATCCGGGGAAAATCTAATCTGAGTTTTTAAAGTATTTTAGCTTTCTCTTCTGAACTGCTAAATAATTAGCAGAGAAGAGCTAATAACCTGTGCCAGATTCCTTTATCTCAGTGGCTTCTCTGATCCCAGAGCCCTTCCCAGCACGATCCGCAGAGTATGCTAGCACCCAGCCGTCTGTGCTGGCCTCTCTTCTTCCTCCCCTGGGGACTGACCTTTTCTGTTGAAACTCCAGATTCTCTTCAGCTGGTAAGTCGTGCTTCCAGTCCTTGTGGTATCTATCAGTGCAGGGCTTATTTTGAGGCTTAATTTATCTAATTGGTTGTGAGGGAGTGAGGACGTTCACAGAGTAGTGTGTTTCTTCTCCGCCATCTTGGCTCCGCCCAGAATTAGTAGTTTTAACTGTAAATGTAAATGGAGTGAACTGTCCAATAAAACAAGTGGATAGTAGACTGGATGAAAAGCCACAATTCTACAATATATTGTATACAAGAAACACATTTAAAGCAGAGCTTACATGCAGAGTAAAGGTAAAAGGTTGGAGCAGAACCTGTTATCCTCAGGTGAAGTCAGAAAAACAGGGGTAGCCATCCTTATCTCAGAACAAGCAAAAGTAAAATTTGATCTAATTAAAAAAGATAAGAAAGGAAACTATATCATGCTAAAGGATAACATAGATAATAAAGCAATATCAATATTAAACATATGTGCACCAAGTGGTATAGTATCTAAATTCCTAAAGGAGAAGTTAAGAGAGTTGCAAGAAGAAATAGACAGCAAAATTATAATAGTGGGAGATCTCAAACTTGCTCTCTCAGAACTAGATAAATCAAACCACAAAATAAATAACAAAGAATTTAAAGAGTTAAATAGAATAATATAAAAACTAGATATGATAGATCTTTGGAGATAATTGAATGGAGATAGAAAGGAATATGTTATAGCAACCTATACAAAAATTGACCATATATTAAGATATAAAGACCTCAAAATCAAATGCAGAAAGGCAGAAGTAGTAAATGCATTTTTTCAGATCATGTTGTAATAAAAATTACATTGAATAAAAGGCCAAGGGAAAATAGACCAAAAAGAAATTGGAAACTAAATAATCTCATCCTAAAGAATGAATGGGTGAAACAGCAAATCACAGACAATAATTTCATCCAAGAGAATGACAATAATGAGACAACATACCAAAACCTGTGGAATGCAGCAAAAGCAGTAATACAGGGAAATTTTTTATCTCTAGGTGCTTACTTGCATAAAATAAGAAGAAAGTGAATTGGGTTTGCAACTAAAAAAAGCTAGAAAAAGAACCAATTTAAAAACCCCAAACAAATACCAAACTTGATATTTTTTCTAAAAATAAAAGGAGAAATCAATAAAATTGAAACTAAAAAACTATTGAATTAATAAATAAAACTAAGCATGGGTTTTATGAAAAAAATGACAAAATAGATAAATCTTTAGTAACTTTGATTAGAGAAAGGAAAGAGGAAAATCAAATTGTTAGTCTCAAAAATGTAAAGGAAGAACTATACAGCCATGAAGAAAAATTTAGAGCAATTATTAGAAGTTACTTTGCCCAACTTTACGCAAATAAATTTGACAATCTAAGTGAAATGGATGAATACCTACAAAAATATAGAATGCCCAGATTGATAGAAGAGGAAATAAATTACTTAAAATAGTTCCATTTTAGAAAAAGGAGTAGAACAAGCTATTCATCAACTCCCTAAAGAAAAAAACCAGATGGATTTGCATGTGAATTCTATCAAACATTTAAAGGACAATTAACTCCAATAGTATATAAACTATTTTTAAAAAATAAGGAATGAAGGAGTCCTACCAAATTCCTTTTAAGACACAGTCATGGCACTGATACCTAAACCAGGTAGGATGAAAACAGAGAAAGAAAATTACAGCCCAATCACCTTAATGAATATTGATGCGAAAATCTTAAAATATTAGCAAACCATTAGAAAATCATCCCCAGCATAATACACCATGACCAAGTAGGATTTATACTAGGAATGCTGGGCTGGTTCAATATTAGGAAAACTATTAACATAATTGACTATATCAATAACCAAATTAACAAAAAACATATGATGATCTCAATAGATATAGAAAAAGCTTTTCATAAAAATCCAACACCTATTCCTATTAAAAACATCAGAGAATATAGAAATAAATGGATTTTTCCTTAAAAGTCAATAGCACATTGACCCAGCCGTACTACTACGGGGCTTATATCCCAAAGAAATATTAAAGAAGGGAAAGGGACCTGTATGTGCCAAAATGTTTTTGGCAGCTCTTTTTGTTGTAGCTAGAAACTGGAAGTTGAATGGATGCCCATCAATTGAAGAATGGTTGGGTAAATTATGGTATATGAAGGTTATGGAATACGAATGTTCTGTAAGAAATGACCAGCAGGAAGAATACAGAGAGGCTTGGAGAGACTTACATCAACTGATGCTGTGTGAAATGAATAGAACCAGAAGATCGCTGTACACTTCAATGCTGTATGAAGATATATTCTGATGGAAGTGGATATCTTCAACATAAAGAAGATCCAACTCACTTCCAGTTGATCAATGATGGACAGAAATAACTATACCCAGAGAAAGAACACTGGGAAGCAAATGTAAATTGTTAGCACTACTGTCTATCTACTCAGGTTACTTATACCTTCGGAATCTAATATTTAATGTGCAACAAGAAAATTGTATTTACACACATATATTGTATCTAGGTTATATTGTAACACATGTAAAATGTATGGGATTGCCTGTCATCGGGGGGAGGGATTGGAGGGAGGGGGGATGATTTGGAAAAAATGAATACAAGGGATAATATTATTTAAAAAATTACTCATGCATATATACTGTGAAAAAAAATTCTAAAAAAAATGTCAGTAGCATTTATTTAAAACCATCAGCAAGAATCATATGTTATGGGGATAATGTGGAACCATTCCTAATAAGATCAGGGGTGAAATAAGGTTGCCCACTATCACCATTACTATTCAATACTAGCTTTGACAATAAGAGATGAGAAAAACATTAAAGAAATTAGTGTAGGTAATGAGGAAACCAAATTATCACTCTTTGCAGATGATATCATGGTATACTTAGAGAACTGCAGAGAATCAACTAAAAAGCTATTAGAAATAATCCACAACCATAGCAAAGTTGCAGGATACAAAATAAATCCACATGAATCATCAGTCTTCTTACATATCACTAAAAAATCCAACAGCAAGAGATACAAAGAGAAATTCCATATAAAATAACTGTTGATAGGATAAAATATTTAAGAATTTATCTGCCAAGGGAAAGTCAGGAATTATATAAGCAAAACTACAAAAAATCTTTCCACATAAAAAGTCAGCTCTAAGAAAGTAGAAATAAATATATGTGCTAGGTGATGATACAATTAGATGGATTTAGAAATAGTTAAATGGCCAAACCCAAAGAGCAATCATTTATGGATTAATATCAACTAGGAAAGAGGTTTCTAAAAGACTATCTCAGAGATCTCTTTTTGGCCCTGTGCTTTTTTAAATCCTTTAAAAAATATCAATGACCAAAAAAATGTAATAAAAGTTTAGCTATGACATCACAGAAATACAAAGCTGGGAAGAATAATATATTGAAGAACAGAAATAGGATTCTATAGATTCTGATAGGCTAAAAGAATGTGTCAAACCTAATATAATAAAATTAAGTAGTGGTGAGCAGGACCTATGAGTTTTAAAAAATTAACTTTCATAAATGCAAGCTAAGGAGTCATAATGAGACAGCAGTTTGACTAAGACATACACAGGGATGTTGGTGGACCAAATGAGCTGAAAGAATGAACAGCACTCAAAACTATTAACATGATTTGGAATAATATCAAGGGATTGAGGATTTTACAAAATAGCTTAATCAGATCACATTTGTTTTAGTCGCCATATTTTAGGAAAAACATTCAAAAGAGAATTTCAAAAAGATGTGAATGGATATGATGAAGGATCAACAGTTCCTATATGCTGAGTAATTGAAAGAATTGTTTACCTTGGAGAAGATTGAGAGGAACAATATAGTTATTTTCCATTGTTTGAAGGGCTAAGGAAGATAGATTACATTCTTTCTATCTGACCTCAAAGAGTAAATAAAGTAGGAACAATGAAGTTGCAAAGTTAGAAGGAAAATCTTCATAACAATCAGGGCTACTCCAAAACAGAATGGGCTGCCCTCAGAAGATAGTAAGAGGAAAGTCATCAAGAAAAGAAAGCTTAAGTGCTGCTTGTCAAGTATGATAAAGAACAGATTCATCTGTAATTATGGTTGGATAACATGGACACTAAGATCCCTTCCAACTCTGAAATTCTATAATTAAGAGTTATAATGGATGGCAACTTCCTACTGTGAGATAGGAAAGAAGCTATATAAAATAATTTATGATGAATGATAGAAAGAAAAATAAAAACAAAAATATATTCATGACATGATGGAGAATGATCTAAGATATGTCAAAACTGATCAACAACTGCACAAAACTGGTCATTCATATGGAGACAAGTGATAATGTTAGTGTAGCTAGGAAGTATGAAATCTTTGGCAAAGAAGTTGTCAAAGAGTGACAGCTGACATATCCATCACTGTTGACAAAAGGGGCTTCACTAGAGAAAGAAATATTTTTGGGAGAAAAATTGTTAATTAAAAATATTTAAGAAAAAAATGATTTTCATATCATGACTTAAGAAGAAATCTTGGACAGGGATGCACCTATTTAATGAAGGAAGTCAAATCTGATCAAGATAACTTTAAATTTAAAACAAGAAACAGTGAGACATATATATATATATACATATATATATATATATGAAGTAAGAAATCAAAGAAAGCAATAGGCATGAAAGAATAAGAAGAAATTAATGGAAATAACCACTAATTCATAGGTGATAATATTCAAGAAAGTGGTCAATAATGTACTCTGATAAATATACTGGATGTACGTTATCAGCATAATGTACTAAAGATCATAATACAAGAAGATAAATTTGGCTTCAAATACATCACTGAGATGTTTTGACTCATGTCTAGCATGCTTTCCATCATATTTTTTTTTAATTTTTTTTATTATATATATATATATATATATATTTTATAATATTATCCCTTGTATTCATTTTTCCAAATTACCCCCCCTCCCTTATTCCCTCCCCCCGACGACAGGCAATACCATACATTTTACATGTGTTACAATATAGTCTAAGTACAATACATGTGTGTGAATATCATTTTCTTGTTGCACAATAAACATTAGAATCCGAAGGTACATGCAACCTGGGCAGACAGATATTAGTGCTAACAATTTACATTCCCCTCCCAGTGTTTCTTCTCTGGGTGTATCTACCTCTGTCCATCATTGATCAACTGGAAGTGAGTTGGATCTTCTTTATGTTGAAGATTTCCACTTCCATCAGAATACATCCTCATACAGTATCGTTGTTGAAGTATACAGTGATCTTCTGGTTCTGCTCATTTCACTCAGCATCAGTTGATTTAAGTCTCTCCAACCCTCTCTGTATTCCTCCTGCTGGTCATTTCTTACTGAGCAATAATATTCCATAACTTTCATATACCACAATTTACCCAACCATTCTCCAACTGATGGACATCCATTCATCTTCCAGTTTCTAGCTACAACAAAAAGAGCTGCCACAAACATTTTGGCACATATATGTCTCTTTCCGCTCTTTAGTATTTCTTTGGGATATAATCCCAGTAGTAGCGCTGCTGGGTCAAAGGGTATGCACAGTTTGATAACTTTTTGGGCATAATTCCAGATTGCTCTCCAGAATGGCTGGATTCTTTCACAACTCCACCAGCAATGTATTAGTGTCCCAATTTCCCCACATCCCCTCCAACATTTGTCATTATTTGTTCCTGTCATCTTAGCCAATCTGACAGGTGTGTAGTGGTATCTCAGAGTGGTCTTAATTTGCATTTCTCTGATCAGTAGTGATTTGGAACACTCTTTCATGTGAGTGGCTATAGTTTCAATTTCTTCCTCTGAGAATTGTCTGTTCATATCCTTTGACCATTTATCAATTGGAGAATGGTTTGGTTTCTTATAAATTATGGTCAGTTCTCTATATATTTTGGAAATGAGACCTTTGTCAGAACCTTTGTTTTTAAAAATATTTTCCCAATTTGTTACTTCCCTTCTAATCTTGTTTGCATTAGTATTATTTGTACAGAAACTTTTTAGTTTGATGTAATCAAAATCTTCTATTTTGTGATCAATAATGATCTCTAGTTCTCCTCTGGTCATAAATTCCTTCCTCCTCCACAAGTCTGAGAGGTAGATTATCCTCTGTTCCTCTAATCTATTTATTATCTCCCTCTTTATGCCTAAATCATGGACCCATTTTGATCTTATCTTGGTATATGGTGTTAAGTGTGGATCCATATCTAATTTCTGCCATACTAATTTCCAGTTTCCCCAACAGTTTTTTCCGAATAATGAATTTTTATCCCTAATGTTGGAATCTTTGGGTTTGTCAAAGATTAGGTTACTATATATGTACCCTTTTTTGTCCTTTGTATCTAATCTGTTCCACTGATCTACCGGTCTATTTCTTAGCCAATACCAAATGGTTTTGGTGACTGCTGCTATATAATATAGCTTTAGATCAGGTACACTTAGACCACCTTCCTCTGAGTTTTTTTTCATTAGTTCCCTTGCAATTCTTGACCTTTTATTCTTCCATATGAATTTTGTTGTTATTTTTTCTAGGTCATTAAAATAGTTTCTTGGGAGTCTGATTGGTATAGCACTAAATAAATAGATTAGTTTGGGGAGTATTGTCATCTTTATTATATTCGCTCGGCCTATCCAAGAGCACTGAATATCTTTCCAATTATTTAAATCTGATTTTATTTTTGTGGCAAGTGTTTTGTAATTTTTCTCATATAATTCCTGACTTTTCTTTGGTAGATGGATTCCCAAATATTTTATACTATCAACATTTGTTTGGAATGGAATTTCTCTTTGTATCTCTTGCTGTTGCATTTTGTTAGTGATATATAAAAATGCCGAGGATTTATGTGGATTTATTTTGTATCCTGCCACTTTGCTGAAATTTTGAATTATTTCTAGTAGCTTTTTAGCAGAGTCTTTGGGGTTCTCTAAGTATACCATTATGTCATCTGCAAAAAGTGATAGTTTAATTTCCTCATTTCCTACTCTAATTCCTTGAATCTCTTTCTCGGCTCTTATTGCCGAGGCTAGCGTTTCTAGTACTATATTGAACAGTAATGGTGATAGTGGGCAACCTTGTTTCACTCCTGATCTTACTGGGAAAGGTTGCAGTTTATTTCTATTGCATATTATGCTTACTGACGGTCTTAAATATATACTCCTGATTATTCTAAGGAATAATCCATTTATTCCTATACTCTCAAGAGTTTTTAGTAGGAATGGATGTTGGATTTTGTCAAATGCTTTTTCTGCATCTATTGAGATGATCATATGGTTCTTATTAATTTGATTATTAATATGGTCAATTATATTAATAGTTTTCCTAATATTAAACCAGCCCTGCATTCCTGGAATAAATCCTACTTGATCATAGTGTATTATCTTGGAGATGATTTTCTGAAGTCTTTTTGCTAATATCTTATTTAAGATTTTAGCATCAATATTCATTAAGGAGATTGGTCTATAATTTTCTTTCTCAGTTTTTGATCTACCAGGTTTAGGTATCAGTACCATGTCTGTGTCATAAAAGGAATTTGGTAGGACTCCTTCATCCCCTATTTTTTCAAATAATTTATATAACATTGGGGCTAATTGTTCTTTAAATGTTTGGTAGAATTCACATGTGAATCCATCTGGCCCTGGGGATTTTTTCCTGGGGAGTTGATTAATAGCTTGTTCTATTTCTTTTTCTGAAATGGGACTATTTAAGCAATTTATCTCCTCCTCTGTTAATCTAGGGAGCCTATATTTTTGGAGGAAGTCATCCATTTCACTTAAGTTATCAAATTTATTGGCATAAAGTTGGGCAAAGTAACTCCTTATTATTTCTCTAATTTCCTCTTCATTGGTGGAAAGATCCCCCTTTTCATTTGTAAGACTATCAATTTGATTTTCCTCTTTCTTTTTTTTGATCAAATTTACCAAAGGTTTATCTATTTTATTGGCTTTTTCATAAAACCAACTCTTGGTTTTATTTATTAATTCAATAGTTTTTTTACTTTCAATTTTATTGATTTCTCCTTTTAATTTTTGTATTTCGAGTTTAATTTTTGGTTGGGGGTTTATAATTTGGTCTTTTTCTAGCCTTTTAAGTTGTAAGCCCAATTCGTTAATCTTCTCTTTCTCAATTTTCTTCAAATAAGCCTCTAAAGATATAAAATTTCCCCTTATTACCGCTTTAGCTGCATCCCAAAGATTTTGATATGATGTCTCATCATTATCATTATCTTGGGTGAAATTGTTAATTGTTTCTATAATTTGCTCTTTCACCCAGTCATTCTTTAAGATGAGATTATTCAGTTTCCAATTACTTTTTGGTCTATTTACCCCTAACTTTTTACTGAATGTAGCTTTTATTGCATTGTGATCTGAGAAGAAGGCATTTATTATTTCTGCCTTCCTACATTTAATTTTGAGATCTTTATGTCCTAGTATATGGTCAATTTTTGTATAGGATCCATGAACTGCTGAGAAGAAAGTATATTCCGCTTTCCATCATATTGATGGAAATATGCAATATGGCAAGTTCTAGGGAAACAGTGACTTTTCTTATTCATCTTTTAAATACTTTGCATAACTGAGTAAATTTATTTATATATATTTAACTGATTAAATATCTTAATGAATAAAATGAAAAAAATACATCTCAGATTAACTTTGTTCAATCTTCTATTACCTCAATTTATGAATGAAGATTAAAATCCAAATAAGAAGCAGATGAAGAAGCAAAACAGGACTACTTATAAGCAATGGTAAAACTCACAGTTGTATTCTATTGCCCACCAAATTTTATTACTCTAGGAAAAAAGCAGTATCACAGAGAAAGAGGGAAATGTTTCCATCTATTGAAAGGAATATAAGAAGATAGGCTTAATGATATTGCTGGAGGTGTGAAGGGGTAAAAATATGTGTGTATAACAATTTGGAATTATGTAAGAATGACTGTCCATACTCATAAATCTAATAATTTTGTTATTAGGCGTAAACCACAATGATATTAAATCTCTAAATATATTATGATATTTTCAGACATATTATGTTTTGGAAAGATAACTACCAAAGGGGGACACCATCAATTAGATTTGCAAAAAAAAAAACCTATTAAACAAAAAAAAAATTGAATATTATGGTGCAGTAAGAAATGACAATTCAGAGAAATATAAGAATTGCAACAATTGTTACAGATCAATATAAGCAAAAAAGAAACAAATTGTAAAATGATGACAAAAATAAAAAGGTCACAGGGGCGGAGCCAAGATGGCAGAGAAGCAGGGTGGAACTTTCTAATTCCCTTTCTACCAACTATTTAATTCAGCCTCAAAAACAATGCTTGATGGGTAAACCCACAAAGATTGGAAATACAAAAACTTACCAGCAGAAGAGAATCTGGAATATTGCCAGAAAAGGTTTGACCTGAGGTGGGAGTAGACCAGCTCAGAGCAGGGAGAGAAATGGGAGCAGAACAGCCTTTGTGGTTGGAAGGTTGACATAGAGCTCTCTGTCATAGCCTGACTGCTTTGCTTTGGTGGCAGAGTAGTGGACCGACAGAGAAGTTGGAGCTTGGGGTACTCTGAGGGACGCCAAAGCCCGAGAGGATCTGGCTGCAATCACCCAGGATTGGAAGTGACCTAATGCAGACCATAACACAGCTCTTCACAGTATTTTGCAGTGAGGGGTTTGTGGTGGGGGGCAGTCATATACAGCAGGGGCACAACTTGGGGCAGCCTCTCATCTGTATAGTGAGGGGCTCAGCCAGGGTAGTGGAATTTCTCCAGCTCGACTGCACTCCCCAGCAGAGACACTTCTAGTGCAGTGAGGGAGAGGACAACTGCAAATACTCAAAGCGGGCATTTGTGGGAGCGGCAATGATACCTTTGCTTCTTAACCTCTAGCCCCAAGGTGGTCACTAATCCTCATAGTGGGGCTCCTCACAGGGCACAGCATACTCACTTCTGTGTGAAGCTCTTCCCAGATCCCTCCCGCAGCTTCACTATTTCTTGTAGCCCATTGAGAGGGCAGTGACTGTCCATATACCCATCCTTGCTCTGCAGAGAAAGCTGGTAATCTCCTTGCCCTGAGGGCAAACCCTGAAAACTTTAACAAAAATGAGCAAAAAAATGAAGAAAACTATGATTGACAGCTTCTGTGCAAAAAAGATCAGGCTTCCAACCCTGAGGAGACTAATAGCAGACAGCCTCCAGACAATACCCCAAATAACGCTCTCCTAGAAGCAACTATTAAAAATCTGAAGAGAGAATTAGAAGAAAAATGGGGAACGGAAAGAGAAGCTATGCTAGAGAATAACAATGTCCTGAAATGTGAATTAGAAGAGGTAAACCACTTCCTGAAATGTGAATTGGAAAAGGTAAAGAATTCACAGGAAGTACAGGGAAACAAATTTAGGGAACTGAAAAAGGTAAAGAAATCACAGGAAAGTAGGATCTGTGAATTGGAAAAGATAAAGAATTCAAAAGAAAGTAGGATTTGTGAACTGGAAAAAGAAAATAACTCACTAAAAAACAAATTTAATGAAATAGAAAAAAATTCCATAGAGCAAAACAACTCATTTAAAAACTCAATTGGACACATACAAAAAGAAGTAAAAAAAGCTAATGAAGAAAATAGCTCATTAAAAATCAGAACTGAACAAATAGAAATGAATGATTCACTGAGACACCAACAATCAGTCAAGCAAAACTAAAAAAAATGAAAATCTGGAGAAAAATGTCAGCTATCTACTTGGAAAAATGACAGACCTGGAAAAAAATAGATCTAGGAGAGACAATCAGAGGATTATTGAACTTCCCGAAAATTGTGATGAAAAAAATAGCCTAGATACTACAAAGAGAACTGCCCAGAGGTAATAGAACCAGAAGGTAAAATATACATCAAAAGAATTCATCGAACATCTTCTGAAAAAGACCTTAAAAAAAAAAAAAAAAACTCCATGGAACATTATGGCCAAATTTCAGAACTATAAAACTAAGGAAAAAATATTACAAGCACTCAGGAAAAAACAATTCAAATACCAATGTGCCACAATAAGGGTCACTCAAGATCTGGCTGCCTCTACATTAAAGGATCGAAGGGCCTGGAATCTGATATTACAAAAGGCAGAAGCACTTGGAAAACAACCAAGAATAAACTATGCAACTAAGCTGAGCATTTTCTTCCATGGAAGAAGATGGATATTTAATGGAACAGATGAATTCCATATGTTTCTAAGGAAAAAACTAGATCTAAACAAAAAATTTGATCTCCAATCATAGGACGCAAGAAGAACAGAAAAAAGTAAAAGAAACTCTTGAGAACTGTATTTCTATTGCGGATATACATTACAACTACATGTATAATTTGATTTTAAGAATATGACAAACCCCCAATCAAATACTAAACTTGAAATTCTAAAATTAAAAGGAGAAATTAATAATATTGAAAGTAAAAATACTATTGAACTAACAAATAAAACTAAGAGTTGGTTTTATGAAAAAAACCAATAAAATAGATAAATCTTTGGTAAATCTGATTAGAAAAGGAGAGAAGAAAATCAAAGTGTTAGTCTTAAAAATGAAAAGGGGGAACTTTCCACAAAAGAGAAGGAAATTAGAGAAATAAAGAGCTACTTTGCCCAACTTTATGCCAATAAATTTGATAATCTAAGTGAAATGGATGACTACCTCCAAAAATATAGGCTTTCCAGTTTAACAGAGGAGGAAGTAAATTGCTTAAATAGTCCCATTAAAGAATGAAGGAGTCCTACCAAATTTCTTTTATGACACAGACATAGTACTGATACCCAAACCAGGTAGGCTGAAAATGCAGAAAGAAAACTATAGACTAATCTCCTTAGTGAATATTGATGCTAAAATCTTAAATAAAACATTAGCAAAAAGACTATAGAAAATCATCCCCAGGATAATACATAATGATTAAGTAAGATTTATACCAGGAATGCAGGGCTGGTTCAATATTAGAAAAACTATCAGTATAATTGTCTATATTAATAATCAAATTAACAAAATTAACAAAATTAACAAATTAACAATCTCAAAAGATGCAGAAAAAGCTTTTGATAAAATCCAACATCCATTTCTATTAAAAACATTTGAGAGTATAGGAATGAATGGACTTTTCCTTAAAATAATCAGTAGCATCTATTTAAAACCATCAATAAGCATCATATGTAATGGGGAATGATTGCAACCATTCCCATTAAGATCAGGGTTGAAACAAGGTTGTCCACTATCACCATTACTATTCAATATTGTATTAGAAATGCTAGCTTTGGCAATAAGAGTGGAGAAAGAGATGAAAAAGAATTAGAGTAGGTAATGAGGAAAACATTATCACTCTTTTCTGATGATAGGAGGGTATGCATAGAGAACCCCAAAAATTTAACTAAAAAGCTATTAGAAATAATCCACATCTTTAGCAAAGTTGCAGGATACAAAATAAATCCACATAAATCATCAGCATTCTTATATATCACTAAAAAAATCCAACAGTTAGAGTTACAGAGAGAAATTCCATTTAAAGTAATTACTGATAATATAAAATATTTAGGAATGTATCTGCCAAGGGAAAATCAGAAACTATATGAGCGAAACTACAAAACACTTTCCACACAAATTAAGTCTGATCTAACCAATTGGAAAAATATTAAATGCTCTTGGATAGGGCGTGCAAATATAATAAAGATGAAAACACTACCTAAACTAATCTATTTATTTAGTGCTATAACAATCAGACTCCCAAAAAACTATTTTAAATGACCTAGAAAAAAATACCAACAAAGTTCATATGGAAAAACAAAAGGTCAAGAATTTCAAGGGAATTAATGAAAAAAAAAAAATCAAATGAAGGTGGCTTAGCTGTACCCAATCTAAAATTATATTATAAAGCAGCAATCACCAAAACCATTTATAGAGTAGTTTATCAGTGGAATAAGTTAGGTCCAAAGGACAAAATTATCAATAACTCTAATAATCTAGTGTTTGACAAACCCAAGGACCCTAGCCTTTGGGATAAGAACTCAATGTTTGACAAAAATTTCTAGGAAAATTGGAAATTAATATGGCAGAAACTAGGCATTGACCCACACAACACCATACACAAGGTCAGGTCAAAATTAGTTCATGACATAAAGAAATAAAGAATGAGATTATAAATAAATTAGAGGAACATAGGATAATGTATCTCTCAGACCTGTGGAAGAGGAATGAATTTATGTCCAAAGAAGAACTAGAGATCATTATTGATCACAAAGTAGAAAACTTTGATTATATCAAATTGAAAAGTTTTTGTACAAGCAAAACTAATGCAGATAAGATTAGAAGGGAAACAATAAACTGGGAAAACATTTTTACAGTCAGTGTTTCCGATAAAACCTCATTTCCAAAATATATAGAGAACTGACTCTAATATATAAGAAATCAAGCCAATCTCCAATTGATAAATGGTCAGAGGGCTAATTGTACACTATTCTCAGTTAAAGAAATTGAAACTATTTCTAGTCATATCAAAAGATGCTCCATATCATTATTAATCAGAGAAATGCAAATTAAGACAACTCTGAGATACCTCTACATACCTGTCAGATTGGCTAGAATGACAGGGAAAGGGAATGCAGAATGTTGGAGGGGATGTGGGAAAACAGGGACACTGATACACTGTTGGTGGAATTGTGAATACATCAAGCCATTCTGGAGAGCAATTTGGAACTACATTCAAAAAGTTATCAAACTGTGCACACACTTTGACCCAGGAGTGTTACTACTGGGGTTTGTATCCAAGAGAGATCTTAAAGAAGAGAAAGGGACCTGTGTGTGCAAGAATGTTTGTGGCAGCCCTCTTTGTAGTGGCCAGAATCTGGAAACTACATGGATGCCCATCAATTGGAGAAAGGTTTGAATAAACTGTGGTATATGAATAGTATGGAATATTATTGTTCAGTAAGAAATGACCAACAGGATGATTTCAGAAAGGCCTGGAGAGACTTAAATGAACTGATGCTGACTGAGATGAGCAGGATCAGGACATCCTTGTATGCTTCAACAACAAGACTATATGATGATCAATTCTGATGGATGAGGCCATTTTCAACTATGAGATGAACCAAATCAGTTCCAATAGAGCAATAATGAACTGAACCAGCTACACCCAGCAAAAGAACTCTAGCATGTGATTATGAACCACTAAATAGAATTTCCAGTCCTTCTAATTTTGTCAGCCTGCATTTTGGATTTCCTTCACAGGCTAATTGTCCACTATTTCAATGTCCGATTTTTTTGTACAGCAAAAGAACTGTTTGGTCATGTATACATATATCGCATTTAATTTATACTCTAGCATATTTGACATGTATTGGTCAATCTGCCATCTGAGAGGGTGAGGGATGGGAAAAAATTGGAACAAGGGGTTTGGCAATTGTCAGTGTTGTAAAATTACCCATGCATATATCTGGTAAATAAAAATTATTAATAAAAAACAAATAAAGAGGTCACTAATAATAATCATAATAACCATAAGAATAGATAGAATTTCTATGAAACTTTGATCTTTATAAAGAATATACACATATTATTTCATTTTATCCTTGCAACATTCCTGGAAGATTGATGCTATTATTGTTCCCTTTTTACAGATGAAGAAATTGCAGTAGTTAGAAATCAAGTGATTTTCCCAGGAGCATATAGTAAGTGTCTTGTGCTAGATTTGAACTGGTCTGCCTTCAAATTGACACTCTATCACCAAATTCTGAGAAAACAAAAATGATAAGTAAGTTCTAAGGGAGAAAAACAAACATAGTAATTGAGGACCACTAGGATATAATATCGAATTTTCAAATTTTTTTTTTTTTTTAACAAAAATTCAACCAATCATTCTGGAGAGCAATCTGTGACTATGTCTAAAGGGCTATAAAACTGTGCATACCCTTTGACCCAGCAGTGCCATTACTGAGTCTGTATCCCAAGGAAATCATAAAAGAGTGTGTGTGTGGGAAGGATCCACATGTGCAAAAATATCTGTAGCAGCTCTTTTGTGGTAGCAAAGAACTGAAAAATGAGTGGTTGCCCATCAATTAGGGAATGGTTGAACAAGTTGTGGTACATGAAAGTAATGGAATTTAAGTGTTCCATAAAAAATGACAAACAAGCTAATTTTATAAAGGCTTGGAAAGATTTACATGAACTGATACTGAGTGAAACAAGCAGAACCAGGAACACAATGTACACAATAACAACAAGAATGTGTGATGACCAACTATGAAAGACTTGTTTGTTCTCAGTGGTTCAGTGATCCAAAGCAATCCCAATAGGCTTTGGGCAGAAAATGCCTTCTGCATCCAGAAAAAGAACTAGAGACTGAATGTAAATCAACACTGCTAGGCTCACTTCTTTTTTCTTTTTTTTTCTTTTTTTTAATTTTTTATTTCTCCCATGATTTTTCTCTTTTGCTCTGATTTTTCTCTCCCAACATGATTCATAAAGCAATGTGTATTAAAAATAAATAAACTTACCACAATAAAAAAAGAATCCATTTGAATAGAAGGTTGAATCTACCATGATGAAAAAACAAAACATATAAATTAAACTACTATTTAAAAACAAATAATAGAAAGACATAAGGGAGCAAAAATATTAAAGGTATTACAATTCAATGTGTAATGCTTTTATAATTTGTATAAAATTGTTCCCTTACTTTGATGATCTCATCTGATAAAACAACCTGGTGAGGAAGGGAAAAAAGGTGTTATAATTTCCATTTTACAGATTAAAAATAAAATTGTATCTTCCAAAGTCATAATTTAATCCAGTGTCAGACAGATACCAATCAGAAAAGGCAAGCTTTAAAGTGGGAAGATCGTGATGCCTTACACAATTCTTTTTGCTCCCCACCACACTGCCTACACAAGTACATATTATTAGAGACTATTTTGTGTCCTCCTTTTTGAGATGTCTTGCATAAGGCTTAGGAAAGATAACATGTAATGATCCAAATCTTTCCCTAAAATGTGAAGATTCACTGAGATTAACAAAAAAATTAAGACATAATTTATCATAGACAGGTTAGTTTGGGATTTACCCTCATAATAAACAGGAAATTCCACAGCACAATTCCTTTCCAATGCCAAAACTCCTTAAGAGTTTAAAATATGACATTTTATGGACTGAAAAGACAAAAAAAAAAAAAAAAGGCAAAGTAATAAAATATATGGGTGGGCCATATAAGTTATTAAAAGGGAGTATATTTGACAAAATTATATATTTTTAATTCATCAATTTCTTTTCATTTTGAGCATATCCTTTTCTGAAATATTTATTATTAAATTAATTATTTAAATGTAATTTAAAATATTTTTCAAATTCTTTAAAAATTTATTAATGTGATAATTCAGATAATATGCCCACTGATGAGATTGGGATATTTAGATATCTATTCAGTATATTAATGATTGAGGCCCATATCCCTCATTTTAATGATATGCAAACACAGGTCCTGGGAATAACTTTTCACATCTGGGACATGTATCAGAGGTAGATATAAAGCACAGGACCTCATCCCTGGAGCCAGTGCTCCATACTGTCTCCTCTCCCCTCAATTTGTTTTATTAAAATTCTATTCAAATGTCTTAATGTGGCTTAGAAGTCACCCTTAGGCTTTTGTGTCAGGGTGAGCAGATTGTACAAAGCTGTGAGTTTCATTTGAGATTGCTAGGTAGATTCTGATAGACTCCCCTCCATAAGATGGACCACCAACTGATGATTTTTTTTTTGTTTGTTTGTGTGTTTGTTTTGGTCACAGCAACTTTTAAAAGACACATTTTCCTTTCCGGAGTCATCTGCTTCCAGTGGTCAGAATGACTGGAGATGGCCCTGGATGAAATGGGAGATCTTGGCCTTTTTAAGCTAAGCACTTTTAACAGGTTTTAGTCTGAGGTAACCATTCATTCAGTGATTAAGGCTAGGTAAGAAAAAAAATGAGACAAAAAATGACTTTAGTTCATCAAAATAAATAAGTGGTCAGAATCAAAAGCTGTGTGTTCTTAAGCAATTCTGTGTGCCCTGGGCAATTTTCTAAGATTATCTATTGTTGGCTGTGATTAATTTGTTTTGGTAGGAGGAGTTACCTCAGTGAGAATTTCAAGGAAGAAAGGGAGAGAGAAAAGAAGAAAGGAAAGCTCACTATGATTAACATCCTACAGACAAAGATTCATATTCTAGATTAGGTTAAAAAGGAAGATTATGTAACTCATGTAAATTCAGAAACTCTTTATCTTAATTCCAGCATTTACAGTGTCAGATTCCCAGAAGCAGGTGCAAAGGTGTACCCCAGGGGTCAAAGGTAATTCTCTAATACCATTCATTTAGTCATACTGCCTTAAGCAGCTTTTCTAAAAATGTATTTTCTAAGGTGGTACAATAAGAACAGTTGATACAAGACATCCTCCCAAAAGTCTGTGATAGGCTCTCTGACAATTACATAGGGAATACAGGGAAATTTGGCCTCAGGCTTAGGGTTTACATGTGGCAAAGAGGTAAATCAAAGCTCTTGTTTGCTATTAGTACTTTTCTCCCATTCATAGGTTGCTAAAGGGTTTTCCTCAGCCCTTTACTATTCTCCTTATACAAATCAAGGAATCTAGCATACCATTGGCTCCTGACACTGACATTTTACCAGCTGATCTGGGAACACCAATAGGACACTGATGGGAAGTTGTGAAGTTCAAAATATTCCAACTGCTTTGAAGTTTTCAAAGTCCTCCTCTAGGCAGGAGAGTAGGAAAAAGAGGCCTGGCCAAGGCCAAGGACCAGCTCTGGCAGATATTTCTTACCAGGACGATAGATGGGACCTCCATACTACAGTTTCTAGAAGAAATTATTGGAAGAAAAATTTTGGTTAGTTTCATCCTAATAAGTCAAAATAGCTCAGAAAAATAAGTCAAAAAAGAGTTTATTATAACATATAAGGAACATGCATTTTATGGGGCAGCCCCAGAGCTCTAGTCTCTCATTGCTTTTAAAGACAAAATTTTCTAACAAGAGAAAATAATCCTAACAAGTTCAAATTTCTGAAAAGGGACTGGTTATAGTTGTTTCAGAGCCAAGTTTATAATCCAGATAGGGTGCTGATTTCTAAAGATTGAAGCTAGTATGGTAGTTCTTTTCTATTCTGAGCCTAATATCTTCTTAAGAGAGAGCTGAAATATATATCTTTTCAAGCCTGCCTTCTATGATAGGATTGTTATGGACACCTGTTAAAGAGGAATGGAAAACAGTTAAATAGAATCTTTTTTAAACTCACTGCATAATTAATAAATGATACCTGGGATGAGATCAGGCTTAATTAATTAATTAATTATCTAGAGAGGATTCCAAATTTTAGTTCCACAGTGCTTTAGCACTTAATCTAAGGTTTATAAGTACCTATTAATTGACATACATTTCTTATCTAGGTAAGGTATCAAGACTTCATAACAATAAATCAATAAGTATTAATTCCGTGCTTACTAGTCTCTGATGACTACAAACACAAAGATACAAAGATACAAAAACAACGGTAAACATAGTCTGTCCTCAAAAAGTTTGCAATTTACTATATAATGTTAATTCTCTATCACATTGGCTTGATCAGATTACAGTTGCAACAAAGTGTAAATATATATATATATTTTTTTTTTTTCCAAGTACAACTTGTACTAGATGGTTTCGAAGTCACTTCCTACTCTTGAATTCTGTGCTTTTCTCCACATTGGACAAAGTTATCTGTATAACTTCATCCTTTCTAAACGTGTTTCTTTGCTCATATTAGACATCTTTTTTTCCTTCCCTTCTTGGGTAAACTGTAATAAAAGACTAAGTTCAAATTTTACCCATTTGCCCTCATTTTAAAGGAAGAGTATTGCTAGTCAAAAAAAAATGACTAGAGAAATATTCTGTATGTGGTTATATGTGTCTGGAGAAAGTTCCCACTGTGATCCAGATCAAGTAATGATCATGAAACAATCATGTACTCATGCGTTACTTTACAATTTTTTCCCAATATTAATACACTGTTAGTGGAGTAGTAAACTGATCCAACCATTCTGGAGAGCAATGTGGAGTTATGTCCAAGGCCTTGATCCAGCAGAGATCATAAAGGAGGGCAAAGGATCCACATATGTAAAAAATGTTTGTAGCAGCTCTTTTTGAAGTGGCAAGGAATGGGAAACTGAGTGGATGCTCATCAATTAGAGAATGTCTGAATAAGCTATTGTATATGTATATTATGGTATACTGTTGTTCTATAGGAAGTGATCAGCAAGCTGATTTCAGAAAGGCTTGGAGATACTTAAATGAACTGATGGTAAGGAAATGAGTAGAATCAAGAGAACATTGTACACAACAATGACAAGATTATGTGATGATCAACTCCGATAGATGTGGCTCTTTTCAACATTGAGGTGATTCAGGTCAATTCCAATATACTTGTGATGGAGAAAGCTATCTGCATCCAGAAGGAGGATTATGGGGACTTTATGCAGATCATAATTCACCTTTTTTGTTTGTTTGCTTGCTTTTTTTTTTCTTTTTCCCTTTTGATGTCATTTTTCTTATGTAGAATGATAAATGAAGAGTAAAAGAATTGTACATGTATATTTGGATTACTTAATGTCTAAGGGAGTTGAGATGGGAAGGAAAGAAGAAAAATTTGGAACAAGGTTGTTCAAAGGTGAATGTTGAAAACTATCTTTGCATGTATTTTGAAAATAAAAAAGCTATTACTAAAAATTTTTTAAAAACTCATTTTCTTTCCAAGTAAGTAGGCCTCTAGAGACTTCATGCTCGGTCAGCACCGAGCATGTCCACTAAAGGAAAAGATGCTTAATATCCTACATGGCAATTAAATGAAGAATATGACAGACAGACACATTTTTCTAGAATTCGGGATAAATCTATTCTTCCCATCAGCAGATTTTAGTTAAAACTTACCTCAGAATAATTAAATGCATATATGTATTTGGATCTTATTCAGTAGTATTTTGTGGCAACGGGGTAGAGATGTATTGAAAAGATAATCATTAATATCAATCACAATGTCTTAGAAATTTTAAATAAAAAAGTATAAAAATTACTGCACTGAAAAACCAAGAAAAATTGTAAGAAACATGAATATTCTTGCAATGATGTATATAACACTATGCAAAAATTGATTTTCCAGAGAAACAAACCAAATTTTAATTTAATTTAATAGCAACTACATAAATTTTTTTCTTATTGACTACTTTTATTCCAACCTGGTTAGTCCTCTTTGATATCTATATAACTGAAATACATATGTTTTATATACATATTTAAGGATAGAAAGAAATTATTAGTACCTTCTTTAACTCAAGTCAGTCCTGCTAATAACTTATTAAAGTTTCCAGGTAAAAAATAATATATTAATCTCCAAAAAGACAATCTCTTTAAGAAATTGTGCTCAAAAATAAATAAATAAATAAATAAATAAATAAATAAATAAATAAATAAACAAACAAATAAATAAATAAATGAAAAGAATGCTTCAGCATTTTAATGCATGTCTGAGAAGAAGCAGAAACTGCAGTATCATTCAACAACAGATCCTAAGAAAAGAAAAAAAATGTATGTGAATTTTAAACCAATTTGAAAGTGAATATCTGAGGTGAGCAACATAGAGCAATGACATTTGTTGCTCATTTTATCTAGAAGTTAGAAAAAAAAAAATGCTGCTTTGGTCAATGTTTCCTAGAAAGGCGAGTGAAGTTCATCCCAGCTACTACTAATAGTCTCATTCTTAACCATTCTCTGGTAGGATTTTGATCATAGTACCTTATAAACTATCTATTTCAATCCTCTCAATTTTACAGATAAGGAAAAAGGCTCTGGAAGGTACATGTAGTCACACTTGTCCAAGGTCATAAAGTTAATAATTAATTAGTAGAGTTTCAGTTCAAACACAGGCTCCATGATTCAACAGTTGGCCCTTTATATATGAATGAAATGGAATAAGATTTGGCCATAAGAAATCACAAAAAGTACATTCAGAGAACTTTAAGGTAACTTACATGAACTGAAATAGAAAGAAGATAACAGAGTAAGAAGAATAATGACTACAACATTTTAAAAATAACACTTTCAAAGGCAAGAAATCTGATCATTTCAGTGACTAACTAGCAGACCAAACTCTAGAAGACCAAACATGAAAAATGAGTTGCAACTCCTACAGAAAGGGGAGGGACTAGAGGTGGAGGACAAGAAAAATATTTGCAAATATATTTTGTATGACTTTGAAAACTTTTAACAATAGAGGTGTTTTTAAAAATAATTATATGGTAGTAGACTATTATTAATAGTTAAAAAAGAGAGAAAGAGAGAGGAAAGGAAGTAGGAAGGATAAGGGACAGGGAAGAAGGAAAAGAAAGAATCAAAGAAAGAAAAAAGAGAACAAAGAAATAAAGACAAACAGAAGGAAAGAAGGAATATGAAGTATGTTAAACTGCACACAAAAAAAAGACAAGTAAGAGCTTTTGGAATTAATGTGTTAAATAGAGTATAAACTTTAAAATACTTTCAAAAAGCTATACATGATGAGATTTAAGTTTCAAAATATAACATTCTTTTTCAATTATTGTACATGAAAATATTCTCATTGCTTGGTCTCTTTCAAGTTCAGAATTAAAAATTATAAATTATATATATATATATATATATATATATATATATATGAATTTAAAAATTTTAAAAATGTAAAAAAAAAAGTATATGCCTTCATAAGGAAAGGTACTGTTTGGCATTAGTCTTTATATCTTCAGTATCTCATACAGTACCTAGGACATAATACACATTTAACCAAAGAAGAAACAACAAAAACTACTATAATTTAAATTCAGCATCCTTTCTACTGAACCATGTTGTCATTCAAAAGAAATTTACACAATGATGGTTAGTTAACCTAGAGTCAGTATGATTTGTTCAAATTAGAACTAGATATCATCAGTGCTCAGTGGAGATACCAAGGAAGCAATAGCAAAGGAGATTTTTGTTCTTTTCTGGTTTTAATGTACTCTGTAGCTTTCAGCTTTCTAGCAATTTAAGCACCCCACTGATAACTTCCTAACCAAATGGAAGTCCCAAGATATAGTAGCTAGTGCCAGTAATACTATCATTTATTTATTTGTAGAGACACAGGATTGTTGCTTCAGCCAGGCTAAATTAGGCAGCTGCCTAAATTCATATAAATATTTTCTTCAGAGGATTTACTTTAAATATTCAACAGTCGAATAGATATGGAATTATGTTCCCAGAAAGATGCTATTAAAATAGAAATATTTACCTGGAAAAGGGAAAGATAAAGCACTAAGCCTATACTAGACCCAAACGTTTATTACTTCCTGGATCACTGCCATATCTTGGGGAAGGAAGGAGACTTGCTTAGCTCAATGAAAATAGGAGGATTACCCAACATGGACAGATTATAGTAGAGAATTGTGACTCACTGGAGAAATAAATAGCAAACAACTAGTATTTTTGCCAAGAAAACTCCATGAAAAGTATTAGCATGAGTGTTACTTCTGAGTTTATATCCCAAAGAGATTTTAAAGAAGGCTAAGGGACCTATATGTTAAAGAATGTTTGTGGCAGCCCTCTTTGTAGTGGCCAGAAACTGGAAACTGAATGAATGCCCATCAAGTGGAGAATGGCTGAATAAATTGTGGTATATGAATATTATGGAATATTATTGTTCTGTAAGAAATGACCAGCAGGATGATTTCAGAAAGGCCTGGAGAGACTTATATGAACTGATGCTGAGTGAAATGAGCAGGACCAGGAAATCATTATATACTTCAAAAACAATAGTATATTATGATCAATTCTGATGGACGTGGCCCTCTTCAATAATGAGATGAACCAAATCAGTTCCAATAGAGCAATAATGAATTGAACCAGCTACACCCAGTAAAAGAAGTCTGGGAAATGAGTATGAAGCACTACATAGAATTCTCAATCCTTCTATTTTTGTCTGCCTGTATTTTTGATTTTCTTTATAGGCTAATTGTACGCTGTTTCAAAATCCGATTTTTTTTGGTACAGCAAAATAACTGTATGGACATATATATGGTATTTAACTTATACTTTAACATATTTAACATGTATTGGTCAATCTGCCATCTGGGGGAAGGGATAGGAGGAAGGAGAGGAAAAGTTGGAACAAAAAGTTTTGCAGTTGTCAATGCTGAAAAATTACCTATGCATATATCTTGTAAATAAAATGTTATTTTTTAAAATCCCACAAAAAAAAAAAAAAGTATTAGCATGCCTGTGGTCCACAAGGTCATAAAGAGATGGACCCATATGGATACCAAAATAGTGACAAGAAGAAGTTAAGTGATTGTTGCCAAGAGAAAAATTCAGAAGGAACTGGCTATAAGATAGTAAGTTTGGGAGGAGGATTTAAAATCTTCCTTCTAACTTAAATCAAGAAACATAGAGATAACTAGATGGTGAAATGGATAGTGTGTTAGGCCTAGAGTCAGAAAGCTTGAATTAGAATCTGATCTCAAACACCTCATTTATAAAATGAGCTGGAGAAGGAAATAGCAAATTACCTCAGTATCTTTGCTAAGAAAACCCCAAATGGAGTAATGAAGAATTGGACAAGACTGAAAAGATTAAAGAACAACAAGGAATTTGGGGACATACTCATTAAAGAAGTAGGATCTAGAGAAGAGAGGATTTAGAAGATTGGGAGGGACAGTTTTGAATGAATATCAGCATAAAGAAGGAAGTCTATAATGGTTCAGAAGAATACATAAAATTTGCCCTGGGTCTAATTCAATCACAAATGAAAGTTACCACTAAAAGGGTATTTAACACTATATTCCTTCCTGAACATTAAAAAAAAGATATACTTAGAAAACCAAAGTAATGATAACATTAACTTAATCCCCCTAAATTTTTATCTATGTGGGCTTAATATTGCTTACCTAAAGCTATTAGTTGAATTTAGGCAAAATAGAAATAATTAAGTATTTTGGTTCAAAAGCAAAAAACAAAAATCTTTGTCAAATAAAGGATAATCCCTACTTGTCCTCAAGGAAGAACAAATACTTCACCCAGTACTCTAGAGAAACAATAATGTGAATAACATGTGTGAATAAGATAAGGGATGCCAGATGTATTGAAAACAATAAGGGGTTTATTACATATATGTATGTGTGTGTGTGTGTGTATACAAAAGGGAGAGGGAGAGGGAGAGAGAGAGAGAGAGAGAGAGAGAGAGAGAGAGAGAGAGAGAGAGAGAGAGAGAGAGAGAGAGAGAGAATAAAAAGAATCAGTTGAATTGAATTTTCAGAAAAGAGAAAAAAATGTAAAGAAAAAAGGAAGGAAGGAAAGAAGGGAGGGAGAAAGGAAGGGAAAGAAAAAGAGGGAGAAGGAAAGAAAGAAGAAAATAGAAAGAAAGGGAGAGCAAGGATTGAGGAATACCTAGATTTTGTTATCCAGAGAACACTAAAATAAGAAGAGATTATCAGTTGTGGTATTTGCCAATTTAATTTAAATTGTTATGCCAAATCATTTTGGATCATTGAATGACAGTATCACAGAATTCTAGAATTAGAAGACATCTCAGAGGACTTCTGGTATAATTTATGTCTCAACAAGAATGTTTTTTACAATAAATCTGGTGAATTATCATATATAAGTTTCTTAATTGATTTTTAAAGACCTCTAAAGTGGTCTTTAATGGTAAAGATGATTGGAAAAACCTACAACTTGCTAAGGTGGTCTAGTAAGGTTCTGGATAGTTCTAAAACTAGGAAGATGCCCCCATTCCCACCTCTTGTATAATTTATCTCTTCTAACTTCAGTTGCTCTTAGTTTTGTCTGTTGGGTCCAAGCAGAATATATCTATTGACTCTTGTACATGATAATCTTTCAAATGTATTATTTATGAGAACAAACTCATTAGCTTGTGTGAGAGAGAGAGAGAGAGAGGGGGGGGGGATACAGAGGGAAGGAGGGACAGAGAGAAGGAGGGACAGAGGGAAGGAGAAAACAACAGGGACAGAAACAGGGACAGGGAGAGACTGACTGAAAAAAGGGGTCATTCCCTTCACAAGTCTTTTTCTTTCTCTTCACAAATCTTTTTGAGATTTCATTATATAGAGTTTAGACAAGGTTGTAAAGTTTATTTTTCTGACTAGCCTCATGTTGGCAGTAGGTAGTATCCAAGTGAAGGGAAGTTTGAAATATATGTCAGCTATTTCAGAGCAACCAAAATACAAACTTTGGGAAAATTTCGCACTTCCTTGGAACATCTTTGAGTTCAGTCTTACCTTTAGAGTAAGTTTTTTTGTGTTTGTTAGGCATTTTTTAAATCACATAAAGTTAGTTTCATATAACATTAATAAATTATAAACAATAATCTACAAATATTGCAACGTAACTATCTATCTCTTCTCTTCTATAGGCAAAACATTCTTGATTCCTGTGATCAATCCTTATTTGCTTCTTCATTATTATAGCCACAATTTTCTGGGCACTCCCGAGTTTATAAGTATCTTTCCTATTATGTTATCTAAGACAAATCATGATATTTCAGATGTGGTCTAACCAGGGTAGAGTATAGTGAATCTCATGCTGGACCCTCTGCCTTTCAATGGAAGCATAGGTCTCAACTTCTTTAGCTTCTAGATTGAACTCGTTTTAAGCTTTCAGACCACTAAAACCCATAAAGGTTTTCTCAACTAGCTATATAGAGAGAGTTAGCTAGACTCTCCCCCTCAACTTGTCCTTTTGTGTGAAGAAAAGCAGGAGCTTTAAAGGTTTCTCATTAATTAATGAGTTTCTTTCAGTTGTAAAATGACATTTATCCCTATTAATTTCATCTTTTGAGGTATAGTCCAGCATTAAGATCCTTATGTATCCTGGCTATCATGTTAGCTATCTCAGGTGGAAGTCTGATAAGCAACCTAATTAAACTTTTATCAAAGTCACTAATAAAAATGTGAAAGAGCACAGATATAAACTTGGAACATTTCACAACAGACTATTTTTCAAGTTGATATCAGACAACTAATGGCTATTCATAAGTCTGGCCATTCTACTAATCTTGTCCACGAAGATAATATAAGAAAATCTATTAAATGCTTTCTCAAAATCAAAGTTATCAATACAATAAACACTGCCCAAAAAGTCAGTAATTTTAATCCAGAAGCTGAATTTAACCTCACTGGGTTGTAATTTTGTACACTTCATTCTCTTCCCTTTTTTTTTTTTAATTGCTCCTTAATAGCACCATAGATTTCTCATATTCCAAAAGTTTCCATGGAACATTAAACAATTTTCTAGTTCCTTCAGCACTCTGTGATAGTTCATCTTGTTGTGGTGACCCTTAAGTGTTACTACACCCTTTTTTAGGTTTTCGCTACTTGTCTTGGATTTCAAATTCCTACCAGCTATTTGTGTTCTATTTTTTATTTCCAAGAATTATTCTTCTTATAAGAGAATATAGCATTATCTCCTCTTTCCCAAATATAATTATAGCTATCACTTATGTAGAAGCACGAAGTTTGCCCAGAATTTTATCTTCACAACAATTCTGTGAGATATTATCCCCATTTTACAAATAAAAACCAAAAAAACAAAACAAAAAAAAAAAAAAAACAAAACTGAAGGAGATAGAGATTGAGTGACTTGTTCAGGATCACTGGGGTAGTAAATATCTGGGACTGGTTTTGAATCTAAGTCTTCCTGACTCTTAGCCTAACACTATGTTCTATGATACATAACAGCCTCTCCTTGCCCTTTCATCTTTTTTTTTTTTTAATTTTATTTTTTATTTAATTTTTATTTTATTTTATAATTATAACTTTTTTTGACAGTACATATGCATGGGTAATTTTTTACAACATTATCCCTTGCACTTACTTCTGTTCAGATTTTTTCCCTTCCTCCCCCAACTCCCTCCCCCAGATGGCAGGCAGTCTTATACATGTGAAATATAGTACAATATATTCTAGATAAAATATATGTGTGTAGAACCGAATTTCTTGTTGCACAGGAAGAATTGGATTCAGAAGGTAAAAATAACAGTTTACATTCATTTCTCAGTGTTCCTTTTCTGGATGTAGCTGATTCTGTCCATCATTAATCAATTGGAATTGGATTAGCTCTTCTCTATGTTGAAGATATCCACTTCCATCAGAATACATCCTCATACAGTATCATTGTAGAAGTGTATAATGATCTTCGGGTTCTGCATGTTCACTTAGCATCAGTTGATGTAAGTCTCTCCAAGCCTCTCTGAATTTCTCCTGTTGGTCATTTCTTACAGAACAATAATATTCCATAACATTCATATACCATAATTTACCCAACCATTCTCCAATTGATGGACATCCATTCATCTTCCAGCTTCTAGCCACTATGAAAAGGGCTGCCACAACCATTTTGGCACATACAAGTCCCTTTCCCTTCTTTAGTATTTCCTTGGGATATAAGCCCAGTAGTAGTATGGCTGGGTCACAGGGTATGCACATTTTGAAACTTTTTGGGCATAATTCCAGACTGCTCTCCAGAATGGTTGGATTATTTCACAACTCCACCAACAATGCATCAGTGTCCCAGTTTTCCCACAGCCCCTCCAACATTCATCGTTACCTGTTCCTGTCATCTTAGCCAATCTGACAGGTGTGTAATATCTCAGAGTTGTCTTAATTTGCATTTCTGTAATCAATAGTGATTTGGAACACTGTTTCATATGAGCGGAAATAGTTTTAATTTCATCATCTGAAAATTGTCTATTCATAACCTTTGACCATTTATCAATTGGAGAATGGCTTGATTTCTTATAAATTAAAGTCAATTCTCTGTATATTTTGGAGATGAGGCCTTTATCAGAACCTTTAACTGTAAAAATGTTTTCCCAATTTGTTACTTCCCTTCTAATCTTGTTTGCATTAGTTTTGTTTGTGCAGAAACTTTTTAATTTGGTGTAATCATAATTTTCTATTTTGTGATCAATAATGGTCTCTAGTTCTCCCTTGGACACAAACTCCTTCCTCCTCCACAAGTCTGAGAGGTAAACCATCCCATGTTCCTCCAATTTATTTATGATTTCGTTCTTTATGCCTAAATCTTGGACCCATTTTGATAATCTTAGTATGTGGTGTTAAATGTGGGTCCATGCCTAGTTTCTGCCATACTAATTTCCAGTTTTCCCAGCAGTTTTTGTCAAATAATGAATTCTTATCCCAAAATTTGGGATCTTTGGGTTTGTCAAACACTAGATTGCTATTTTTATTCACTATCTTGCCCTGTGAGCCTAACCTATGCCACTGATCAACTTGTCTATTTCTTAGCCAATACCAAATGGTTTTGGTGACTGTTGCTTTATAATATAGTTCTAGATCAGGTACAGCTAGACCACCTTCACTTAATTTTTTTTTCATTACTTCCCTTGAAATTCTCGACCTTTTGTTGTTCCATATGAATTCTGTTGTTATTTTTTCTAGGTTATATAAATAGTTTTTTGGAAGTCTGATTGGTATAGCATTAAATAAATAGATTAGTTTAGGGAGTATTGTCATCTTAATTATATTTGCTTGTCCTATCCAGGAGCACTGAATGTCTTTCCAATTATTTAAATCTGACTTTATTTTTGTGGCAAGTGTTTTGTAATTTTGCTCATATAATTCCTGACTCTTCTTTGGTAGATATATTCCCAAATATTTTATACTATCGACCGTTATTTTGAATGGAATTTCTCTTTGTATCTCTTGCTGTTGGATTGTGTTGGTAATGTATAAAAATGCTGAGGATTTATGTGGATCTATTTTGTATCCTGCAACTTTGCTAAAATTCTGAATTATTTCTAATAGCTTTTTAGCAGAGTCTTTGGGGTTCTCTAAGTATACCATCATGTCATATGTGAAAAGTGATAATTTGATTTCCTCATTTCCTACTCTAATTCCTTGAATCTCTTTCTCGGCTCTTATTGCCGAGGCTAGAGTTTCTAGTACTATATTGAAAAGTAATGGTGATATGAACAGACAATTCTCAGATGATGAAATTGAAACTATTTCCACTCATATGAAAGAGTGTTCCAAATCATTACTGATCAGAGAAATGCAAATTAAGACAACTCTGAGATACCACTACACACCTGTCAGATTGGCTAAAATGACAGGAACAAATAATGATGAATGTTGGAGGGGATGTGGGAAAATTGGGACACTGATACATTGTTGGTGGAGTTGTGAAAGAATCCAGCCATTCTGGAGAGCAATTTGGAACTATGCCCAAAAAGTTGTCAAACTGTGCATACCCTTTGACCCAGCATTGCTGTTATTGGGATTATATCCCAAAGAAATACTAAAGAGCGGAAAGGGACCTGTATGTGCCAAAATGTTTGTGGCAGCTCTTTTTGTTGTAGCTAGAAACTGGAAGTTGAATGGATGTCCATCAATTGGAGAATGGTTGGGTAAATTGTGGTATATGAAGGTTATGGAATATTATTGCTCTGTAAGAAATGACCAGCAGGAGGAATACAGAGAGGCCTGGAGAGACTTAAATCAACTGTTGCTGAGTGAAATGAGCAGAACCAGAAGATCGCTGTACACTTCAACAACAATACTGTATGAGGATGTATTCTGATGGAAGTGGAAATCCTCAACATAAAGAAGATCCAACTCACTTCCAGTTGATCAATGATGGACAGAAATAACTATACCCAGAGAAGGAACACTGGGAGGCGAATGTAAATTGTTATCACTACTGTCTATCTACCCAGGTTACATGTACCTTCGGAATCTAAAGTTTATTGTGCAACAAGAAAATGATATTCACACACATGTATTGTATCTAGACTATATTGTAACACATGTAAAATATATGGGATTACCTGCCATCGGGGGGAGGGAGTGGAGGGAGGGAGGGGATAATTGGGAAAAATGAATTAAAAAAAACTTAATTAATGAGAATAAATAAAAAATGCTTACAGCTGATAGGCTGAATGAAGTATTTGAGCAAGCACAGCCCTTCCCCTCCTCTGACACATAGTACTTAAAGCCCAATTCCCACAAGTCACCAGAGGGCAAGTTACAAGGGGAATGTTTTCCCCCAGCTTTCCTGTCAATGTTTCCTTTTCTATCCTCTGTCTTTTTTTCTCTCTCTCCATAAGCTAGTTTTTCATAACCAAGCAGACCTTATTTCCAACTCCCACCTCACTTGGTATTCTTTAATCTTGCCCCATTTCTATTTTCTGAATAAAATGCCACATCTCTTTGTCCCAGTCATTTTTCTCTGGCTTTTCTCATCTATTAGCTTCTTTGGATTCCTTTGAGTTCCAGCTAAAATCCCATCTTGTACAGGAAGTGTTTCTCAATCTCTTTAAATGTTAATGCCCTCTTGATCATTTTATTTTTAATTCAGCCTGTAGCTTATTTATGCATATTTATTTGCTTAATTTTTACAACATTCAACTGTGTCAGGGACTTTCTTTTGCCTTTCTTTGTATCCCCAATATTTAAGCATAGGGCACATAGTGATTTTTAAATGTTTATTGACTGACTCCCATCTAAATACTTTCTCACCCCTACATGAGGAAACTGAGAACCACAACTTAACTACTTATGTCTACTACCTCATCCCAGCTGCTCCATTCCATAATTGCTCTGCTGGAAGAAGAGGGAGTCATCAATTACAATTCTTATGGCTAAGATGGAGATTCACTGGACTTTGGTTCTAGAAAATAGAGGAGACTTTGGTCTAGAAAGCAGGGAAAGTTTTGTCTAAAATTAATTATTTAATTTTTCTATCATTTCTCCTCAAACTACATCCTGGACTGCTCTTAGAAAAGAAGGACTTGAATTACACTCATATTTTTTTTTCTCTTTTAATGTAATTAATTTGTTTTTAAAACAAATAAATAAATAAAACAAATGAAGAGAGAAAAAAATTGACGTGCCAAAGGACACTTCTTTTCTTGTCAAGGTATTGAAAACTAAAAGAATGTGACAGAAAATAAAAGGAAGGACAATTGAATTTTGAAGTATATTAATAAATATGAATATCTTCCCCCAAAGAAGGAAACTGAGTCTATACTGGGTCTATGTTTTAAGAGTGAAAGAGCTGCTTGTTATACATGGAATAAAGACATTGATTCACATCAGTGCTATTAATTGAGACAATCCAGTGAAGGTCAGAGAAGAAAGATACTAATAGTGGCAAATTTTTCTGAAAAGGATCACTGAGGTAGCTGTTCATTGACCTGATAATATTAATAAAAAGATTTTTGTTTTCTGTTGTTGGAGGACACTGACTTGACTTCTCAAAATTTATCAAGTTTGATGGCTTGCTTAACAGACTTATTGATAAGTTTTAGATTTAGGGAACCAAAATGAGATTAAGGTTTCTGGTGATCAAGGAGTTAAATGACAAGGTCTAGTGGCAGGTTTGGGGTTCAGGGAACCAAATGAAGAGGTTTGGCTCTCCTGCAACCCCTTGGGATTCGACACAAGGGTAAGGAGTTTTGGAGACTCCCTTCTGGCAGTGCAGAGGTTCTTTGTAAAAGAATTTACAGACCTGTAAACTTACATTGATAAAAGAGGTTTATTATGGGGATTGGAAGTAAGGTAAAAATCCTAACAGAGAGGCATAAAGTCTGGTTAGGAAATAGGTGAGGATAAAGAAAGGATAACACTGGAAAGAATATTCCAGTGGACAGAGGTTCTTTGGTATAGCATGGCAAAGCCTAGCATGGCATAGCATGCCATGTTTAGAACCTCTGCAAAGAGAGATTTTTAGTTTGGTTGTTTTATAATGGGAGCTTTAGCTGAAGGGAACTTGTGGGTGGAGTCCCAATTGGTTCATTGCTGGGTTTCAGCTTGAGCTGGAATTTGAATTGAATTAATGAGTTTCAGGACTGAACCAACCCCACCTAGATAACAAGGATGAAACTGTTTGTACCTTGGGCAGGGTCCCTCATTGAGATAGGTTGAAGGAGATTTTCTCCTTTAAGGATTTTTAGAGTTTCAGGGTCCCCTCTTTATTATGATCAAGAGACTCTCAAAATTATCAAGCCCAATGACAATAATTCTCTTTTGCTGAACTCTTCAATTTTGTGAGTATAAATAAAACTGCCAGAAAAATCTCAAAAGCATTGGTAAAAAATTATGAAATCTTAGGTAAAAAATGAAAGGTCTTAGGGGAAGAGAAGGTGAAGAACAAGGACTTGTCCTCAAAATTGGGGACAAAACAATTAGTTAAAAATATGGAATTTGAAAGGAGGTTTTGAATTTCTTGTGGGGTGTATGGGGAAGGAAGGGGGCAGGCAGGGAAGGGAAAAGCCAAGGCAGATTTTTAAAAAGTATTTGCTTTAAGACATGCAAATATAAATAAATGTACTTTAAGATGAAAGGGCAAATCCTCATCTCAGATCAAGCAAAAACAAAAATTGATCTCATTAAAAGAGATAAGGAAGGGCATTATATCCTGCTAAAGAGCAGCATCAATAATGAAGCAGTATCAATATTAAACATATATGCACCAAGTGCTGCAACATCTAAATTCTTAAAAGAGAAATTAAGAGAGCTGCAAGAGGAAATAGATAGCAAAACTATAATAGTGGGAGATCTCAACCTTGCACTCTCAGAATTAGATAAATCAAACCACAAAATAAATAAGAAAAAAGTCAAAGAGGAAAATAGAATACTAGAAAAGTTTGATATGATAGATCTTTGGCGAAAGCTAAATGGAGACAGAAAGGAGTATACTTTCTTCTCAGCAAACTTTCTTCTTCTATACAAAAATTGATCATATACTAGGGCATAAAAACCTCAAAATCAAATGCATTAAGGCAGAAATAGTAAATGCATCCTTTTCAGAACATAATGCAATCAAAATTACATTTAGTAAAAAGCCAGGGGAAAATAGACCAAAAAATACTTGGAAACTAAATAATCTTATACTAAAGAATGATTGGGTAAAACAGCAAATCATAGACATAATTAATAACTTCACTCAAGAAAATGACAATAATGAGACATCATACCAAAATGTGTGGGATACAGCCAAAGCAGTAATAAGGGGAAGTTTTATATCTCTACAGGCCTACTTGCATAAAATAGAGAAAGAGACAGCCAACGAATTGGGCTTACAACTAAAATTGCTAGAAAAGGAACAAATTAAAAACCCCCAGAGAAACACAAAACTTGAAATTCAAAAAATAAAAGGTGAAATTAATAAAACTGAAAGTAAAAAAAAAAAAAAAACTATTGAATTAATTAATAAAACTAAGAGTTGGTTCTATGAAAAAACCAACAAAATAGACAAACCCTTAGTAAACCTGATTAAAAAAAGGAAAGAGAAAAAGCAAATTGTTAGTCTTGAAAATGAAAAGGGTGAACTCACCACTAATGAAGAGGAAATTAGAACAATAGTTAGGAGCTACTTTGCTCAACTTTATGCCGATAAATTCGATAACTTAAATGAAATGGAAGAACACCTTCAAAAATATAGCTTGCCCAGATTAACAGAGGAAGAAGTAAGTAGTCTAAATAATCCCATCTCAGATAAAGAAATAGACCAAGGTATTAACCAACTTCCTAAGAAAAAATCCCCAGGAAGAGATGGATTTACATGTGAATTCTACCAAACATTTAAAGAACAACTAACTCCATTGCTATGTAAACTATTTGAAAAAATAGGGATTGAAAAAATAGGGAAGTCCTACCAAATTCCTTCTATGATACAGACATGGTAATAATACTTAAACCAGGTAGATCGAAAACTGAGAAAGAAAACTATAGACCAATTTCCTTAATGAATATTGATGCTAAAATCTTAAATAAGATATTAGCAAAAAGACTTCAGAAAATCATCCCCAGGATAATACACTATGACCAAGTGGGATTTATGCCAGGAATGCAGGGCTGGTTTAATATTAGGAAAACTATTAGTATAATTGACCATATTAATAATCAAATTAATAAAAGCCATATGATCATCTCAATAGATGCAGAAAAAGCAATTGATAAAATCCAACACCCATTCCACTTAAAAAGCTTGAGAGTATAGGAATAAATGGATTATTCCTTAAAATAATAAGTAGCATATATTTAAAACCTTCAGTAAACATCATATGTAATGGCGATAAACTAGAACCTTTTCCTATAAGATCAGGAGTGAAACAAGGTTGCCCACTGTCACCATTACTTTTTTTTTTTTTTTTTTTTTTCATGTAGATGGATTTTTTTTTATTCATTTTTCCCAATTATCCCCTCCCTCCCTCCACTCCCTCCCCCTGATGGCAGGTAATCCCATACATTTTACATGTGTTACAATATAACCTAGATACAATATATGTGTGTAAATACCATTTTCTTGTTGCACATTAATCATTAGCTTCCGAAGGTATAAGTAACCTGGGTCGATAGACAGTAGTGCTAACAATTTACATTCGCCTCCCAGTGTTCCTTCTCTGGGTATAGTTATTTCTGTCCATCATTGATCAACTGGAAGTGAGTTGGATCTTCTTTATGTTGAAGATTTCCACTTCCATCAGAATACATCCTCATACAGTATTGTTGTTGAAGTGTACAGCGATCTTCTGGTTCTGCTCATTTCACTCAGCAACAGTTGATTTAAGTCTCTCCAAGCCTCTCTGTATTCCTCCTGCTGGTCATTTCTTACAGAGCAATAATATTCCATAACCTTCATATACCACAATTTACCCAACCATTCTCCAATTGATGGACATCCATTCAACTTCCAGTTTCTAGCTACAACAAAAAGAGCTGCCACAAACATTTTGGCACATACAGGTCCCTTTCTGCTCTTTAGTATTTCTTTGGGATATAATCCCAATAACAGCAATGCTGGGTCAAAGGGTATGCACAGTTTGACAACTTTTTGGGCATAGTTCCAAATTGCTCTCCAGAATGGCTGGATTCTTTCACAACTCCACCAACAATGTATCAGTGTCCCAGTTTTCCCACATCCCCTCCAACATTCATCATTATTTGTTCCTGTCATCTTAGCCAATCTGACAGGTGTGTAGTGGTATCTCAGAGTTGTCTTAATTTGCATTTCTCTGATCAGTAATGATTTGGAACACTCTTTCATATGAGTGGAAATAGTTTCAATTTCATCATCTGAGAATTGTCTGTTCATATCCCTTGACCATTTATCAATTGGAGAATGGTTTGGTTTCCTATAAATCAGCGTCAGTTCTCTATATATTTTGGAAATGAGACCTTTGTCAGAACCTTTCCTTTTAAAAATATTTTCCCAATTTGTTACTTCCCTTCTAATCTTGTTTGCATTAGTATTGTTTGTACAGAAAGTTTTTAGTTTGATGTAATCAAAATCTTCCATTTTGTGATCAATAATGATCTCTAATTCTCCTCTGGTCATAAATTCCTTCCTCCTCCACAGGTCTGAGACATAGACTATTCTCTGTTCCTCTAATCTATTTATGATCTCATTCTTTATGCCTAAATCATGGACCCATTTTGAGCTTATCTTGGTATATGGTGTTAAGTGTGGGTCCATATCTAATTTCTGCCATACTAATTTCCAGTTTTCCCAACAGTTTTTTTCCGAATAATGAATTTTTATCCCTAATGTTGGTATCTTTGGGTTTGTCAAAGATTAGATTGCTATAGATGTACCCTTTTTTGTCCTTTATATCTAATCTGTTCCACTGATCTACCGGTCTATTTCTTAGCCAATACCAAATTGTTTTGGTGACTACTGCTATATAATATAGCTTTAGATCAGGTACACTTAGACCACCTTCCTCTGACTTTTTTTTCATTAGTTCCCTTGCAATTCTCGACCATTTATTCTTTCATATGAATTTTGTTGTTATTTTTTCTACGTCATTAAAATAGTTTCTTGGGAGTCTGATTGGTATAGCACTAAATAAATAGATTAGTTTGGGGAGTATGGTCATCTTTATTATATTCGCTCAGCCTATCCAAGAGCACTGAATGTCTTTCCAATTATTTAAATCTGACTTTATTTTTGTGGCAAGTGTTTTGTAATTTTTCTCATATAATTCCGGGCTATTCTTTGGTAGATGGATTCTCAAATACTTTATACTCTCAACATTTGTTTGGAATGGAATTTCTCTTTGTATCTCTTGTTGTTGCATTTTGTTGGTGATATATAAGAATGCTGAGGATTTATGTGGATTTATTTTGTATCCTGCCACTTTGCTAAAATTCTGAATTATTTCTAATAGCTTTTTAGCACAGTCTTTGGGGTTCTCTAAGTATACCATCATGTCATCTGCAAAGAGTGATAGTTTGATTTCCTCATTTCCTACTCTAATTCCTTGAATCTCTTTCTCTGCTCTTATTGTCGAGGCTAGCATTTCTAGTACTATATTGAATAGTAATGGTGATAGTGGGCAAACTTGTTTCACTCCTGATCTTACTGGGAAATGTTGCAGTTTATTTCTATTGCATATTATGCTTACTAAAGGTCTTAAATATATGCTCCTGATATTCTAAGGAATAATACATTTATTCTTATACTCTCAAGAGTTTTTAGTAGGAATGGATGTTGGATTTTGTCAAATGCTTTTTTCTGCATCTATTGAGATGATCATATGGTTTTTATTAATTTGATTATTAATATGGTCAATTATACTAATAGTTTTCCTAATATTAAACCAGCCCTGCATACCTGGTATGAATCCTACTTGATCATAGTGTATTATCCTGGGGATGATTTTCTGAAGTCTTTTTGCTAATATCTTATTTAAGATTTTAGCATCAATATTCATTAAGGGAATTGGTCTAAAATTTTCTTTCTCAGTTTTCGATCGACCTGGTTTAGGTATCAGTACCATGTCTGTGTCATAAAAGGAGTTTGGTAGGACTCCTTCATTCCCTATTTTTTCAAATAGTTTATATAGCATTGGGGCAAATTGTTCTTTAAATGTTTGGTAGAATTCACATGTAAATCTATCTGGTCCTGGGGATTTTTTTCCTGGGGAGTTGATTAATAGCTTGTTCTATTTCTTTTTTCTGAAATGGGACTATTTAAGCAATTTATTTCCTCCTCTGTTAATCTAGGAAGCCTATATTTTTGGAGGAAGTCATCCATTTCACTTAAGTTATCAAATTTATTGGCATAAAGTTGGGCAAAGTATTATTTCTCTAATTTCCTCTTCATTGGTGGAAAGATCCTCCTTTTCATTTGTAAGACTAACAATTTGATTTTCCTCTTTCTTTTTTCTGATCAGATTTACCAAAGGTTTATCTATTTTATTGGCTTTTTCATAAAACCAACTCTTGGTTTTATTTATTAATTCAATAGTTTTTTTTTTTTTTTTTACTTTCAATATTATTGATTTCTCCTTTTAATTTTTGTATTTCAAGTTTAATTTTTGGTTGGGGATTTTTAATTTGGTCTTTTTCTAGCCTTTTAAGTTGCAAGCCCAATTCGTTAATCTTCTCTTTCTCTATTTTCTTCAAATAAGCCTCTAAAGATATAAATTTCCCCTTATTACTGCTTTAGCTGCATCCCACAGATTTTGGTATGATGTCTCATCATTGTCATTATTTAGGGTGAAATTATAAATTGTTTCTATAATTTGCTGTTTCACCCAGTCATTCTTTAAGATGAGATTATTCAGTTTCCAATTACTTTTTGGTCTATTTATCCCTAACTTTTTACTGAATGTAGCTTTTATTGCATTGTGGTCTGAGAAGAAGGCATTTATTATTTCTGCCTTCCTACATTTAAGTTTGAGATCTTTATGTCCTAATACATGGTCAATTTTTGTATAGGATCCATGAACTGCTGAGAAGAAAGTATATTCCTTTCTATTGCCATTCAGTTTTCTCCAAAGGTCTATCATACCTAGTTTTTCTAATGTTCTATTTACTTTTTAAATTTCTTTCTTATTTGTTTTGCGGTTTGATTTGTCTAAATCTGAGAGTGCAAGGTTGAGATCTCCCACTATTATAGTTTTACTGTCTATTTCTTCTTGCAACTCTCTTAACTTTTCCTTTAGAAAGTTAGATGCTATATCACTTGGTGCATATATGTTTTTATGCTACCTTTCAGCAGGATATAGTTTCCTTCCTTATCTCTTTTAACTAGATCAACTTCTGCTTTTGCTTGATCTGAGATAAGGATAGCTACCCCTGCTTTTTTGGCTTTACTTGAAGCATAATAGATTCTGCTCCAACTTTTTACCTTTACTCTATATGTATCTCCCTGCTTTAAGTGTGTGTCCTGTAAACAACATATTGTAGGGTTCTGATTTTTGATCCAGTCTGCTATCCATCTCTGTTTGATGGGAGCGTTCATCCCATTCACATTTATAGTTAAAATTACTAATTCTGTATTTCCTGTCATCATATTATCCCCAGATTATGCTTTTTCCCTTGACCCCCCCTGAACCCTTTCCCCAATATTTAATTTATAAACCCCCCTTGTGACGCACAGCCCTCCCTTTTTTTTTTAGTATCCCTCCCCCCTCCCTCCAAGTCCCTTCCCTTATTCTCCTTTTTCTTTTCCCTTTTCCTCTCCCCCCTTTCAATGAGGTGAGAGAGAATTCTCTGAAAAACAAATATGACAATTATTTACTCTTTGAGCCTCTTCTGATGAGAGTAAGATTTACACAATGATTCTCCCCCTCTCTAAGTTCCCTCAGATATGGTGTATTTTATATGCCTCTGCCTGGGATGTAGTTTCCCTCTTTTCATTTCTCCCTCCCCTTTTTATGATACTACCCCGTTCCCTTTACTAGACCCCCTCCTTCTTTTTTATATCAGTAAAATCAAATTATCCATGCGTACTTTCTATATACCCACAACAGAGATACAGTTCTCAAGGGTTCTGTGTACCTTTTTCTGTTTCTCTTCAGTCTTGTGGATGTAGATCAAATTTTTTGTTTAAGCCTGGTTTTTTTCTTAGAAACATATGGAATTCCTCTATTTCATTGAATGACCATCTTCTTCCATGGAAAAAGATGCTAAACTTAGCTGGGTAGTTTATTCTTGGTTGCAATCCTTGATCTTTTGCCTTTTGGAATATCAGGTTCCAGGCCCTTCTATCTTTTAATGTGGAGGCAGCCAGATCTTGTGTGACCCTTATTGTGGCACCTTGGTATTTAAATTGTTTTTTTCTAGCTGCTTGCCAGATTTTCTCCTTTGTGTGGTAATTCTGCAGCTTAGCCACAATATTCCGTGGTGTTCTTTTTTTAGGGTCTATTTCAGATGGAGTTCGATGAATTCTTTCAAAATCTACTTTCCTCTCTGTTTCTATTATCTCTGGACAGTTCTCTTTGATAATTTCCTGTAAAATAGAATCTAGGCTCTTTTTTTGGTCATAGTTTTCGGGAATTCCAATAATCCGCAGATTATCTCTCCTAGATCTATTTTCCAGGTCTATAGATTTTCCCAGTAAGTATTTGACGTTGTTCTCCAGCTTCTCATTTTTTTTGTTTTGTTTGACTGATTCTTGGGTTGTTTGTGAATCATTCATTTCTATTTGTTCCATCCTGACTTTTAAGGAGTTATTTTCTTCTTTCACAGTTTTTAGTTCTTTTTGTAAATGCCCAATTTCGTTTTTAAATGAATTATTTTGCTCTATTGAATTTTTTTCCATTTCCCTAATTTTTTTTTTTTTTTGAGAATGATTTTCTTTTTCCAATTCAGAAATCTTATTTTCTTGGGACTTTTTTATCTTCTCCATTTCAGAAATCCTATTTTCCTGTGATTTTTTTACCTTTTCTAATTCACTAATTTTGTTTCCCTGCATCTCCTGTGAATTCTTTATTTTTTCCAACTCCAATTTCAGTACCTTGTTATTCTCTATCATAGCTTCCCTTTCCTTTCCCCATTTTTCTTCAATCTCTCTTAACTTTTTAATAGTCTCTTCATGGAGAGAGTTATGTGATGGGGGGCAGGAATCATTCTCCTTTAGGTTGTTATCTGCTGACTCTGTTTTTAACTTCCTCGGGGTTGGATACCTGCTCTTTCTCTGTGTAGAAGGAATCTATGGTTTTTTTGGGCTTCTTGCCCATACTTAAAAAATCTTTTGGGGTCTGTCCCTTGGGTAGGAAATTATTTATTTATTTCTTTACCACCTTCCTCCCAGACCTGATGGATGCAGGGGACCCTGCGCCTGAGCTAAGAGAGAGCTCTGGGAGAGAGTCCCCCACCCCCTCCCTGGAAGTGCCTCAGAGGTGACCAGCACTGCTGTGCCCTGAGGGCGCTGTGTTTTAGCAGCTTCCCTGAGGTTGAGACTGAACAGTAAAGGCAACTCAAAGCCTAGCCTATGTGTCCCGGTGGGGCGTGGATGTCTGCAGCAGGTGACGTGAAAAGCCCTTGTGCTCAAACTGGGAAGTGTCTGCCATAAACCGCGGTCCCTAGTTCAAAGGTTCTGCTTCTCTGGGACTTCCATTCCACCTCCTCCAGCCGAGCCAGGCACTATTAGTTACCGCCCCACCCACTCTTCAATCTGTTAACTAATGGAGGCGAAAGCCTGGGTTGCCTATGTGGGCCACACCCACAGTGCCAAGATCTGCTGAGTCACCCCTGGGATCCGGGAAGATCCAATCTAGTTTTAAATTTTAGAGTGGCTTATATTTCTCCTCTGAACTGCTGTTTTATAAGCAGAGAAGAGCTAACAGCCTGTGGCAGATTCTTTTATGTCAGTGGATTCTCTGATCCCAGAGCCCTCCCCAGCACGACCGGCCACAGTGTGCCACTACCCCACCATCTGCGCTGGCCTCTCTTCTTCCTCCCCTGGGAACTGACCTTTCCTGCTGAAACTCCAGATTCTCTTCATCTGGTAAGTCGTGTTTCCAGTCCTTGTGGATTCTATCAGTCCAGCGCTATTTCTGAGGCTGATTAAATCTAGTTGGTTGTGAGGGAAGAAAGGAGCTTACACAGTGGTGTGTATCTTCTCCGCCATCTTGGCTCCACCCCCATTAATTAAGTTTTTAAGGAAAACTAAAAGATTGTCTACCAAAGAAATCTTCAGTTTTAATAGTTTAAGAATACTGTGGTACCAGTTAATTACAAAAAATGTGCGTGTTCAAGGTGGAACATCTATTATTAATGAAGCAACCAAAGAGTTTTAATCCCTTGGACACATTCTTTATCATTTTTATCTTTAAAATAATATTTCTATTGGTATTGATCCCTGTTTGTGCTAGAAAGCTAAAAAGAAAGTTTCACACTCCTTTCCACCTTTTCTATGTACTGTATACATCCTGTACATCTGTCAATCTGGCACATTTCACAAACACTCAATTACATATGACAGATACCTTCCCCACTCTCCACCCCCTTTCTTTCTTTCTTTCTTTTTTTTTTTCCCTGAAGCTGGGGTTAAGTGACTTGCCCAGGGTCACACAGCTAGGAAGTGTTAAGTGTCTGAGATCAGATTTGAACTCAGGTCCTCCTGAATTCAGGGCTGGTGTTCTATTCACTGTGCTACCTAGCTGTCCCCTCCCCACCCCCTTTCAATGGGATCTTATGTTAATGGAATAACTCTCTTTTCCTTTCTGGATAGTTCATTACATTGGACACATTAGACCTGGTGGTTATAGGATCACTTTATAGGTGATCCAAACCCCCCTCCCCCCAAAAAAAAAGAGAGATAGAGGCTAGTAAGTATAAAGGAAAAAAAGAAAAAAGAAAAGGAACAATAGTAGCATCTACTGACTCTGGAGAATAGCCACCTTCTGTGCAGCAGCTGTTATTTAGGAATAGTGACCCTAGTTAATTAATTTCTCTTTATTTCAAATGTTTCAGAAAGCAAAAGTGAACACTGTTGAGTTTCTCACTATATCAAGGACTCACATAGAGGATTCAATTTCTAGAGTTGTTGTTTTCTTCTTTCTCCCAAGAGATGGTGAATACCTACACCCCTCCCATAATACAAGCTCATATGTCTAACTTGTGTTTGATAAATCATAGTATGCAGGCCTACTTAGAAAATATCTGATTGTATGGTGCCTTCATTCTAACACTGATCTTGTCAATGTTTCCAGAATTGTCATTCTAAAGAAAATGTGCAAGAGTTATTAACGTTTCATCTTATTAACCTGAGTCTTCCCAGTCAAGGAGGCCAACCACTTATTTTACCTGTTCTCTTGGAACATTTTAAAAATGAAAATGGTTTCCATCAATAAAAGTTTTGGGATACCCCATGACATTGGAATATCCAGTCTTATGCTAGATTCAGAGGCTTCCCCATGAAAAATAATAATGAGAACTTATCTACTGTGATTAAAATACCTTCTATCCCCTGTTCTTCACATGGCTGGTTGCTGAAACTCAAGTTATTATCATCTTTCAAACAAAAAGAGACAACAGATTGAAGAGTGAACAGTTAAATACAAGTCATTGGAGCTGACAGGGATAGGAATAGAACTGAATTGTCAAAAAACTTTCAATTAAAAAAAATAAAATGCATATCTTATAGACAACATTCCTTTTCACTAAGCAAAACAGCCTCTTGATATTATCTGAAATGAACTTGCACTTGAAAAGCATAAAATTTTTCTTTATGGGAGAGAATGTTTGAAACTCCAGAGATAAATGCCATTTAGAAACAAGTATCTTCTAGGTATCTAATAAATAATAGGACACAACTGTAATAACAGTCACTGAACCAGGGACCCCTTTATATCATGTCATCAGCTGATTTTTAATAAGCCTATCTTTTGGGCCATTTATAAGGGCCCTTGGGGGAAAATATATATCAAGCACTGAACATCTAGGGTTTTGTCACAATGATCCTTTTAGAAAGATTGACTTGTTAGATACTGCAAAGTAAGTGCACCTAATCTGTTTCAGAATGCTTCTTATCTGAATAGAGAACCACAGATTATGTATCCACTCAGGGAAAACACAGTATTTTATTTCAAGTGGTGAAAGACTTTAAGTAAAGTTTAATCTATTCCTCAATCCTAAATCATACTTTTGCACATTTGAAATAGTAGTTTTGCTATTCTAATTATCATGTGGAGTTGGAAATTAAGGCAAGCTGAGCTGATAACAATCCTTTCACCTGTGGGCCTTGATTGCTACATGTTTGGAAAATTCACAACCCATCCTCTCTCTTTTCATGAACAGAGCTTCTGTAACAACTCATTCTCCTGCCAGTATGGTTTTCTTTTCAGTCCCCTTAGACATTGCTTTAAAAGACAAGGGAAAATGGTTCATTCAGTTGCTCCTGTAGTTTTACTGGCTTTTCCCTTCCTTTTAACTAAAAGTGTTTTGTCTCATATTCTTTTTCAGGTGTTCAAAGTCTAAAAAAATGTTTACTTATCTTTCCCTGTGGTTCAGTTTCTAGTTCAACTATGCTGAACAAATATCTCCTATCTCTGAACAAGGAAACTGAAACTTTCTCGCTAAGACTTTAAACCTCCCAGACTAGTTCTTCTAGATATGATCTCTCTCTAGAAATGAATTCATAATTATCAACCCCTTTTATTTATCTCTAAGTGTAAATCAATATACTATTTTTGTTGGTAAATATTTTTTAGCATACATAAAAGCCTTTAAAAACACATCTGTCTTAAAGAATTAAAATTAATAACATGAAGAGGACAAAAGGTATATGGGACATGTCAGCACATTACAAAATGTAATTAATGAGAAATTCTGAAGAAGGGAATGAAATAAAGTCATTAAAGAATCAAATACTAAAAAGAGAAGATGAGCTGATCATGATGTGAGAATGAAGGATGGTAGATGGACAACCAGCATTGTTCTGAAAATGAGAAATTTTTCCAATATGACAGGTGAGGCCCTGCTGATCATTTATGGAAACACTGGAAAATATTTATACATGATGGGGAGACATGGATAAATTTTAATCTATATCATCAGATACATCTTCCAAATCAATGAGATTACAGATTCCTTTGAATGTTTGAGAATAAAACAACAATTTTAAAAATGAAAAGGTACATCTCTAGCATCCCTTTAAAACAGAAACAAGAACAGAGAAAGAGAATAGCAAGTTAAAGTGAGCAAATAATTCCTTCCCTCAAGAAAAAGGGAGGGGAGGAATGCGTTACCCTTTTTTCCCTACACAATTCCCAACAGCAAAGCTTTTTCAAGGCTGGAATCTTCACTTAAATTATACACATTTAAATTGCCTTCATTATCTGAATGAGACTCAGAACTCTCCCAATATAAATGCTGAGTAGATATTTCTTGTCTGTTCTCTGAGACTTTAAATTTAATATATCTTACTTTCTCCGACTCTTCTGATGACTTTGGGTTTTTTAACCTGTTATCCTATATCTCTTTTTCATAATCCCTTCCAAGTTCAGAGTTAGCACTTTGGGTAATCTAACTCAAGTCAAATTCATTGCCACTGATACTTGGGAATGCTGGGACAAAACTGTCTTGTAGCAAAAAGCTCCCTAGCTTTAGTTGCCATGTTTTCCCAAACATACACACACACACACACACACACACACACACACACACACACACACACACACACACACACCAAAAAAAAAGAAAAAAACACATGTTTACACACAAACACATACACACATATATACCCCAAACTTTATTGGTAGAGCCCCAAAAGATGGATTACACTTTAACTTGACCATATATAAGCCCTGTTTGAGTCTCGATCAAGTACGGCTGTGGAAGGCAAATTCTGAAATTGAAAATAATTCTGATTTGTGCTTTATTGAGGATGAAAACTATTATGGCTCGTTCATCAGTATGAAAGTCTATCACAATCTTATTCCTGCTAAAATATGTTGATATTTATCAGCAATCAGTAGTATATGTTTTCAGAAATATGACCCTAGATGGCATCTAGAATTTTCTTTGTATTACTTTCTTCATTTGTTAAGTTAAAAACTGATTCAGTTCTTTCGGTATGTTATTCTAAATAGTAATTACCATTATCATTCAAATTTTCTTAGGACAGGACCCATTTCCCAGTGAAGATGAAATATGGCATATCTGGATTAATCAGAAATATAACTGATATGCTACAACATTGTGATGTTCTTGAATTTGAAAAAGGGAATAGACTTCTAGAAATCCTTAAAGGCATAGCTTTTAGACTTGAACAGAATCTAAAGGCAAATAAACCTCTAGTCATATGGTAGTGATCTGGTGCAGAGACTAGAGAGGCAATTTGATGGTGGTAGGATATCATGATAAATTTATTCATCCTATGGCTCAGCAAAAAGGGGACAAGTAGTCTGAGTTTTTCATAGGGGAACAGTTAACTAGAGAGACTGAGAGAGAGGAGCAATAAAATCTGAAGAAGCAAATGAGATTAGAAAGGAGCATGGGTATTGAAACATATATATCTCTAAGGACCACTTAATTATTAGAGTTCAAACCAAAATCTTGAAAATTTTTGATTAGTTGCTAGGAAGAATAAGTTACTTTGAGTATGATTTTCACACAGCAAAGAATCAATAAATGTGGCAAAACTTAGCTTTTCCATATATTGTCTCATAGAATCATCATAAGAATCTTTTGAGACAGATATTATTGTCATCCTCATTTTAGATGACTATGAGACAGGTAAAGTATCTTGCCTAGGTTAAGACAGCTAATCAGAAACAATGGCAGGAGTTGAATTCTAATTTCTATGGGCACTGAGTATAAATCACAACATAGTGTTTTCACCTTTGTTGTTATTGTTTTTGTTGTTTGCTTGATTGTTTCTCTCATTTTTTTCCTTTTTAATCTGATTTTTTTATGTAGCATGATAAATATGGAAATATGTTTAAAATAATTGCCCATTTAATCTATATTGGATTGTTTGCTGTTCTGAGGATTAAGGAGATGGGGAGGGAAGGAGAAAAATATGGAATGCAAAGTTTTACAAGGATGAATGTTGAAAACTATTTTTGCATGTATTTTAAAAATAAAAAGCTATTAGAAAAAAATCCTTGAACTAATGAAAAACAGTTTCCACAAATGCAGAGTGGTAATTCATGTTTATTATATTGAATGTAAAGATAAAAAGCTATTTTAAATAAAATGCTAGTAAGAAGATTACAGCAATGTATCACAAAGACCATATACTATGACTATGTGAGATTTATGACAGGAATGCAGGACTGGTTCAGAAAACTAACAGATTAATTGGCCAAATCAATAATAAAAATTAACAAAAATATGATTATTTCAATAGCTGCACAAGTTTTTTGATAAAATACTTTCCTATTTAAAAAAAACTAATAAATGCAGCTTTCCTTAAAATTATAAATAGTATCTGTTTAAAACAATCAGCAAGCATTATGTATAATAGAAATAAACTAGAAGTCTTTGTAATAGGATAGGGGTGAAGAAAGGATGCCCATGGCCATTACTTTTATTCATCGTGTTCTAAAACTGACAACTATAGAAAAACAACAAGAAAAAGAAGTTGAAGGAATTTGAATAGTCAATGAAGAAGTAAAACTTACACTTTGCAAATGATATGATATTATACTTAGAGAATCAACTTTAAAAAACTAGTTGAAATAATTCAATGGTAAAAGATAGAAGAAAAATTACATTTACAGTAAGTCCATACAATATATAAACACAATTACAATTCTACCTTAATTAACCCATTTATTCAGTGATATGACAATCAAAGTAACAAAAAATTATTTTATAAAACAAGCAAAAATAATAGAATTCATCACGAAAAAAAATCAAGAATTTCAAGAGAATCAATGAAAAAAATGTGAAAGAAGGTATCAGCATCATCTTTCAAAGCATATTACAAAGTGGTAATTATCAAAACAATCTGGTATTCGATAAGAAATAGAGTGGAGGATTAATGGGATAGATTAAGTATAAAATAAAAAGTAGTATATGATCATATTAATTTAATAATTAATGAACTCCAAGATCCAAGTTTAGAGGTAAGAACTCATGATTTGACAAAAACAGCTGGGAAACCTAGATAGCAATTTGGTAGACAGTAGATATAGATGAACATCTTACACCATATATCAAGATAACAGTCAAAATAGGTACATGGTTTAGACATCAAGGATAATATCATAAACAGATTAGGGAGCATGGAATGTTTTACCTGTCAGATTCAGAGAAAAGTTGACCAAATAAGAGAAAAAGAGAATAAATTATGTAAAATGGATAATTTTGATTATATTAGATAAAGGTTTTGCACAAATAAAATTACTGAAACCATGAATGGAAGAAAAGAAGGAATATGAGATAAAATATATAGCAAGTTTCTTTGATAAAGACTCATTTCTCAAATATAAAGAGATTTGAGTCAAATTTATAAGAATACAGGAGCAAAGATGGTGGAGAAGATACACGAGAATTTCTAAGCTCTCTCTTACCCTTAATACAAACTATATAATTCAGACTCAAAAATAGTGTTGGACTGATAAAAACCACTAAGATTAGAAACACAAAAACTTACCAAGTGTAGAGAATCTGGAACTTTTCCAGAAAAGGTCTGTAATGAAGGGTGGGGAAAAAAGACAGGCATAGATAGTAAAAGACTAATTGTGCTAATTGGGCTGGGGAGCCCTCTGAGAAAAGCTACTGAGACAGAGGACTCTGGCATAGGCTAATAGCTCTACTCTGCTTGCAAAACAGCAGATTAGCAGAGAAATCAAGCCACTTAAAAACAAAACAAAACAAAACAAAACAAAACAAAAAAAAAAAAAACACCTGAAACTTCTATAGCTACCCCAAACTGGAAGTGACTCAGCACAGATTGCAGCATGCCTTCTGCTATCTGGGGCTTTTCCTTGGGGCATTTAAGAACCTGCAAGGCAGTGGGACACAGCCCAGGGTAGCCTCTAATCTCACAGTGGGGAGCTTGGCCTGAGTCAGTGGAACTTCCACAGCAGCAAAACTCCTACAACAGTGACTGTGCTTCCTGGGGCAGAGACACTTACAGTCTGTGCCCCTGGGCTATTCACCGGTCAGCTGCTAATATCTACCAGGGGCTTTGGCCTGGGGCTGTGATGCTTTCACTGTTCAGCCTCTAGCCTCAGGGCAGTCTCTAGGCTACACAACAGGGGTTCTTCACTGGGCACACCCCCAGCCCAGCTCTGAATCATTTTTTTGGGGGGTAAACTCTATCCCAGAGTACCCTCATACCTTTGCATCCCATTCACAAGAGCTGTTTTCCATAATATCTCTGTTCTGTAGAGGAAGCTGGTAACACCTTACGCTAAAAGCAGACCCCACAGGTTTTTAAAAATGAGTAATAAATGGAAGAGAATGATTAACAGTTTGTATATAGAAAAAGAGAGAGTTTCCCAACTCCAAGGAGGCTAACAGATATAACAATCTACAGATAGTATTATCCGTATTGTATTATAGTACTATAATATAATACAGATAGTATTATCTCCTGAAGGGGAAAATTACCTGGTCCCCATCACATAACTCTCCCTTAGGAGAAACTATTAAAGACATGAAAAGGGAGTTAGAAGATAAATGGGAAAAGAAAAGAGAAGCTATGCTAGAGAATAACAATGTCCTGAAATTTGGATTGGAAAAGATAAAGAATTCACAGAAAGTGCAGGAAAACAAAATGTGTGAATTGGAAAAGGTTAAAAAATCATAGGAAAGTAGGATTTCTGAATTGGAAAAGATAAAGAATTTCCAAGAAAGTAGGATTTGTGAACTGGAAAAAGAAAATAACTCACTAAAAAAAAATGTGAAATGGAAAAAAATTCCACAGAGCTAAATAATTCATTTCTCCTTTTTAATTTTAGATTTTCATGTTTAGTATTTGGTTGAGGGTACTTTCTTCTTAGAAGTTCATGGAACCTATATAAAACCTGACCAAATATTAGGACATAAAGATCTCAAAATTTAAAGGCAGAAATAGTGAATGCTTTCTTCTCAGATCACAATGCAATAAAAACTACATCCAACAAGAAGTTAGGGATAAATAGACCAAGAAGTAATTGGAAAATAAATAATCTCATCTTAAAGAATGATTGGGTGAAACAGCAAATTATAGAAACAATTAATAATTGTACCCAAGATAACGATGAAACATCATACCAAAGTTTGTGGGATGCAGCTAAAATGGAAATAAGGGGAAATTTTCTATCTTTAGAGGCTTACTTGAATAAAACAGAGAAAGAGAAGATCAATGGAATTGGGCCTGGAATTTAAAAAGCTAGAAAAAGACCAAATTAAAAACCCTCAACCAAATACTAAACTTGAAAATCTAAAATTAAAAAGGAGAAATCAATAATATTGACAGTAAAATATATATACATATATGTAATTAATAAATAAAACTAAGAGTTGGTTTTATGAAAAAGCCAATAAAATAGAGAAACCTTTGGTAAATCTGATCAGAAAAAGGAAAGAGGAAAATCAAATTGTTACTCTTAAAAATGAAAAGGGGGATTTTTCCACCAATGAAGAGGAAATTAGAGAAATAATAAGGAGTTACTTTGCCCAACTTTATGCCAATAAATTTGATAACTTAAGTGAAATGGATGACTATCTCCAAAAATATAGGCTTCCCAGATTAACAGAGGAGGAAGTAAATTGCTTAAATAGTCCCATTTCAGAAAAAGAAATAGAACAAGCTATTAATCATCTCCCTAAGAAAAAAATCCCAAGGACCAGATGGATTTACATGTGAATTATACCAAACATTTAAAGAACAATTAACCCCAATGTTATATAAACTCTTTGAAAAAATAGGGAATGAAGGAGTCCTACAGACATGGTACTGATACCTAAACCAGGTGGGTTGAAAACTGAGAAAGAAAACTATATACTAATCTCCTTAATGAATATTAATTCTAAAATCTTAAATAAGATATTAGCAAAAAGACTTCAGAAAATCATCCCCAGGATAATAAACTAGTAGGATTTATTCCAGGAATTCAGGGCTGGTTTAATATTAGGAAAACCATCAATATAATTCACCATATTAATAATCAAATGAACAAAAACCATATGATCACCTCAATAGATGCAGAAAAACAATTTGATAAAATACAGAATCTATTCCTACTAAAAACACTTGAGAGTGTAGGAATAAATGGTCTATTCCTTAAAATAGTCAGGATCATATATTTAAAATCGTCAGTAAGCATCATATGTAATGGGGATAAACTGGAACCTTTCCCAGGAAGATCAGGAGTGAAACAAGGTTGCCCACTATCACCATTACTATTCAATATTGTATTAGAAATGCTAGCTTTGACAGTTAATGTCGAGGAAGAGATTAAAGGAATTAGAGTAGGAAATGAGGAAATCAAACTATCACTCTTTGCAGATGATATGATGTTATACTTAGCGAACCCCAAAGATTCTAATAAAAAGTTATTAGAAATAATTCACAACTTTAGCAAAGTTGCTGGATATAAAATAAATCCACATTAATCCTCAATATTTTTATACATCACCAACAAAATCCAACATCGATTGATATAAAGAGAATTTCCATTCAAAACATCTGTTGAGAGTATAAAATATTTGGGAATCTATCTACCAAAGAAAAGTCATAAATTATATGTGCAAAATTATAAAACACTTGCCACAAAAATAAAGTCAGATTTAAATAATTGGAAAGACATTCAGTGCTCTTGGATAGGCCGAGCAAATATAATAAAGATGGCAATACTCCCTAAAGTAATTTACTTATTTAGTGCTATTCCAATCAGACTCCCAAAAAACTATTTTACTAACCTAGAAAAAATAACAACAAAATTCTTGTGGAAGAACAAAAGGTCGAGAATTTCAAGGGAATTAATGAAAAAAAAAAATCAAATGAAGGTGGCCTAGCTGTACCTGATCTAAAACTATATTATAAAGCAGCAGTCACCAAAACCATTTGATATTGACTAAGAAATAGATGAGTTGATCAGTGGAGTAGGTTAGGTTCACAGGACAAAATAATGTATAAGTATAGCAATCTAGTGTTTGACAAACCCAAAGATTCCAACTTTTGGGATAAAAATTCATTATTTGACAAAAACTGTTGGGAAAACTGGAAATTAGTATGACAGAAATTAGATATGGACCCACACCTAACACCATATACAAAGATAAGATCAAAATGTGTCCATGATTTAGGCATAAAGAAATGAGATCATTAATAGATTAGAGGGATAGTTTACCTCTCAGACTTATGGAGGAGGAAAGAATTTGTGACCAAAGGAGAACTAGAGATCACTATCAATCACAAAATAGAAAATTTTGATTACACCAAATTAAAAAGCTTTTGTACAAACAAAACTAATGCAAACAAGATTAGAAGGGAAGTAACAAATTGGGAAAATATTTTTACAGTTAAAGGTTCTGATAAATGCTTCATATCACAAATATATAGAGAACTGACTCTAATTTATAAGAAATCAAACCATTCTCCAATTGATAAATAGTCAAAGGATATGAAGAGACAATTTTCAGATGATGAAATTGAAACTATTTCCACTCATAAGAAAGAGTGCTCCAAATCACTACTGATCAGAGAAATGCAAATTAAGACAACTCTGAGATACCACTACACACCTGTCAGATTGGCTAAGATGAGAGGAAAAAGTAATGATGAATCTTGGAGGGGATGTGGGAAAACTGGGACACTGATGCATCGTTGGTTGAATTGTGAAAGAACACAACCATTCTGAAGAGCAATCTGGAAGTATGCCCAAAAAGTTATCAAACTGTGCATACCCTTTAATCCAACAGTGCTACTACTGGGCTTATGTCCCAGAGACATACAATAGAAGGGAAAGGGACCTGTATGTGAAATTTTTTTGTGGCAGCCTTTTCTGTAGTGGCTAGAAACTGGAAAATGCATAGATGCCCATCAGTTGGAGAATGGTTGGGTAAGTTATGGTATATGAATGTTATGGAATATTATTGCTCCATAAGAAATGACCAGCAGGAAGAATACAGAGGCTTGGAGAGACTTGCTGAGTGAAATGAGCAGAACCAGGAGATTATTGTACACTTCAACAACGACTGTATGAAGATATATTCTGATTGAAATTGATATCTTCAACATAGAGAAGATCTAATTCAGCTCTAGTTGCTCAATCATGGACAGAATCAGCTATACCCAGAGAAGGAACACTGGGAATTGAGTGTAAACTGTTTGCACTTTTGTCTTTCTACCCAGGTTACTTTTACCTTATTGATCAGATTCTTACCATGCAATAAGAAATTCGGGTTTACACACATATACTGTATCTAGGATATACTGTAACACATTTAACATATTTGGGATTGCCTGTCATCTAGGGGAGGGGGTAAAGGGAGGGAGGGGAAAATTTGGAAAAAAAAAGTGAGTACAAGGGATAATGATGTAAAAAAAAATTACCCATGCATACGTACTGTCAAAAAATTATTATAATTATAAAATTTTAAAAAAATAAATAAAATTTATAAGAGTACTAGTAATTCCCTAATTGACAAATTATCAAATTATATCTGAATAGGTTGTTTTTATATCCATAGCATATGAAAAAATACTATAAATTATTATTATTAGAGAAATGAAAACTAACTCTCAAGTACCACCTAAGACCTATCAAATTAGCTAACATGACAGAAAATGAAATGATAAATTTTGGAAATAATATGGAAAAATAATGGTGTTAATACCATCTTGATGGGGTACTGAATTGATGTAACAATTCTGAAGAAAAATTTGGAACTATGCCCAAAGGGTTATGAAATTGTGAATACTCTTGGAATCAGCAATACCAGTAGGTCTGAAACCCAAAGAGATCAAAGAAAAAGGAGAAAAAAATACCTTTGTATACAAAAATACTTATGTTAACTCTTTTTTGTAGTAGCAGATATTTATAAATTACGTGAATTCTCATCAATTTGGGGATAGATATGAACAAGTCATGTAATATGATTGTGATGTAAAATTATTATGCTATAAAAGTGATGAACAGGATGTTTTAAGAAAAACCTGAGAGAACATACATGAAGTGATGCAAAATGAAACAAACAGAGCCAGAAGAATATTGTATATAGTTATAGCACCATTGTACAGTGATCACTTATAAATGATCAGTTATGAATGATAACTTTCATTTATTTATTCTTAATATATTAATCAATTTATTGTTAATATACATTATGAATCATGTTGGGAGAGAAAAATCAAAGCAAAAAGGAAAACTCATGGGAGACATTTAAAAAAAAAAAAAAAAGAAAAAGAAAAAAGAAGTGGATGCAGATGTCATTTTCTGTCCAAATTCTATTAGGATTGCTTTGGATCACTGAACCACTGAGAAGGACCAAGTCTTTCATAGTTGATCATTGCACATTCTTCCTGTTATTCTATACAATGTATCCCTAGTTCTTTTTGCTCAGCAGCAGTTCATGTTAATCTTTCTAGGCCTTTCTAAAATCAGCTTGTTCTTCATTTTTTTATAGAACAATAATATTCTATTATCTTTATAGGCCAGAACTCGTTCAGCCATTCCCCAATTGATGGACATCTACTTGTAATGTCTGGACTAGCTTTCTGAAGATCCTCTGGATGGGCCTTGGTTTCAGCAGGATAGACACCACGAGAATAGTCAGAAATAGAGTCTAAAGTCTTTATTCTCACAGTATGTCTCCTTCATAGTTTGCGTCTGTTACAGTCTGACACAGTCTTGATCTTAATGGTAGAGTGCAGGAGGCAGAAGAGCCACCAGGAGGATGGTCAAGGATGGAATGTCTCATTTCCAGTCCTTTCAGCTCTTATATACCTTAGTACAATTACATCACTACAGCACACTGAGTATGTGTGAACTAGAGCATATTACCATACTAAGTACTAAGTATATGTAAACTGGGAAAGCATTATCTCATCAATTCCACTGACTTAACACCCTTGCTGTTAAGTATCTTTACTTCAAGTATACTTTTCTCAGAGTTCCCCAATATTTGCTGTCCTCTACATACTAATTTTCCAATTCTTTGCAACAAGAGCTGTTAACAAACATTTTTGCATGTGGGTTCTTTTCCCTCCTTTAAGATTTCCTTTGAAACTCAGTAATGACACTGCTGGGTCAAAGGATATGAATAACTCCAGATTGCTCTCCATAATGGTTGGATCATTTCACAATTCCACCAACAATTCATTAGTATCTCAGTTTTGCCGTATTCCTTCCAATATTTATAATTATCTTTTCCTGTCATCTTAACCAATTCTGAAAAGTATAAGGTGGTACTCCAGAGTGGTTTTAATTTGCATTTCTCTAATCACAAGTGATTAAGAGCATTTTTTCATATAACTATAGATGGTTTTAATCTTGTCATTTGAAAGTTGTCTGTTCTCCTTTGATCACTTATCAATTGGGGAATGACTTGTATTCTTATAAATTTGACAGAGTTATTTATGTATTTTAGAAATGAGAGCTTTATCAAAAACATTGGCTGTAAAGATTTTTGCCCAGTTTTGTATTTTCCTTTTAATTTTGTATCTGTTGTTTTTGTTTATGCATTTTGCTGTTTATAATGTTCTCTAGTTCTTCTTTGGTCCTAAATTCCTCCCTTCTCCAAAGATCTGATAAGTAAATTATCACTTGATCTCCTAATTTGTTTATGATATCATCCTTTATGCCCAAATCATGTAACCATTTTGACCTTATTTTGGTATGGCTTGTGAGATGTGGCTCTATACCAAAGAATTTATCATGAAAAGTGTTATCCACCTCCAGAGAAAGAACTGACAGAATTTTAATGTAGATTAAAACATGACTTATAAAATTTTCTTTATTTTTCTTGTTAATATGGGGTGTATTTTTCACAATATCGTTAATATGAAAATGTTTTGCATAAGTGCCCATATATAATTTATATCAAATTACTTGCCTCCTCAAGGAGGAAGAAGGGAAAAAAGAAATGGTGAGATATAAAATTCAAAATTCAAGAAAAAAGTTTTAAAAATTTTATCTAAATGTAATTGAGAAAAAACAAAGCTTAAATATTAAAAAAAGAAAGGAAAGGAATAGTAAAGCCAAAGGAGTTTCCTTGCAATGGACATGTTTACTTTCTGAGAAATAATACATACCTCCAAACCAAAGCTTTAAAGATCAGAAACCAAGAAAGCTTAAACATTTTTTCTTAAGTAAGGGCCTGCTCTTTTAGAAAGAACACAAGAATAATCTAAGGGAGGGTTGCAAATGATTTGGGGGCAAATTAGTACTATGGCCTTTCCAGTAAATACACTTTGCCTTGTGAAGAACAAAACCAGTTTATTAATGGAAGGAAACAATTGGTACAGTACACAGGCAATGAACACTATAAAAATACTATAATGTATTTATTGTATCCACTACAACATACTCAACTGTGTATGTTCTCTTTCTCTTTTTTTTAATCTATTCAGTGTATATTTGTGCAAGAATCTGCCCCATGTAAGTGAAAAGTGGGATATTTTGTGGTTACTGTTACTATATAATTTTAATAAAATGCTTTTGCTTTCAACTAATTCTATCTATCAATTGACTATGAAAAGTAAGTGGAGTCAGAAATTATGAGCATTTTAGTAGCGTGGGTTTCTACTGTATTTCAAAGGTAAACTAACAGGTAGTCAACATCTAGGGATTCAACTCAAAGGATCAAGTTGGGGAGGTTTTCTTGGGGACATGCTGTGGAGTAATTAATCTGAATATTGTACTATATGATCATGGAGGGAAAGGAGAGAGAAAGAAAGAGACACACACACACACACACACATACACACACACAGATGCTAACTGTCATTGTTAGATACAAATAATTCTTTAAGCCAATATATACAATGATGCTGGCAAGGAAGTTCATCCCACCAGATGTATGTCTACAACATGAAGACTAAAAACAAATTAGGAATATTCATATATAGAATTATTCACCTACTCCTAGTCTCTTTTGTGTGATATTATGGGGAAGTCTACTTTTTTCTTTGATTTCAGCAACTTACTGAAAAGTAAATTATATTGTTTTTAAACGGTACTATAGCACTGGAGATATTCATGGTCAATTTATTAATGATTTGGGGATTCACAAGGGTTTTAGAAAAATGTTATACAAAGTTCCTGCTTATATAAAATGATTAGAAGAACAAAGTTGTCTGATAAAATACTCTTTACATCAATACATAAACTATCAATTTGCTAAGATGTAAAATATAAAATATATACCTCTCAAACTGTTCTGAAAATAATTTTATCTTTCTTTAATGATTCTGGTTTGACATTTTGTTATTTTCACAGAGATTATTATAGCTACAAGGAAGTACTTTATAAGTAAGTACTTTACCATAAGTTCTACTCTATAAAGCCTTGCGTAGGCATGCATGTAAGAAACTTTCTTTGCCCTTAATTTCCATATCCTGAACTGTACCACTTAGTTCTTGATTAACTTCTGTGATTTGTTGCTCTCAAATTGGTCTGTATTAGACTTATCTATCTCAACTATATTGTAATACTTAGATTTACTAGTTAAAATCCTAGGTGGCTTAAAAATTGCAAGTTAGGGAGTGATCAATTTTGGTCATTAAACCCATTCTTTTAAGAAACTACTACCATTTAGTGAGATTTTCACGAACAGCAGCAACAACAACAACCAGGGTACAATTAACTATAAAACTACATTCCCCAAATATTCTGCTTAATTGAGCTTTCTTATTAGGCTGAGGATTTCTTTTTTTAAAATAGATTGTGACCTTAGAAATATGCCCTATCCAGTCCTCTTTGTAGTGGCCAGAAGCTGGAAACTGAGTGGATGCCCATCAATTGGAGAATGGCTGAATAAATTGAGGTATATGAATGTTATGGAATATTATTGTTCTGTAAGAAATGACCAGCAGGATGATTTCAGAAAGGCCTGGAGAGACTTACATGAACTGATGCTGAGTGAAATGAGCAGGACTAGGAAATCATTATATACTTCAACAACAATAGTAGATGATGATCAATTCTGATGGACGTGGCTCTCTTCATTAATGAGATGAATCAAATCAGTTCCAATAGAGCAGTAATGAATAGAACCAGCTAAACCCAGTGAAAGAACTCTGGGAAATGAGTATGAACCACTACAAAGAATTCCCAATCCCTCTATTTTTTTCTGCCTGTATTTTTGATTTCCTTCACAGGTCAATTGTACACTTCTTCAAAGTCCGATTCTTAACATATTTAACATGTATTTGTCAACCTGTCATCTGGGAGAGGGGGTGGGAGAAAGGAGGGGAAAAATTGGAACAAAAGGTTTTGCAATTGTCAATGCTGAAAAATTACCCATGCATATATCTTGTAAATAAAAAGCTATAATAAAAAAGGAATATGCCTTATCTTTTTGCTTTTCACATGAAACTATTATTTTATGTCATTTGAATGTATTTGCATATATTTTGTTATCAATTTTATTATAATTACATATAATAAATATATAATATATATAATTATAATTATCAAAATATAATTATAATTATCAAATTATCCATGCAAAAAGAGTGTAAAATTATTTTAAAAGTCAGGAGGGGGAGAGTATAAATGTCCATAGGAGTGTGTATGGGAAAGAAAGAAGCCAAGGACTTGAAGTTATAATGTCAAAATCAATGATGTTATAATTATTTAAATTTTTATATGTGAAGAAATGGTTGATTTTAAAATATAGCAAGAGGAAAAACACTACGAAATCAATTGTTAGTCTAATTTGTTTGCTTAATAGAAAATTAATTGGAAGGAGTATTGGGCTGTGAATTATAATCATTAATAGGAAAATTCTGAATATTAAAACTTTTTTTAACTAGAAACCTGTTCTTCCTATCAACTGTTCTTTACTCCATGACTCCCTGAATCTTTTAAATCAAAAATGATTATATATTTGTTTGTCTGTAAAACTAAAACCAAGATGAATTAATTTTTCTGATTTATGATCTTGATATATTCTTTCTGGAAAAGCAGTTTCCACATTTTCTACATATTGCTTCTACTATGTACATGTATGTTGGGATTTTAAGTACTTTGATAATAGCAACTTCAAACAGGGAGAAAAATATTGGGGGAAAACTGCACTAAAAAACTCTTCTTTAAATGAATCTTGAATATTTAAGTCACACAAAAAATTTGCTACTTTTTTCTTTTCTTTTGTACACTTCCAAAAGTAGGCAAGAGGGTATAACGGAGAACTTATTGGAGTTTGGAGTAAAAAAACATGGGTTTGAATTCAGGCTTTGTCACTTAGTACATGTGATACTGCTGTGATGTTCATTTGTAAAATAAAAGGGTTGTACTAGATGACTTCCAAAGTCCCTCCAAGCTTTAAAGCTGTGCTTTTTTTTTTTTTTTTTTTTTTTTTCCTTATGACAGTGACAAGATAGCCTAGTGGAAAGTATTTGATTTAAAATAGGGCCAGAAAGGTGTGTTTAAATCCCTGCTCTTATACTTAATAGCTGTGTCACCATAGGCAAATATCTTTCCTTGAGCTTCAATTTCCCTATCTATAAATTGCCATTAAAACTTAACTTGTTTCGAATCTCAAACAAGATGATACAGGTACAAGTAAACTACTTTGTGATTCTTAAATATAATTCCACATATATAGTGTATAGAGCATATATATATGTGTATATATATATCACATAAACTAGTATATAATTCTATATATAATAAGCTCTATAATAATTCTATATATAATATAATTCTATATATAATAAGGTCTATAATATTCACTGTAGTTATCCCCAAAATTGTTCTGATATTCTTCAATAATCTTGGGTTTCCTGAGCAGTTCTTAAAAGAACTCTGGGTAAAAATAACAAGTGTATTCCTCCTGATGTTTAAAAGCTCTGCTATCTGGGATCAGCCTAAGGTATGTGAAGAGGATCAAAAAGTCCAGACAATCTGATAGAATTATGATTTGGGTTTTGGAAAAGTAGCACTATCATTAGTCACATCCTGTGGTTCCAAACTCCCACAGGGGGTTGACTATAATTCAAAGAACAATAAAGTTCTGCCTTTGTTTCACTTAAATTTGTAATATACCTGACCGTGTGTGTGTGTGTGTGTGTGTGCGCGCGCGCGCGTATGTAAAATTAACTGCCCCCTTTGATTCCTGGCCTCCCAGACTCCAGAGAGTCTATAAGATAGTGTGCTTCTCAGGCAGGTCCATTTCCAAGGCAAATCACCCCCAATGATAGTCAGATCTCCATTTAAATTCAAGCTGAAAAAGCCTCTAAAGTAATTTCAATTGGGAGATCCTGGTCTGATCAGCTTAAACTGCCTCTACTCCCCCCATCCCCACCAAGATCTGCTCTCTCATTTCTTTGCAGAATGTCCAAAGTAGTATGCTTTGCCTCTTTGGCATAGCTGCCAGGATCCTGTCTGCTGTGATAACATTCTCTTCTCATTGAAAAACCTGAGTATATCAGTCTCCTAGTAAAGCTGACCTCCACAGGACCAATAAAACTTCCATTTTTGCCATTAATATTTCAGGTTTGTGAATTCTTTCATGAAAGACCTGTGTGACCAAAAGGGGATTCCCACAACTCTCTGACTATTGACTACTAGAACCCCACCAAACCTAACTATCAGGAAGCCTTCTGATGTCTGAAAAGACTCATTAATATGTTAAATGATGTGGAATGCTCCAGGAACACTATAGTATATCACAGCAGTGCTGATGTGATCTTATCTTGAGATATATGAGAATGTGTGTTGAATAGAAAGAAAGTTACCACATTATTAAGCCATGAAAATGTATAAATAACAGGACAATTTTTTGATTTATTTGAAAATGCAGAGCCTGATTCAAAAGTCATTATATTCACAGTTCTTACTTAAGTCAATGGAAAAAATAGATTCATAATACTTATAGCCTGCTGATTTTTCTCACAGAAGTGAAAACTACAAGGGGAGATTTATTGAGAATATATTTATTTATTGAACTATATTATCCTATTTTGTTTAATAAATTAATCTTATTGTTTTGCAAAAGTTACTAATTAAATACACTAAATTATAGAATGTATGCCTTCATGTCCTAAGAGAATGAATATGGCTTCCTTTGGTACCTAATTTGCTTTCAGTAAGTGTATTTGTTAGGGGAGCTAAGTGCTGTGGTAAATAGATAACTAGGCCTGGAAATAGCAAATTACTCCCTATAATTTTGCCAAGAAAAACCTAAATGGGGTCATGAAGAATCGGTTGCTACTGAAGGACAACAACAAAGTACATTTGTTTAGGTCCTGTCTATTAGAAAAAACAAAACAAAACAAAACAAAACAGATGAATGTGTTAGCATATTATAGATCAATGTGTATAGTTATAGTTGGTGGTATCTTAGCAAAGAACTCACTATATCCTTTTTTTTTTGTTCTCATTTGTTTCAATATATTGATTTTTAGCCTCCTGAATGATATTTGGTAGAATCAATCTTCTCATTTGACAGTTATATTTCTCCTTTGGGTTCACAGTAAAAAAAAAAAAAAAAAAAAAAGAAAACCCATATTTATCAAAGACATCATGTAGTAGATGGACAGCCAGCCTTGAATCCAGCAGACCTTAGGGGTCTGCTGATACATACTAGCTGTGGAACTGTTTTCAAATTATTTCATAATACCTAGCTTTTAGATAACACTATTAGCATTACAAGGCAAATGTAAATGCATGTTTGCACATGTGATTAATATTTATAAAGATATAAATAACTCATTTGATTTTGACAATACTAAAAGGTAAATGCTATAATTATTATTCTTATTTTAAACATGAGGAAAGTTGAGACTGAGAGATATTAAATGATTTGCACAGAGACAATGTACCTGAATCAGCATTCAAATTCAAGTCTTTGTGGCTCCCAGCATAGTACTCTTGTTGTGGTACTACCCTAAAGGCAACTCTAGTATGTCTGTAAGATACAAAGTAGGTGCTGACTTTCATTAGTGGAGAGGATTTCCTCACCTGGGAATTTCAAATACCAGTGAAGTCCTAAATCTATTCCCTAATTCTATCCTTATTCTTATTAAGAGGATAAGTAAGTAATGAAAATTTGTAGGCTTTGAAACATGAATTAGAGTTAATATAAAACTTAACTAATGGTTTATACTGCCCCTGAAAATTAAGAAAAACAAATCACCACTAAATCTAGCATTATGTATCATCCATTAGAGAAACTTCATAAATGAATGTTGATTTGAAATAGGTGACTGCCATTCTGTTATATGGAGTACCTGAGAATTTTAAAACATTGAGAATTATTTTTAAATAAAGTATTTTTAAATTCTATTCATAACATTTTAAAACCTGGAGGAGACTTCAGACACTCAGAAAAGACATTGTAACTCTCTTCATTTATTTGAGAAGCTGTCATGTAGAAAGGAGATTAATTTGTTCTCTCCAGCTCCCAAACGGTAGAACCAGAAATTCTATGGATATTATTAAAGTTTTGGATATGGAAGTTAGAAAAAAGTACAATTAATATGATATCAGGAGAATAATCTAAATAACTAGAACTAACAAAAATGGGAATGAGATGCTAAGGCAGGTAGGAGATTCTGCTCTTTAACTAAAGGTTTTTTTTTAGCAGAGGCAAAATGACCAGTTTTTGTTTGTTTGTTTGTTTGTTTGTTTGTTTTTTTACTGTGGTAATATATAGGAAATGCCTTTTTTAGATATAACAGTCATTGAAAAATCAACTATTGATGTCTAAGCAGATAACTAATTATCTAGAATAAGGGTCAAAGTAACACCAAATTAGAAAGATAAAAGAAAGAAGGTTCATGTATGATTGTGATTACAGCTTTTCTAACATGACTTATTTAAATAAATTGCATTCTATGAAAAATGGAAAACTGAATGAGAAAAGCACATATTGACTATAATACCATAAGCAAATTCATAAGCAAATTTTATACTGACTTGGCCCAATCCAAATGTCAAGGTTCTTCTCCTGTTAACACTGAAACTATAGCAATAAAAGGTGGTAACAGTTCTATTTCATTTAATATTTATTTTATTGTCTTTCTTCCTATTTCCAGAAACTCTCAGAATGATCTGGCTTATCCAGACAAATTTCCATGACAAATTATAATTCTTTTTCAATTCTTTTTTTAGACAATAGAGTTTTTCATCTTTCAACATCATTATCATAATGATTTTTCTGTTCAAATGGTTTGATATCTTTTGTTTTTATATCACCTCCATGTCCCTTGCATCACTTCTCCCACTCCCTTTCAAACAGCCATGATTTATAACAAAGAAATAGAAGAAAATAGAAGAAAAAAATTAAAATCAATGAAAAAATTTAAAACAACAACAATCATTCTTTTTCTTCTTTCTTCCTTCTTCCTTCTTTTTTTCATTGCTTGTCTTTTTCCATTGGAATGTAAGCTCATTGAGGGCTCCTTTTTGGTTGAATTTCTAATACTTAACACAGTGACTTGCACATAGTGAGTCATTAATTAATTAATGTTTGTTTAATTGAATTGCTGTAGAATTGAGTTTTATTTCTGTTGTATTCCTTCCATTTACATTGTTGTAGTCATTGCTATATTTTTTTCTGAATGCTTACATCACATTGCATTAATATTGTCTGTGTATCTTGCATTCATCATGCTCATTATCTTTTAGAACACAGCAATATTATACTGCATTCATGTACCACAATTTGTTTAGACATTCCTTCATGGAGGACCATCCGCTTTAGCAATATTTCATAATGAAATTTAAAGCAAGAAAGTCATCATTGCAAGAAGTCCAAAGGACACCTAAAATTTCAACCATTAAGTACTCAATTTTTTTTGACAAACAGATAAAGAAGTTAAAACAACACCATTTTATAAGTAGAATCACAGATGATAATGATAACAACAATGATGGATGAAGATAAAGATTGAAGAGCAGGTTAAATTACTTGCCCAAGGGTCATCTAGCTAGTGTATACATATTTATATACATATATGTATATGTGTGTGTTTGTATAAATGTGTATACACACATAAATATAGATGACCTGCTTCTAGTAATGAGTAGGAAGAAACTGGACTGGATTGAATTTTGGAAAAGGCATGATAATTTTAATGATCTCAAACTGTTTACTGCTAAAAAAAATCATCACTTTTTCACAGATTCCCTCATAGGATATTCTGTGAATCATGTCACACTATGAACTAAAAAAAAAATCAAAATTTAAAAACATAGAAACGCACATCATATTTGTTACAAGGTTCTTCCTCCTTTCCTTCCTTCTTTTTTTCCTTCCTTTCTTTTTAATTAGGGGAATAATATTGTTGAAAGGACAGAAGATAGATTTATATTAATTGAAAAAAATTAAAAATAAAAGAGAAAGATGCATAGTGTATATATAAGATATAATATACAGTATTTCCCAGAATTAGGGTGGTGTTATGTTTTGGTTTTTTTTAGCTCAAACTAGTTTAAAATTTCACTAAGACTTATGGGACACTCTATATAGCCAATGGTGAGTCACGTGCTAGAAGTGTTATTAAAATATAGAATTATAGATTTAAAACTGGAAAAAAATAATTGATTCCAACAATTTAATTTTATATCTGAGGAAAAAGGACCCAGAAAGAATAAATTGCTGGAATAAAATCATGATTGGAAAGAATCAGAAAACAGATTTTATCTCTGATTCCACAGCTAAAGTTCTGATTAGCAACACATCTGTTTAGAGAAGCATGTGAAATTATCATATGGTGAGCCAATCAACACAAAGAAAATCCAAGTGTTACGATTGTACCTCTGAGGTATGGAAATAAACTAGAATAAAGCAAATGTGCTTCTTGGATTCTCTGTGATATATTCATTGAAAAAACATTCAAATACATTGCAGAAAATGGAAAATTTTGGAGAGGCTAAGTAGAAGTAGAAGTAGCGGCTAAGTGGAAGCCCACTCACTTTACATGGGCTAGATAGATAATAGAAGTGGTAAGAGTGTTAACATTGTATTCAAGGTACTTGGTTTCTAATTCCACCTTATGCACTTATTAGCTTTTTTGCACAGGGACAGATCCTCCAGGGATGAGTTTCTTTAATGAGCATAATAATACTTGCTCTATATGCCACATAGAAATATTATTCAAACCTCAGTATGTAATGTTATTAAAAGGCAATTTTAAAGCCTGGATGACTGGGATAATAGTGGTTACATTGATAGTGAAAAATTTGGAGGGAAAATTGGTTTGGATGAAGATCATAAATTGTTTTCAACTTGCTGAATTTGACTTTCTTGCAATGTAAACAAGAAAAGATGTCTAGTAAATGTTTATAGAGATGAGGCTAAGTAAACTCTGATTTACAAACTCAGAGAGGACAGAACTGAAGGTATAGATTTCAAGACCCATCAAGTTAAAGATACTAGTTGATTATGTGAAAGTCATAAATTATATGCAGAATAGACTGTAGAAATAGCAGAGAAAACAGAAACAGATTGAGTATGAGATGCCTATAATTTTGGAGCCAAAAATAGTGATTGATTACAGCTGAGAAAGCATAGTCACCAAAATGAAGGAAGAATCAAATTGACAAATTGACATATATCTAAGCCAAGTAAAGGTTTTCAAGGATAGAATGATGAGTATTATAAAATCCAGTATATTTGGCAATTAGAAAATCACTATTAACTTTTGAGATATGATTTTAATTAGAATGGTAGAATGACAAAATAAATGTCAGGTAGTGAGAAAGTTAGGGCAGTAGACAAGTTGCATAATTAAATTTTGTGTTGTTTCCATGGAAGGACATTATTAGAGAACAGCAGCTAGAAGATGCAGCTAAGTCACATAAGAATTTTGTCAAAATAATGATGTATGCATATTTTAAGGCCAAAGGGAAGGAATTACTACAGAAGAAGAAATTGATGATTCTGGAGACAGATGAAAGAAACATCAGAACATCTTTCAGTATTTAGGAGAATATAGGATCTAAGATACAGTTAAGGCTTAGCTTTAGAAAGGAAAAGGAAGGACATTCCTAAGACTAGGTAAAAGAATAACTATAAAAGATGGTGACAAGAATAAGTTCAGTATAACTATCCTTTCCTCCCAGAAAACTTGGACTCCACTCATAAAAATCACACTGTGCTCCGACAGGTGACAACAACATTTTGGCTAATCTCAAATGAATAAATGAATCTTTCCCAGAACTTGGCCCTCTACACTATCTTCTCACCATCCCACGCTTAGCATCCCTCCCACCTTTTTAGTCCCTCTTTTATTGTTTTACTCCTCCATTAGAATGCAAGCTCCTTGAAGTCAGAAACCATCTTGCTTTCATTTATTTGTATCCCCAGAGTTTACCACAGTTTTTGGGACATAATGAATGTTTAATAAATATTTTACCTATTTTGTAAATTATTTCACATTCAGTTCTCTCAATGAAAAAAATGAGATTACAATTTAAATTGAGGAATGAAAATTCTATTAAGGGTTTAGGGAAAGAAATGCAGGATAGCTACTGTTTAGAAAGCTATACAGGATATAAAGACATTTAAAAAAACCCAAAAGATTGCTGAGAATTGTCAATTATCAAACTGAAAATGGATAATAAATTTATACTTAATTATAGACCATATCTTCTCCTTTTGTATTATTGTTTCTAAAAATTAGTAACATTCATTAAGTATAGCATATTCTTTCCAAGTTCCTGTGAGAGATGCAACAACATGACTCAATTCAAATGAGTAGAGAAAAGTTAACAACACACTTCAATAAATTAAAAATTCTCTAGAATTTCTTTTACTAGCTGTGATCTTTTTTGCAGATGGTTGTTTGATGATATTAAGGGAGGAAATCTGTACAATTAGACCATGCCTTTTATCTTGCAAAATTCTTATGAATGCATCATGAATAAGAAATATTACCTGAATTTTCAACATAATATAGCACAATTTAAAAAGTACTCATCACTAGACATGTACAGTGTAATCAAGAAAATTAAATCTACAAATCCAAACACAAAAATTAAATTAAAATAAAACTTTATTAGCTTGCCCTATTACATGCATGTCAAAACAAAGGCTGGAAGAAATTAGAAATACTGGCATCATAGTTCTCTCAGCTATATATTCTCTATGTTCAGGAGTTCATTTTTAAAGGGTACCAGTTCATTAACCTTCACTAGAACAAAATCAAACCAATATAGGAAAAAATCTCCCCAGCACAAATGGCATTGCTACTTATCTCTTTTATATATCTTACATTATGGATTTGAAAGGCGAGCAAAAGCTGTTAACTCATCAGACATACAGAAGAAGATAAGACATACTGAAATGTATATTTCAAAGAAAAAGTATTGCTTCATGTGATAGTCAATACTGGGATATATGTAAACATGTAAAGAATTAGATAACCTTGCTATTCAATTTTGACTTTTTAATGTGATTTATAGAAATACATGACATGCTTTATAACTGGAAGGACCAAAGTACCAATCTTATTTATTTCTGAATGTCTCTGATGCCATGATGCCATGTTACCTAGGATCATCCAGTACATATGCTCAGAACTGTTTGTTCTCTAGTAAATTTAATGTCTGAGAGCATAGAAGAATTGTAAGATGAACCAATGTAAGATGAACAAATTAGAATTTGCTTGCTTTTACAACTTTCAGTTTGTCTTAAAAGATAATTATAATGCCTATCAATGTGCTTTTATTTCAAAGATGTAACTGAATCACCATGAAATATAGGATTAGGGACAACCATTTGCATTGTAGGTAGAATTGCCCATAAATTCTGGTTTCATTGCACTTGAAGAAATATAGAATTTCCCTCAAGGAAATGACATTCTAATGGTAAAGACATTTGTATGGTAGTAGTAATGGCTACGGAGTAAAGTATACTAGGAGTCAGAGGGCTAGTGAATTGAAATATAAGAAATCACAATAATATATTAATGGTATTATATTATTAATCTGATTTTTGAACTTGGGTGAAAGATGCAAGGGTGATTGTGGATGGGCAAAAACAGAATAAGGAGGAAAGCCACAGGATATCTTGCATGGTTAGTTAAATGGAATGCAAAATATTGCCTACCCTTGTGATTTCACAGCCTTGGGTTAACTAAATATATTGTGGATTAATTAAATTGATATTATCAATGAAGATAGAAAAGAAAAAGTTCCCAAACTCAGTGGATTATTTCCTCCAAGAACCCTCACCCAAAATCTTTGATGTTGCTCTCTATTCTTTAGGTGTTTATTTTTCTTCTTCCATTTTCGTCCTTAAGTATTCTTTGGTTAGCTTTGCTTAGAGGAGTCTCTTGCCAATCATTCTTTTTACCTTCCAGTGTTTCACTCTTCCAGTTTTCTATAACTCATGGTATCTCAACATTTTTCTCCAAAAGATTTGTACAAATCAGTTTATATTCTAAATTTATATTGCCTTTGATTTTCATGCCTTTCAACTTGGTAATTTAAGTGACATGTTTGTTGATGTGATATTTAGTCTCTTTGGATATCATTTTAGTAAAATCATAGATATATTTGACTATTAGAGTGTTTGAATATAAGAATATTTTTGTGTAACAACAGCAAAAATATTTCCTCTCATGTAAAACATCTATAACTGCAATTGCCTGTCATTTGCTGATTATGCTGTAATTGCAAAGTCTTAAAGCTTTACTTCCTACCCTAGCTATGGATAGATACTGTTCAGAGATTGTAGCTTTATTTATTTTAGGAAATAACAGTTCTGTTCTTCTCTCGAATGGGTAGAGAATATTGTGTCAGAGGAGAAAAGCATCATAGCCAATGATGTGGGGGAATTTAAATTAGTTAAAGAAAAAAACAATTAAAGAAAATAATTTTAAGATGGATAATATTTTCAAGAATTTAAGAATAAATATTATTATTTGACATAATAGGCTCAAGAGAATCTGTCACTTGCACAGAGATAAAGACAAAATCAACACAAATATGCCTAATTAACTTACAACAAAATAATGGCTATGCATAACATGAAATATATGTAAGAATCATTTTTCTATTGGTTTTATTATATTTTAAAATTCTACTCTTTTTATATGTGCTTTGTTATTCACATGGTATAATAAAGCAGTCAGTAATTTAAAAAGTAAGAATACCATTCTTGATTATATGAAAATAAAGAGCAGCCAATTTAAAGGTAATCTAGGTAAAATATAAACAAAATATCATACCTTTGCATCATTGAAAAGATCCACAGTTTAAGTGCTAAACATCATTTTGGACACAGCAATATCAAAAGAGGGTGATGAGAAAATAAAGCATGGAAACATATGATACAGGAAAAAATAAAATTAGTCTTGCTAAGTCTAAAGCAAAGGAAACCAATGATGGGGAAAGGAAGGGAGGAATTGTTATGGAAGAGAGTGAGGAAAGATATCATTAAGAATTGGGGGAAAATTAGTGGTGTTTCCAAACTTCACAGTGTAGATTAGGGATAAGGAAAAATAAAACATTGTTGGCTGTTCTCTTGGGTTAAAACACTGAACGATTTATATCAGGAAACTGTCTAGACTATATTTATAAACAAACTTCTTATAAGTGATGATATTCCAGTCATATGTCACATTCCACCTGAAAGATTATTTGAATGTTTCATGGACCACTGGAGTCCCTTCAAATGATGTCTCTGTCTCTCTCTCTCTCTTTCTCTCTCTGTCTTTCTGTTTCTCTCTCCCCACTCTCCCTTTCCCTCTCCCTCTCCTCCTTCTCTTCCTCTCTTTCTTCCTATCCCTTTCCTTCTCCCTCTCCCTCTCTTTCTCCTTCTCTCTCTCCTTCTCCCCCTGTTTCTCCCTATTCCTGTCTTTCTCCCTCTCCCTCTATTTCTCTCTCTCTCCCTCTCCTTCCCCCTCTCCCTTTCTCTCACCCTTTCCTCTCTCCCTCTCTTTTTCCATCTACCTTCCCCTCTTTCCCTCTATCTCCCCCTCTCTTTCCCTCTCCCTTCCCCTCTCTTTCTCTCTCTTCCTCTCTTTCTTTCCCTCCCTTTTTCTTTCCCTCCCTCTCTCCTTCTCCTCCTTCTCCCTCTTCCTTTCCCTCAACCTCTCTCTCTCTCTCTCTCTCTCTCCCCCTCTCTCCCTCTACTTCCCCTCTCTTTCTCTCTACTTCCCCTCTCTTTCCCTCTACTTTCCCCTTTCTCCCTCTCCCTCTCCTTTGTTCTTCTCTCCCTCTCCTTCTTCCTCCCTCCCTCAATCTCTGTTCCTCCCTCCCTTCCTCTCTCTCTTCCTTCCTTCCTTCCTTCCTTCCTTCCTTCCTTCCTTCCTTCCTTCCTTCCTTCCTTTCTCTCTCCCCTCCCTCCTCTCTGTCTCTCTCTCTCTATCTCTGTCTGTCCATGTCTATCTGTCTCTGTCTCTCTGTCTTTCTCTTTCCCTTTCCCTCTGTCTCTCTTTCTACCCCTCTCCTTCTCTCTCTCTCTCCACTGCTCTCTGTCTCTCTCTGTCTCTGTGTCTCTCTGACTCTCCCCTCTCTCCCTGTCTGTGTGTGTGTGTGTGTGTGTGTGTGTGTGTGTGTGTGTGTGTGTGCATGAAAAAGGGCTAATGTCCATTGCTTGAGTTTTAACTTGGCATAGATAAGAAGAAAACTAGGATACTTACCAGCCTGATTGGTTGTTATGCTGACTGCAGCAAATTGTCTTGGGGATGAACTCATGTCAGACACTCCATTAACAGCATCAATCTCAAATGTATAGTTAGTGTGTGCTAGAAGGTCTACCACTGTCACTGTGGTGTTGCTTAGTCCAAAGTGTCGTGGCAGGAAGCGAACATTGGGGCTGCATGGCTCACATTGCTTAACACTTCCCCCACATTTTTTACATATAATGTTGAAGGTCACATCTTTCCGGCCTCCTGTGTTTAGGGGCCAACTCCAGTCCAGTATAACTGAGGTCTCATTTATATTAGATATAACATTTCTTGGTGCAGATGGAGGTCCTGCAAGGTAGTTAAATAGGGAAGATTAATAAGCTTCACATCTCTTTTCTATAACATATGAAACAGAAATTTTTCAAATGGAACTGGCAATGGCAAATAGTTGTCTCATTTTATCATCTGTTTATCAACTTATGAGATGTCATTAGATAATTGACATAAAAAAACAAAAGTAAGTGTCCTGTCCAATCTATTAACTTGGAATCATGAGTCAAAGATAAATAAATTTCAGAAAGCCACACAAAACAAATAAGTGCTAATTTACATTCCCATGTGGATTATTTCAAAAATTCTGGTATTTGTAAATCTTAGTCTTTTTTTTTTTCCTACACTGAATTCTGACAGAAAATAGCTAGCATGAATATAAAATTAAGTATAAATTCCCTTTCTATAAGTTTACATAACCTTTCCATTGTAAATTTTGTAATATTCATTATTTTTTCCCTGGGGAAGAGGAAGGGAGTGACATTGCATTGTGGTTAAATTAATTTTGCATTTATATGTTGCATTTGTGGTGAGCCAGGCATGAAGAGAGCAATTCAGAAAGAAGCCTCAGTTGCACATGAATAATATAAAGAAATAGGCCAGAAGAGAAACTACCAAAATAAATAAATAAATAGCCAAAATAAATAAAAAAGAAAACTAAACAAAACATGCGGTCATGGGTTGCAGCAAAACTACTCACGGGTACAAGCCATGGATGGAGGGTCTTTGTCTGCTCTGAAGTAATTATTCTCACACCTGCAGTCCATGGCACCATCTTCCTGGGTAAAGCTATGAGGTGGGCACTTGAAACACTTCATATTGCCAGCAGAGGCCTTGTAGAATCCTGGTTGACAAGCTGTAAAACAAATCATAGAGGCTTTTTTGTTAATCCTGTATGATCTTCTCATGAAAAAAAAAATTATGAATCCCTATGGGCTTATTTTTTTTTCTTCTTTAAATTCATTCAGCTATCATTTGCAAAGCTCTTACCATATGAAAGACATCATGCATGCAATAGTATTCTCTCTCTTCAAAAAGCTTATAATTCAGTCTCAGCAGGAAGATAACAACAACAAAAGTTCCTTAAACCACAAAATTGTAGATTTTTGGTCCCAAATAAAAAAAGAAATTTCTATCTTTTGTTTTTATAGTTTTACTCAAAATCAGGTTATTTGAGGGGACAAAGATCTATTTTAACATCTAAATCATACTGTCTTTTGAACACTCTTCAGCTGTGTGATCCTGAGCAAGTGACTTAAATTTTCTTTTTTGCCTTAATGCCCTGAAGATGAAAATGGCAAATCATTCCAGTATTTTTGCAAAAAACAAAACAAAACAAAACAAAACAAACAAATAAAAAAATACAAAAACAAAAACAAAAAATGAAACAAAGCAAAACAAAACAAAATGAAAAAAACCCAACCCATATGGAATCATGAAGTATGAGACATGACTGAATGACTAAACAACAGCAATATTAGTACAATTAGTACACATTGTTATTTTCAAATACTTATAAAAAATTATTTGCGACTATCTCTTTGGGGAAGGAAAAAAGAGGGATAATTAAACTCCATACAAAAATAAGGTTAAAATGGGTACATGATATGGGCATAAAGGATGATACCATAAACAAATTAGAAAAGCAATGGATGATTTACCTATCAGATTTTTGTACATGGGAGAAATCTATGACCAAAGAACTAGAGAACATTTTAAAAGGCAAAATGGACAACTTTGAGTATATTAAATTAATTTTTTTTATACAAAGGAAACATAAAATAAGATTAAAAACTAATAAACAGAAACAAGATTAAAAAGAAAATACAAAGCTGGGAAAATAGTTACAGCCAGTGTTTCTGATAAAGGCCTCTTTTGTAAAATATATAGAGAACCGTGCCAAATTTATAAGCATACAAGTAATTCCCTAATTGATAAATAGTCAAAGGATATGATCAGTAAATTTTCTTGTAAGAAAATGCTCTAAAAGACTAATGATTAGAGAAATGCACATAAAAACAACTGTGAGGTACCATCTCACACCTCTCAGATTGGCTAAGATTACAAGAAAAGATGATAAATGTTGGAGGAGATGTGGGAAAATTGGGACATTAATATATTGTTGGTGGAGTTTGAAATGATCCAATCATTCTGGCAAATAATCTGAAACTATGTGTAAAGGGTCTACTAATCTGTACTTACCAAGCAGTGCTACTACTGGATCTGTATCCCAAGGAAATCTTAAAGGAGGGAAAAGAACCCACATGTGCAAACATTTTTGTAGCAGCTTTTTTGTGATATCAAAGAATTGGAAAATTAGTAGATGTCCATCAAGTGAATAATGGCTGAACAAATTATGGTACATGAAGATAATGGAATATTATTCTATAAAAAAATGATGAACAAGATGATTTTAGAAAACTATGGGGAGGGCTGAGCCAAGATGGCGGAGAAGGCACACACAACTTTCTAAGCTCCTTTCATGCCCGCATGACCAATCTTTGAATATAGCCTCAAAAATAGTGCTTGAGTGGTGGAACTCACAAAGATTAATGGTACAACAACTTACCAGCTGAAAATAATTTGGAAGACTGCCAGAGCAAGTTTGTCCTGAAGGGAGGGAACAGACCAGCACAGGAAGGAAGATAGGAAAGACTGGAGTCCTGAACTGACCAAGGACGGGGGTAGCCTTTGTGGTTAGAAAAGTAGTGGAAATGACTCTGCCATAGACTGATTGCTTTGCCTTGATTGTAAAGCAGTGGATCAGCAGAGAGATTAGAGCCAGAGGTACAGGGTACTCTAGAAATGCCCACCCCAAACCGGAAGTGACTCAGCATAGACCAGCATAACTGTGCAGCTACATTTTGCAGCATAGCCAGGGCAGCTGCAAATCTACCCCGCAGAGGGGCACAGCCCAGGGCAGCCTCTAATCTGCACAGTGTGAGGCTTGGCCTAGGGCAATAGAAGTTCCCCAGTACACTATGCTTCCCTGGACAGAGCCACTTCGCTTGTAGGACTTTTCATTGGGCAACTGTTAACACCCACAGTCCCACAACAGACTTCAGCTTGGGATAATGAAACTTTCACTGCTCAGCCTCTTGCCTCAGGGCAGTCGTTAATGCCCACAGCACATACTTCAAAGTCCCCCCACCCCGGGGGGGCCACAGCAGTGCAGGCCTGAGTCACTTCCGTTGGGAAACTATTTCCCAGAGCATTCCTGTACTTGGCCACTCTTTGTAGCCAGTTGGCAGGCCATCCATACACCTATCCCTGCTCTGCAGAGTAAGCTGGTAACCTCCTGTCCCTGAAGGCAGGTAAAAAAATCAAAAGGACAATTGATAGCTTCTATACAGAAAAAGAGTAGGGTTTCAACCCCAAGGGAGACTACTAGCAGTCTCCAGACAACTGTTGGTCCCCGACACAAAAGGGTCTCCTAGAAGAGACTATTAAAAACCTTAAAAGAGAGCTAGAAGAAAAATGGGGAAAGGAACAAGAAGCTATGCAAGAGAGTAACAACTTACTGAAATGTGAATTGGAAAATGTAAAAAACTTCCAGGAAGTGCATGGAAATAGAATTTGTGAATTGGAAAAGGTAAAGAACTCCCAGGAAAGTAGGATTTGTGAATTAGAAAAAGAAAATAACTCGCTAAAAAAAAAAAAAAAAAAAAAAAGGTTAGTGAAATGGAAAAAAATTCCATAGAGCAAAACAACTCATTTAAAAACTCAATTGGACATATACAAAAAGAAGGTTTAAAAAAAAAAGCTAATGAAGTAAATAACTCATTAAAAATCAGAAATGAACAAATAGAAATGAATGATTCATTGAGACACCAAGAATCAGTCAAGCAAAACAAAGAAACAAAGAAACAAACAAACAAAAAAAAAAAAAAAAAAAAAAAAAAAAAAAAGAAAGAAAGAAAGAATCACCAAATATCTACTTGGAAAAACAACAGACCTGGAAAATAGATCTAAGAGAGATAATCTGGGGATTATTGGACTTCCCAAAAATTATGATGAAATAGAGTCTAGATACTATTTTATAGGAACTCATCAAAGAGAACTGCCCAGAGGTAATAGAACCAGAAGGTAAAACACACTGAAATAATTCATTGAATACCTTTTGAAAAAGACCCCCAAAAAACAAAACAAACCAAACCAAACCAAACCAAAACAAAACAAAACAAACAACAACAACAAAAAAAACATGCCATGGAATAGTGTAGCCAAATTTCGGAACTATCAGACTAAGGAAAAAATATTATAAGCAGCCAGGAAAAAAAAAATAATTCAAATACCAAGGTGCCACAATAAGGATCACTCAAGATTTGGCTGCCTCCACATTAAAGGATCTAAGGGTCTGGAATCTAATATTCCAAAAAGCAAAAGAATTTGGAATGCAGCCAAGAATAAACTACCAAGCTAAGCTGAGCATTTTCTTCCATGGAAGAAGATGGACCTTTAATGAAACAGATGAATTCCATTTGTTTCTAAGGAAAAAAACCAGATCTAAACAAAAAAAAAAAATTGATCTCCAACCACAGGACTTAAGAGAAGCAGAAAAAGGTAAAAGGAACTCTTGAGAATTGTATTTCTGTTGTGGATATACATTAAAAACCACATGTATAATTTGATTTTACTGATATAACATAAAAAAAATGGAAATAGAAAAGGAAAGGGGATAGTGTAAGAAAAAGGGAACAGGGGAGATAAAAAGAGGGACACTACATCCCATGAAGAGGCAAAGAAAACCTATCATATCTGAGGGAATTTAGAGAAGGAGGGAACAGTGTGTGAATCTTACTCTGATCAGAGTTGGCTCAAAGAGAAAATAATTGACATATTTGTTTTATAGAGAATTTTCTCTCACCTCATTAAAAAGAGGGAGAGAAAAAGGGAAAAGGAAAAGAATACTAAGGGAAGGGTACAAGAAAGGAAAAGAGATGGGAAGGGAGGAGGGAATGATACTAAAGAGGGAGGAATGTGTGATGCAAGTGTGGCCCATTAGTTTACTACTGGGGAAGGTGATCGGGGGGACAAGGAAAAAAAAAAAGCATAATCTGGGGATAATATGATGGCAGGAAATACAGAATTAGTAATTTTAACAGTAAATGGGAATGGGATAAAATCTCCCATTAAGTGGAGGCTGATAGCAGACTGGATCAAAAGTCAGAACCCTACAGTATGTTATTTACAGGAAACACATTTAAAGCAGGGAGATACATACAGAGTAAAGGTAAAAGGGTAGAGCAAAATCTATTATGCTTCAAGTGAAGTCAAAAAAGCAGGGGTGGCCATCCTTATCTCAGATCAAGCAAAAGCAAAAATTGATCTAATCAAAAAAGATAAGGAATGAAAGTATATCCTGTTAAAGGATAGCATAGACAATGAAGCTATATCAGTACTAAACATATATGCACTAAGTGGTATAGCATCTAACTTCTAAAGAAGAAGTTAATAGAGTTGCAAGAATAAATAGACAGCAAAACTATAATAGTGGGAGATCTCAATCTTGCACTCTCAGAATTAGATAAATCAAACCACAAAAGAAATAAGAAAGAAATTAAAGAGGTAAATAGAATATTAGAAAAATTAGGTATAATATATCTTTGGAGAAAATTGAATGGTGATAGAAAGGAGTATATTTATTCTCAGTAGTTCATGGAACCTATACAAAAACTGACCATAAAGACATAAAGATCTCAAAATTAAATGCAGGAAGGCAGAATTAGTATATGCTTTCTTTTCAGATCACGATGAAATAAAAACTACATTCAACAAGAAGTTGGGGTAAATAGGCCAAAAGATAATTGGAAACTAAATAATCTCATCTTAAAGAATGATTGGGTAAAAGAGCAAATTATTGACACAATTAATAATTTTGCTCAAGATAATGGCAGCAATGAGACATATCAAAATCTGTGGGATGAAGCCAAAGCAGTAATAAGGAGAAATTTCATATATTTAGAGGCTTACTTGAATAAAATAAAGAAAGAGAAGATCAATGAATTGGGCATGCATCTTAAAAAGCTAGAAAAAACCAAATTAAAAAGCCCCAATCAAATACTAAACTTGAAATTCTAAAATTAATAGGAGAAATTAATAATATTGAAAGTTAAAAAAAAAACTTGAATTAATAAATAAAATTAAGAGTTGGTTTTGTGAAAAATAGATAAACCTTTGGTAAATTTGATCAGAAAAAGGAAAGGGAAAAATAAAATTGTTACTCTTAAAAATGAAAAGGGGGAACTTTCCACCAATGAAGAGGAAATTAGAGCAATAATAAGGAGTTACTTTGCCCAACTTTATGCCAATAAATTTGATAACTTAAGTGAAATGGATGACTACCTCCAAAAATATAGGCTTCCCAGATTAATAGAGGAGGAAATAAATTGCTTAAACCATCTCATTTCAGAAAAAGAAATAGAACAAGCTATTAATCAACTCCCTAAGAAAAAATCCCCAGGACCAGATGGATTCACATGTGAATTCTACCAAACATTTAAAGAACAATTAGCCCCAATGTTATATAAACTATTTGAAAAAATAGGGAATGAAGGTGTCCTACCAAACTCCTTTTATGACACAGACATGGTACTGATACCTAAACCAGGTAGGTTGAAAACTGAGAAAGAAAACTATAGACCAATATCCTTAATTAATATTGATGCTCAAATCTTAAATAAAATATTAGCAAAAAGACTAAAGAATATCATCCCCAGGATAATATACTATGACTAAGTAGGATTTATACCCCGAATGAAGGGCTGATTTAATATTAGGAAAACTATTAGTATATTTGATCATATAAATAATCAAATTAACTAAAACCATATGATCATCTCAATAGATGCAGAAAAATCATTTGATTAAATCCAATATCCATTCCTATTAAAAACACTTGAGATAATAAGAATAAATGGACTTTTCCTTAAAATAATTAGTAGCATCTATTTAAAATTATCAATAAGCATCATATGTAATGGGACCATTACTGGAACCATTCTCAATAAGATCAGGAGTGAAACAAGGTTGCCCACTATCACCATTACTATTCAATATTGTATTAGAAATGCTAGCTTTGGCAATAAGAATGGAGAAAGTAATTAAAGGAATTAGAATAGGCAATGACGAAACCAAACTATAACTCTTTTCAGATGATATGATGGTATACTTAAAGAACCCCAGAAATTCTACTAAAAAACTATTAGAAATAATCCACACCTTTAGTTACAAAATAGCCCCCCATAAATCATCAGCATTCTTATATATCATTAACAAAATCCAACAGTTAGAGCTACAAAGAGAAATTCCATTTAAAGTAACTAGTGATAGTATAAAATATTTAGGAATCAATCTGCCGAAAGAAAATCAAAAACTATATCAAAAACTACAAAACACTTTCCCCACAAATACAGTCACATCTAACCCATTGGAAAAAATGTAATTGCTCTTGGATTGGGTGAACAAATATAATAAAGATGACAATACTACCTTAACTAATCTAGTTATTTAGTGCTATACCAATTAGACTCCCAAAAAACTATGTTAATGACCTAGAAAAAAATAACAACAATGTTTATATGGCAAACAAAAGGTCAAGAATTTCAAGGGAATTAATGAAAAAAATCAAATGAAGGTGACCTAGCTGTACCAGATCAAAAATTTTATTGTAAAGCAGTGGTTATGAAAACCATCTGGTATTGGCTAAGAAATAGACTAGTTGATCATTGGAATAGGTTAGGTTCAAAGGAAAAAACAGTCAATAACTTCAATAATCTAGTGTTTGAGAAACCCAAAGACCCCAGCTTTTGGGATAAGAACTCACTGTTTGAAAAAATTTTCTGGGAAATTGGACATTACTATGCCGGAAACTAGGCATTGACCCACATTTAACACATACACCAAAATGGATTCATGGCCTAGGCATAAAGAATGAGATTATAAATAAATTAGAAGAGCATAGCATAGTTTACCTCTCAGACCTGTGGAAAAGGAAGGAATTTATGACCAAAGAAGAACTAGGATCATTATTGATCACAAAATAGAAAAAATCGATTATATCAAATCGAAAAAAATTTTGTACAAACAGAACTGATGCAGATAAGATTAGAAGGGAAGCAATAAACTGGGAAAACATTTTTATAGTCAAAGGTTCTGAAAGACTTCATTTCCAAAATTTATAGAGAATTGACTCTAATTTATAGAAAATCCAGCCATTCTCCATTTGATAAATGGTCAAAGGTTATGAATAGACAATTCTCACATGAAGAAATTGAAAATATTTCTAGCCATATGAAAAGATGCTCCAAGACATTATTAATTAGAGAAATGTAAATTAAGACAACTCTGAGATACCACTACACACCTGGCAGATTGGCTAGAATGACAGGGAAAGATAATGCAGAATGTTGGAGGGAATGTGGGAAAATTGGGACACTGATGCATTGTTTGTGGAATTGTGAATATATCTAGCCATTCTGGAGACCAATTTGCAATTATGCTCAAAGAGTTATCAAACTGAGCATACCCTTTGATAAAGCAGCATTAATTTTTAAAGATTTTAAAGAAGGGATGAGCAAGAATGTCTGTGGTAGCCCTCTTTGTAGTGGCCAGAAACTGTAAACTAAGTGGATGCCCATCAATTGAAGAATGGCTGAATAAATTGTGGAATATGAACATTATGGAATATTATTGTTCTGTAAGAAATGACCAACAGGAGAATTACCTAAAGGCCTGGAGAGACATACATGAACTGATGCTGAGTGAAATGAGAAGGACCAGGAGATCATTATATACTTCAAGAACAATAATATATGATAATCAATTCTGATGCACATGTCTCTCTCCAGCAATGAGATGAGCCAAATCAGTTGCAATAGAGCAGTAATGAACTGAACCAGGTACACCCAGCGAAAGAACTCTGGGATTTGACAATGAACCACTACATAGAATTCCAGGCTAATTGTACACTGTTTCAAAGTCTGATTCTTTTAGTACAGCAAAATATCTATTTGGACATATATTGTATTTGACTTATAGTTCAACATATTTAACATGTATTGGTCAACCTGCCATCGGGGGGAAATGGAGGGGGGAAGGAGGGAAAAAGTTGAAAGAAAAGGTTTTGCAATTGTCAACCCTATACAAAAATTTTTTTAAAATTTTTTATTATATATATATATATATTTTTATAATATTATCCCTTGTATTCATTTTTCCAAATTATCCCCCCCTCCCTCTATTCCCTCCCCCCGATTACAGGCAATCCCATACATTTTACATGTGTTACAATATAGTCTAGGTACAATACATGTGTGTAAATACCATTTTCTTGTTGCACAATAAACTTTAGATTCCGAAGGTACATGTAACCTGGGCAGACAGATATTAGTGCTAACAATTTACATTCACTTCCCAGTGTTTCTTCTCTGGGTGTAGCTACCTCTGTCCATCATTGATCAACTGGAAGTGAGTTGGTTTTTCTTTATGTTGAAGATTTCCACTTCCATCAGAATACATCCTCATACAGTATTGTTGTTGAAGTGTACAGTGATCTTCTGGTTCTGCTCATTTCACTCAGCATCAGTTGATTTAAGTCTCTCCAGGCCTCTCTGTATTCCTCCTGCTGGTCATTTCTTACAGAGCAATAATATTCCATAACCTTCATATACAACAATTTATCCAACCATTCTCCAACTGATGGACATCCATTCATCTTCCAGTTTCTAGCTACAACAAAAAGAGCTGCCACAAACATTTTGGCACATATATGTCTCTTTCCGCTCTTTAGTATTTCTTTGGGATATAATCCCAGTAGTAGCGCTGCTGGGTCAAAGGGTATGCACAGTTTGATAACTTTTTGGGCATAATTCCAGATTGCTCTCCAGAATGGTTGGATTCTTTCGCAACTCCACCAGCAATGTATCAATGTCCCAGTTTTCCCACAGCCCCTCCAACATTCATCGTTATTTGTTCCTGTCATCTTAGCCAATCTGACAGGTGTGTAGTGGTATCTCAGAGTGGTCTTAATTTGCATTTCTCTGATCAGTAGTGATTTGGAACACTCTTTCATGTGTGTGGATATTGTTTCAATTTCTTCCTCTGAGAATTGTCTGTTCATATCCTTTGACCATTTATCAATTGGAGAACGGTTCGGTTTCTTATAAATTAGGGTCAGTTCTCTATATATTTTGAAAATGAGACCTTTGTCAGAACCTTTGTTTTTAAAAATATTTTCCCAATTTGTTACTTCCCTTCTAATCTTGTTTGCATTAGTATTATTTGTACAGAAACTTTTTAGTTTGATGTAATCAAAATCTTCTATTTTGTGATCAATAATGATCTCTAGTTCTCCTCTGGTCATAAATTCCTTCCTCCTCCACAAGTCTGAGAGGTAGATTATCCTCTGTTCCTCTAATCTATTTATTATCTCCCTCTTTATGCCTAAATCATGGACCCATTTTGATCTTATCTTGGTATATGGTGTTAAGTGTGGATCCATATCTAATTTCTGCCATACTAATTTCCAGTTTTCCCAACAGGTTTTTTCCGAATAATGAATTTTTATCCCTAATGTTGGTATCTTTGGGTTTGTCAAAGATTAGGTTGCTATATATGTACCCTTTTTTGTCCTTTGTATCTAATCTGTTCCACTGATCTACCGGTCTATTTCTTAGCCAATACCAAATGGTTTTGGTGACTGCTGCTGTATAATATAGCTTTAGATCAGGTACACTTAGACCACCTTCCTCTGAGTTTTTTTTTCATTAGTTCCCTTGCAATTCTCGACCTTTTATTCTTCCATATGAATTTTGTTGTTATTTTTTCTAGGTCATTGAAATAGTTTCTTGGGAGTCTGATTGGTATAGCACTAAATAAATAGATTAGTTTGGGGAGTATTGTCATCTTTATTATATTCGCTCGGCCTAATCAAGAGCACTGAATGTCTTTCCAATTATTTAAATCTGACTTTATTTTTGTGGCAAGTGTTTTGTAATTTTTCTCATATAATTCCTAACTTTTCTTTGGTAGATGGATTCCCAAATACTTTATACTCTCAACATTTGTTTGGAATGGAATTTCTCTTTGTATCTCTTGCTGTTGCATTTTGTTAGTGATATATAAAAATGCCGAGGATTTATGTGGATTTATTTTGTATTCTGCCACTTTGCTGAAATTTTGAATTATTTCTAGTAGCTTTTTAGCAGAGTCTTTGGCGTTCTCTAAGTATACCATCATGTCATCTGGAAAAAGTGATAGTTTAATTTCCTCATTTCCTACTCTAATTCCTTGAATCTCTTTCTCGGCTCTTATTGCCGAGGCTAGCGTTTCTAGTAGTATATTGAATAGTAATGGTGATAGTGGGCAACTTTGTTTCACTCCTGATCTTACTGGGAAAGGTTGCAGTTTATTTCTATTGCATATTATGCTTACTGAAGGTCTTAAATATATGCTCCTGATTATTCTAAGGAATAGTCCATTTATTCCTATACTCTCAAGAGTTTTTAGTAGGAATGGATGTTGGATTTTGTCAAATGCTTTTTCTGCATCTATTGAGATGATCATATGGTTCTTATTAATTTGATTATTAATATGGTCAATTATATTAATAGTTTTCCTAATATTAAACCAGCCCTGCCTTCCTGGAATAAATCCTACTTATTCATAGTGTATTATCCTGGAGATGATTTTAAGAAGTCTTTTTGCTAATATCTTATTTAAGATTTTAGCATCAATATTCATTAAGGAGATTGGTCTATAATTTTCTTTCTCAGTTTTCGATCTACCTGGTTTAGGTATCAGTACCATGTCTGTGTCATAAAAGGAGTTTGGTAGGACTCCTTCATCCCCTATTTTTTCAAATAATTTATATAACATTGGGGCTAATTGTTCTTTAAATGTTTGGTAGAATTCACATGTGAATCAATTTGGCCCTGGGGATGTTTTCCTGGGGAGTTGATTAATAGCTTGTTCTATTTCTTTTTCTGAAATGGGACTATTTAAGCAATTTATCTCCTCCTCTGTTAATCTAGGGAGCCTATATTTTTGGAGGAAGTCATCCATTTCACTTAAGTTATCAAATTTATTGGCATAAAGTTGGGCAAAGAAACTCCTTATTATTTCTCTAATTTCCTCTTCATTGGTGGAAAGATCCCCCTTTTCATTTGTAAGACTATCAATTTGATTTTCCTGTTTCTTTTTTTTGATCAAATTTACCAAAGGTTTATCTATTTTATTGGCTTTTTCATAAAACCAACTCTTGGTTTTATTTATTAATTCAATAGATGTTTTACTTTCAATATTATTGATTTCTCCTTTTAATTTTTGTATTTCAAGTTTAATTTTTGGTTGGGGGTTTATAATTTGGTCTTTTTCTAGCCTTTTAAGTTGTAAACCCAATTCGTTAATCTTCTCTTTCTCTATTTTCTTCAAATAAGCCTCTAAAGATATAAAATTTCCCCTTATTACTGCTTTAGCTGCATCCCACAGATTTTGATATGATGTCTCATCATTGTCATTATCTTGGGTGAAATTGTTAATTGTTTCTATAATTTGCTCTTTCACCCAGTCATTATTTAAGATGAGATTATTCAGTTTCCAATTACTTTTTGGTCTATTTACCCCTAACTTTTTACTGAATGTAGCTTTTATTGCATTGTGATCTGAGAAGAAGGCATTAATTATTTCTGCTTCCTACATTTAATTTTGAGATCTTTATGTCCTAATATATGGTCTATTTTTGTATAGGATCCATGAACTGCTGAGAAGAAAGTATATTCCTTTCTATTGCCATTCAGTTTTCTCCAAAGATCTATCATACCTAGTTTTTCTAATGTTCTATTTACTTTTTTAATTTCTTTCTTGTTTGTTTTGTGGTTTGATTTGTCTAAATCTGAGAGTGCAAGGTTGAGATCTCCCACTATTATAGTTTTACTGTCTATTTCTTCTTGCAGTTCTCTTAACTTTTCCTTTAGAAAATTAGATGCTATACCACTTGGTGCATATATGTTTAGTATTGATATGGCTTCATTATTTATGCTACCTTTCAGCAGGATATGGTTTCCTTCCTTATCTTTTTTAAGGAGATCTACTTCTGCTTTTGCTTAATCTGAGATAAGGATAGCTACCCCTGCTTTTTTGGCTTTACGTGAAGCATAATAGGCTCTGCTCCAACCTTTTACTTTTACTCTGTATGTATCTCCCTGCTTTAAGTGTGTTTCCTGTAGACAACATATTGTAGGGTTCTGCTTTTTGATCCAATCTGCTATCCGTCTCCGTTTGATGGGATCGTTCATCCCATTTACATTTACAGTTAAAATTACTAATTCTGCATTTCCTGCCATCGTATTATCCCCAGATTATGCTTTTTTCCCTTGACCCCCCTGATCCTCCTCCCCGACAGACCCCCCTTGTGACGCGCAACCCTCCCTCTTTTTTTTTTTTTTTTTTTTTTTAGGATCCCTTCCCCCTCCCTCCAAGTCCCTTCACTGATTCTCCTTTTCCGTTTCCCTTTTCCTCTCCCCCCTTTTAATGAGGTGAGAGAAAATTCTCTGAAAAACAAATATGTTAATTATTTACTCTTTGAGCCTCTCCTGATGAGAGTAAGATTCACACAATGATTCTCCCCCTCACTAAGTTCCCTCAGATATGGTGTATTTTCTATGCCTCTTCCTGGGATGTAGTTTCCCTCTTTTTATCATTCCTTCTCCTTTTTCTGAACCGACCTCCTTCCCTTTACTACACCCCCCTTTTTTTCTTTAATATCAGTAAAATCAAATTATCCTTGAGTACTTTTTATATACCCACAACAGAGATACAGTTCTCAAGGGTTCTTTGTACCTTTTTCTGTTTCTCTTCAGTCTTGTGGATGTAGATCCAATTTTTTGTTTAAGTCTGGTTTTTTTCTTAGAAACATATAGAATTCCTCTGTTTCATTGAATGACCATCTTCTTCCATGGAAAAAGATGCTAAACTTAGCTGGGTAGTTCATTCTTGGTTGCAGTCCTTGATCTTTTGCTTTACAGAATATCAGGTTCCAGGCCCTTCTATCTTTTAATGTGGAGGCAGCCAGATCTTGGGTGACCCTTATTGTGGCACCTTGGTATTTAAATTTTTTTTTTCTAGCTGCTTGCAGGATTTTCTCCTTTGTGTGGTAATTCTGCAGCTTAGTCACAATATTCCGTGGTGTTCTTTTTTTAGGGTCTCTTTCAGAAGGAGTTCGATGAATTCTTTCCACATCTATTTTCCCCTCTGTTTCTATTATCTCTGGACAGTTCTCTTTGATAATTTCCTGTAAAATAGAATCTAGGCTCTTTTTTTGGTCATAGTTTTCTGGAAGTCCAATGATCCGCAGATTATCTCTCCTAGATCTATTTTCCAGGTCTATAGATTTTCCCAGTAAGTATTTGACGTTGTTCTCCAGCTTCTCATTTTTTTTGTTTTGTATGACTGATTCTTGGGTTCTCTGTGAATCATTCATTTCAATTTGTTCCATCCTGACTTTTAAGGAGTTATTTTCTTCTTTCACAGTTTTTAGTTCTTTTTGTAAATGCCCAATTTCGTTTTTAAATGAATTATTTTGCTCTATTGAATTTTTTTTCATTTCCCTAATTATTTTCTTTTTCCAATTCAGAAATTCTATTTTCTTGAGACTTTTTTATCTTTTCCATTTCAGAAATCCTACTTTCCTGTGTTTTTTTAACCTTTTCTAATTCATAAATTTTGTTTCCCTGCATCTCCTGTGAATTCTTTATTTTTTCCAACTCCAATTTCAGGATGTTGTTATTCTCTATCATAGCTTCCCTTTCCTTTCCCCATTTTTCTTCAATCTCTCTTAATTTTTTAAGAGTTTCTTCTAGGAGATAGTTATGTGATGGGGGGCAGGAATCGTTCCCCTTTAGGTTGTTATCTGCTGTCTCTCTGCTGTTAACTTCCTCGGGGTTGGATACCCGCTCTTTCTCTGTATAAAATGAATCTATATTTTTTCTGGCTTTTTTGCTCATATTTAAAAAATCTTTTGGGGTCTGTCCCTGGGGTAGGAAATTATTTATTTACTTCTTTACCAGCTTCCTCCTAGAACGGATGGATGCAGCGGCCCCCGCGCCTGAGCTAAGATAGAGCTCTGGGAGAGAGTTCCCCACCCCCTCCCTGGAAGTGCCTCAGAGGTGATTAGCACTGCTGTGCCCGAGGACACTGTGTTTTAGCGGCTTCCCTGAGATTTGAGACTGAACAGTAATGACAGCACAAAGCCCAGCCTAAGTGTCCGGGTGGGGCGTGGATGTCTGCAGCAGGTGAGGTGAAAAGCCCCTGTGCTCAAACTGGAAGTGTCTGCCAGAAACCGAGGTCCCTAGTTTAAAGGTTCTGCTTCTCTGGGACTTCCTGGAGCTGAGTTCCACTCCCTCCAGCTAAGCTAGGCAGTGTGTGTTGCCTTGGGCCGTATCCACCCACTTGTCAATCTCTTAACTATTCTCAGGTGGTAGCTGAGGCCACACCCCCTGGTGCCGAGTTCTGCTGAGTCACCTCCAGGGTCCGGGGAAAATCTAATCTGAGTTTTAAAATATTTTGGCTTTCTCTTCTGAACTGCTAAATAATTAGCAGAGAAGAGCTAACAGCCTGTGCAGATTCCTTTACCTCAGTGGCTTCTCTGATCCCAGAGCCCTCCCCAGTGCAACCAGCGCAGTGTGCCACTACCCCACTGTCTGTGCTGGCCTCTCTTCTTCCTCCCCTGGGGACTGACCTTCTCTGTTGAAACTCCAGATTCTCTTCAGCTGGTAAGTCGTGCTTCCAGTCCTTGTGGTATCTATCAGTCCTGGGCTTATTTTGAGACTTAATTTATCTAATTGGTTGTAAGGGAGTGAGGACGTTCACTGAGTCGTGTGTTTCTTCTCCACCATCTTGGCTCCGCCCCCCTATACATAAATTTTTTTGTAAAAATTACTTAAATAATTTAATTAAATAAAAAAAACAAAAAAAAAGAAAGCCATGGAAAGATTTACATGAACTGATGCTGAATGAAACAAGCAGAGCCAGGAATACATTGTATACAATGATAGGAAGAATGTGCAATGATCAGCTATGAAAGACTTGGGTCTTCTCTGTGGTTCAGTGATCTAAAATAATCCCAATAGACTTTGGACAGAAAAATGCTATGTACATTCACAAAAAGAACTATGGAGATTGATGTTACTTAGCATGTGTTATGTTCACTTACTTTTTAGTTCATTTACTGTTTTTGTTCTTTCCTGTTTTTTTTTTCCTTTTGCTTTTTCTTTCCCAGCATGATTAATAAAGCAATGGGTATTAAAAATAAGCTAAGTGGAAGAAAAGATTGATTTTTATATTTCTTAAGTATTGATAAGAAGCTACACCTTTGTGTTCACACTAGTATTTTTCATACTAGCTGAAAATATTGAAAATATTTCCTCCAATCTTCTCCCCAAACTATGCAAGCTCCAAACTTTGCTCCTTCTCAGCCAAGTGTCTTCTTTGTAATCTATAGTCTTAGAGAGTTGTTTAGGCAATGATCATTGAGAGTTGGAAAGACTTGTCTGGGGTTGCATGTCTGTCATTTATTAGAGGTGGGATTTGAACCCATGTCTTTCTGGCATTGAGACTAGTTTCACAACTTAATTGTGAGATTTAAGCATTCTAAAGGGATCATCTGAACTCCCTGGTTTAAGTCTACCCTCCCTTCTCAGTCAAATAATTAACCAAGTTACAAAAAAGAAATATTCTAGGTTGATAAGACATGGGAGAGCTAAAGTGATGAAAATCAAATATTCCTCATCATGTTCAAACATGAAGACATGGAATTATCTTGAACAGATCATCTCATATACTGTAGAACTTTTGGAAACCTGAATCTGTCCATCCTTTCACACATCTTCAAAGTAGTTTCACACAAAGACTACCTCTAAACAAACTAAAAATTAATCAAAAGGTCCAAGATGAAGGAGTTTACAAATGTAGCTGTATCTCTTTTTTTAAAACAAATTTATTCATTAATTTTCAGCAACCGCTTCTGAAATGAATATTTGAATTTAAAATAGAAAATTATTATAGTAATACATAGATTACACTTTCTTGAGATATACTTTGATTTATCCTTTTCAAATACATCTTATATCTAAAACATTCTAGACATCCAGACACAGCATGAGAAATTCTGTTATCTTAATCACAAGAAAATATGTAGTATCTACTGTGTACTTAAACACTATGTGGACACAAAGTGGTATAAATGTCATTTAGTTGGGTGAAAAAAACAAGACATAAAGGTTAAGAGTTAACCATCACAGACAAGGTGTACTAAGTTTCAGGGCTTCTTAAGGGCTTGTAATACACAGGCTAGTTTAGAATAATGAAATGGAATGTTAGAGATATTTTAATTCAACTCTTTTATTTTATATTTGAAGATATTAAGACTAAAGTGATTAAGTAATTCATTTAGAATGATATTGTAGGGAGGACTACAGCAGATGCTTAAAGGATGATAAGAATCAATAACCAAATATGCATAAAGCAAATTAGACATTCTTCCTAGATTTATACAGTTCTTTCTTACTCTGAATAAAGATGATCATGTTATGCCACATTTCTATTTTATTGTCCTGACTCATTTTCCCTAATTATCCTGACCCAGTCCTGCCTCAGTTTTTCTAAGTGTTCTGTCTGAGTTTATAATTGTCCTGAAAAACTTCCCCTCCCTCTTTAATCAGAATATTTGTTAAGAATAAAAGATTTTATATTTTAGAATATCAGAATGCCTCTCCCCATCCCAAGCTATCAGAATATCAGATACCGTCTTATCAAGATGCCTCTCCCCTTGTCCCAGGTGCCTCCCCCTACTAAGTCAGCCCCCTCTCTGGAGGCTTACTCCACCTGTCAGAGTCCTGTTACCACTCTCAGCACTCTGACTTCACCCTTACCTTAGTCTACCCCCTGAGTCTGAACCATGTGTATGTATGTCACTGAGAACTCACATTGTTTGCTGAATTCTTGGAGATGATAGTCTCATTCAGCCCTGGGACCAAACCATAGATCCATTTGGTCCCTGTAAATCTCTCCCTTTTAAATAAATTATTAAATACTTTCTAATCTCTATAGTGCCTCAGTTTCTCCAGCATTACAATCAAAGCCCTATCATTATTGTGTGCGATGACTGCATTAGCATCCTGGATACCTTAGAATCAGCTGGAGTCAGGATAAGCAAAAGTCCTTGGTCTTTATTCTTGGTTTTAGAGGTAGGAGTGAACTGTATGGAAGCAGAATCTCCTTTACCTTCCTCTTCATCTCCTGCCCAGAAGTGACTCTGGCTAGTCTTAATCCATCACCTAGTCCCTCCTACAATTCTGTGTATACACCAAACTATTGGGCCAGCACAGGGTAGTGGGAAGGGCCATTTTCCAAGTATATTCTAATAGAGTATTGTCCAATCGGTAATTAGCCTTAAGTGCTTGGACTTCAGTGCATTAACTCAAGAGTTTCAGCCCTTTACAATTATGTACTTAATAATGGCTTCTATAGATAAAAAGAGACTGTGGTATAGTAGAAAGACACCCTGTTTTCAAAGCCATGAAAACCTGGATCCAAAGCCTACCTCTAATATATAGTGGACATGCAACCATAGACAATGAAACTCCCAGTGATTGAGGTTTAGACAATTCTCTAAGATTATATGTTACAGAGAAGACAGTTGGCTAAGAAAGAGCAAAGTTTGGAGCTTGTATATTTGTGGGAGGAGGAGACTGGAGAGAGTATTAAGTGGTAAAATGGTGGGAACTTGTATCTAAGACAAATCCCCATCTGGGAAAAATATAAAATGAGCAGCTAGATTAAATGGCTTCTAAAATCAGGATTCAAAGATTCTAATCCCCTAACCAATTAAGGAAATTCTCTTTGGGATCACCTCATCTACCCCAAATAAGGGGGCATAGCCTTCATTTTGATGACAACTGTTTAGAAAATAAATGAGAAGTTAGGTGATTTGCCCAGTCATAGAGTCAATAAATATCACAGGCATTATCATAGAGATGATAGGAATCATCATTCCAGAGAAGTAAGTAAGTTTACTCCTCTTCTTTTATATATGAGGAATCTGAGACCCAGAAGGTAAGTAATTTGTCGAAGGCCACAGAAGCAGTTAAGTTCTAGAATTAAGATCTCAGTCTAATTCCTCTGACATCAGAACCAGTGCTTCTGTGTACTCTGATTCTAATCCTGCTTCTAATAAGAGATTGCATTACTGAAAAAATATATTCTCTATTAAAATTAACTTTTATAATTTGTATCACAACTTAAAAGAATCCTCTTTGCTTTGGCATAGAATATACTAGAGAAACATAAGATTATATTTAGTGATATAGATTCTATTTCAGCTTTCTCTGGCATAAATTCTGTTAATGTTGTTGATTATCATCTTTAAGAAAGGAAGATAAAATATATTGCATATTCTATAAGACTATAATTAGGTGAAATTAAAATCACCCATTCACTATGCCACTTCCTAGCATGTTACTTGTACCCAACTGGCCTTTTCCCCTTCACTTTCTAAATATACATATCTGTATATTTTGTATATGCATATACAAATCTGTATATTTTGTCTTTCCTGTTAGAATATAAGCTCCTTGAAATCAGTTATTGTCTTGCTTGCTTGTATACATCATGGTCTTGTACAATTAAATGGATCTTTTACACAAATGATGTTGTAAACATCCAAAACTATATTGTTTAACTGATCAACAATTAATATCAAATACAATCTATGGGTGTCTAGATAGCACACTAGATAGAGTACTGGGCCTGCAGGCAGTAAGACTCAGCTTCCTGAGTTCAAATCAGGCTTTAAATACTTACTAAGTATGTGATCCTGGGCAAGTCACTTAACTCTTTTTGCCTCAGTTCCTTCATCTATTAAAATGAGCTAGAAAAGAAAGTGGTAAACCATTCCAGTATCTTTGCCAAGAAACCCCCCAAATAGGGTCATGAGTTAGATATTACTCAGCAACAATAAAACCATAATGTTTTTTTCAAAATAATCCCTATCAACATATTATTTTTGGAAAGTATCTTCATTCTTTGTGATGGGCCAGAACTTGAAACAAGGTACTAAGTGGAATTAAGGAGACAATGGTTAAATCTAGTTTATCACTGATTTAATCTTACAACAAATAACGTTATGGGCCAGGACTTGAAACAAAGTACTAAGTGGAATTAGTAAGTGGAATTGAGGTTAAATCTAGTTAAGTATTGATTTAATCCTACAACAAATAATGGTTTCCTAGTGATGTAATGATTGGTATATACTCAGTTCGGGGCATATAAGCTAGAAGCTCTCAGGGCTAAAAAGAGACAAGTGCACTAGAAGCTCTCAGAGGCTGAGATGAATTCATTCCATCTTCTACCTTTGTTGTGGCTGGAGGCTGAAGCACAAACCCTTGGAATTTGGGGAGATTCAGAAGCCAGAGAAGGTGATAAGAGCTCAAGCTCTTGGAACCAAGGAGAGAAATAGGCATCTAAGAAAGCTAACCAGGCCCCAGGAAAGGAGACAAGACTTTGAAGGAGACAATAAAGGATTTGGGCTTTAACCCCTGGATACTCTTGTGATTACTGAATTAAAATGAAGGCTGCTCCCAGTGACCCCAAGAAAACCTCAACAGGGAGAGTATTATATTTTAAAGAGAATATTACAATTCTTTCTGAGGTCTCTTGTGCTTTGGTTTTAATTTTTCTCTTTACTTCCAAAATTATTTTATTTTCTAACATTCTTTACAAAACACTTCAAGAAAAAAGTAATAAACAAATCAAAGACTTCAATTTTTAGTAAGAAATCTGGAGTTCTTATATTGCCTCTTTTACTAACTTAGCTAGGTAGCATTGAGAACATCGCTGAGCCTCTAAAATGAGAGAGGAGAACTGGTTACTTTCTAACAATAGCATTTTCACCAGGCTAGTCAAAAGTGTTTATAACTTCCAATTAGCTCTAATAAATCAGTGGATCAACTTTGTATAAGATCAGTCTGCAAACTGAGAAGATGATCCAAGAAGATATCCTACTGTCCCAGAGCATTGATAGATTAGCCCTTGATGTTGGTATTTGTCCCTCTTTGTATAAAAATAAATGTCATCCCCTCTTTAGCTATAGCTAAAACATTCCAAAGTGAAGGAGACCCCCTACTCAAAAAGCTTATTATAAAGGATAAAAAATTATTACTTCATCTTTAAAATGGGGATAAAAGTAATATTTACTTTATTTGGTTGTTGTGATGATCAAATAAAATAATAAATGCAAAATGCTCTGTAAACCTTAAAAAATTATATAAATATTATTATTTTAAATTATAGGATCTGTTCTAGTGAGTTCCCAATTTAGATACAGAGGTAATGTTGTGTCTGCTGATTTTTGCCCCCCCCCAAATACTTAAAACAGGATTTAAGAATCTGGGGACCTTAATGCCTAATATCTTAAGATAACTATATTTAAAAGTCATAGTAATTTGATTTCATGTCTATCTTGTATCTGTGACTATTAGAAACTTGAATACATCATACTGTTTCATCACACACTACTCTAAAGCACTTATAAACACTAAATACAATAAAATTTATGGAATTTTAAAAAATAAGCTGGAGGATTTTGTCTTCTTTAAAGGGCAAAAGATTCTTGGTGATGTGTCAAAGGTAGGAAAATTTTTATAATTTCAATAAAGAGAATACAAAGTGTAACTCTTCTAGTGCCATAGTTTTGATTGTCCTTCTCTTTGCTTGGATAATTTCCTGTTTTCTCTGTTGCAATTGCATCTACTAATTAGTAAATGGTGTGCACAGAAAGATAAGTCCAGGTATATATTACTGAGAAAGTTATAAAATGTGTTTATTTCTACCACATTTAAAAGTTCCATAAAACAAACAATACATATTTGTGTTTAATTTGTTTTTAATCCAAATTTAACATTTAAGATTAAAAAGGAATAAAATGCACCAATCCCAGAATTATACAAAAAAGTACAAAAAATGGATGGAGTGTATCAAAAGAAAGTATAAGAAAATTTTCTAAAATACTGTCTGTGATATGTGATAAGTGAAATAAGTGATAATAAATACAAATACTACTTATGCTTCAAATAATTATAAAAAGAGCTTTAAGATACAGTTTTAGCATCATTCAAAAAAAAAGAAAAGAAAAGAAAAGAAAAGAAAAGAAAAGAAAAGAAAAAAAAAGAAAAGAAAAGAAAAGAAAAGAAAAGAAAAGAAAAGAAAAGAAAAGAAAAGAAAGCCAGTTTCTTGAGCCATAATGGTTGGTTATTAAACTCTGAATATATAGAGAATGGGTAAAGTTACCCTGGTGAAAGGAAAACAAATGCAGTTAGTAAACCATGGTAGTTACTATTGAAAGAAAGGAGACAGCCTTTCAATTGCAAAGTGGATTTTGTCTACAATTCACTAATGTATTTGACTTTGAGAGGAAAGCATGGTTAAGGGTTAAATGGTTCATTTCAATCTGAATTAAATTTAAATAAAAAAAAAAAATAAAGCTGTTGGTAAATAGGGATCTTTTAGTATTCAGATCTTCAGTCCCCTAATCACTGAGCAAAATTACCAATTCCCAGCCATAAACACAAAGTAATAACCTGAACCATCATTGACTAAACAGATGATTTCCTGGCTCTGCTATGCCAGCCCTGACAGGACCTATTCACCTATACAAGGTCAAAACAACTGTTTATTTGTAGAATGAGCTAGACTCCCCCATCTTACAGGAACTCTATTCTTTGTTATCTGAATAGAAGTACAAAGATTTGAGGTGAGACTGAGGCATTTCAATATATTGGAAGTAACTGTGCAATCATTAAGCACTGATTGCAATGGTCAACATTTACAAAGTGATGGAGTATTTCCTTCTTTTGTTCCTCCCATTGTTCAATAAAAACTGCTTAGTGGCAAGATGCCATGCAACATTAAAATGTAAAGGATTTTTTTTTTAAAACACAATCCAGTCTCAGTAAAAGGTTTTCTTTCTTCCCTGTGATGATTTAGCAAGACAGGTGCAAGTGACTGGGGATTTATCTAACTTCCACCACAAAGAGCTAAAATTCACCCTGGCCCCAAATAAATTATTTTATGCCAGCCTTTCAAACTGCTTGCACTTACAAGTACCAACATAATATACTCAAAGTAACAGTAGCCAGGAATCCTTATTCTTGATGGTAAATTACCAGAGAATAAGGGACATTGTGGAAACCTTGTAAAATGCTATGTTGTGTGTCATAACTACATGAGTACTAAATAAATATTTTTATAGTTCCATTCCAGGGACTGTCAGGTTCAGCCTCACATTGGGAAGCAACACCAGGAAAATATTCAGGTTGAAATAAGCTCCTAATTCTAGCTTTAGGTCACCAATAAGAAGATGTCTGAATTCTGTATTATACTCTTTCAGACTGAGTTGGTATAGAATATACATAGCAATCCAAGAAATCATTAAATCTAGTATTTTTCTAAATTGGTAATCATTGTATGAGCAAGTAGGTTATGTAGCCTTTTGGAATAAGGGTCTTCTTCACTTTGGAATGTTTTATCTATTCTGAGAGGACAAAAGAGGGGATGCCATTTGTTTCTATACAAAGAGGAACACATACCAACTTCAAGCACTCTAGTCTATCAAATTGTTGGGATAGTACGATAGCTTCTTGGACCTAGATCTAGAATCTGGAAGTATTTTCTTTCTGAGTTCAAATGTGGCTTCTGATACTTATTAGCTGTATGAACTTGAAAAAAATCGCTTAACAATGCTTGTTTCATTTTTCTTTTTTGTAAAATGAGCTGCAGAAATCACTCTAGCATCTTGGCCCAAAAACTCCCAAAGTAAGAAATAACTGAAAAGTGACTAAATAACAAGAAAAAAGTCATTTTCTTGTTATTATTGTTATTAAGTAAGTAAAGAATCAGGATCATTGTGTCTAATTCATCAGCCTTATTAAAATCCTACATTAAAAAAAAAATGGTTCCCATTCACCCACATGTAAAAATAAAAAAAACAATTAACAATTGACTTGGGTAGCACATGTGTTTTAAAGTCTAGTTTGATAGCCTAGCACCCACAGAATAATGTCTTTTATATATTAGGTATTCAAAACATATTTTTTTAATTTAATCTATCATTTAAATATATATAGCACTACATGAATTATTAAAGGCAGAGCATCAGAGTACTGACTTTGAGGTCAGAGAGGTAATAGATATCTCGTTTGATTTGACATCAGGAAGACTATGTACAGAATACAGGAGGCTAAAGGGAAGATTAGTTAGAAGATTAGCAATGTCCTGATGAAGAATAAAAGATTATTATGTTATTATTATTTCTTTTTAATTTATAAGAGCATTCTGGAATCTGACTAATAATGCTGACTTTAAAAATGCTGATGAGAAACTTCTGCTTTAGACATATAATTAAAATTATTCATCGTTTAAAACATTAGATTCTTAAAACTCTTAGGTATCTTACAAATTGCTTGTTCAAACACCCAACCTGAAACATGAATTCTATGTCAAATCTAAAAATGGTTATCTATTTGCAGACATAGCAGTGACAGTTAAATCATTACTTGCTAAAGTAATCCATTCCATTTTGGAGTATATATACGGTTTAAGGAGATTTTTCTGATTTTTGACTGAAATCTATAGCTCAGATGAAAACTTCTAAATATCCATTTTTGTTCTACACTTTAGAACTAAGCAACTTCCTATCTGTAGATAGGAATCACATTCCACTGGCCAAATACCTTCTTTCCTTTCCCATAAATAGAATGCTTTGATAATTTTGAGTCACTTCTCCATTTTGCAGATGTAGAGCAACATGGAACTGGCCTCATTTAGGAAGACTTAAAAGGCAAGTTCTACCTTGGACATATACAGTCTTAGAGATCCTGAACAAATCACTTAATTGCTTAATATCTCAGGAAATTTAATATTGTATAGTTTCAAAGCAGGTGGTATCTTCATTGGTGAATCAGTATATGACAGTTTCCTTAATTAGTAAAATCATGTCTTGCCCAAATCTACAACCTTGATGATTCTTGTGTACTCATTCTCAACTTCAATGTCCTCGTAGAAATGGACTACTCAGAATTGAACAGGATATTCCAGGTGTGGGCTTGACAAGGTCAAAGTCCTCGATGAATATAAATATTTTCATAACCATTTGACTTTTTATTGAAGGTCAAACAAAATAGCTATCCACACTATTTAACCTCAGGGTCGCATTTCCCAAGCTAATTTTCACCTTCGTGATAAATATTGATTTCAATGTACTATTATACAATGTATTTCAATGGGACTATTGTCCATTCTTCACATGGCCCATTTTTTTATTATGAGAGAAGGAAGAAGTCAAGATGATTATATAAAATTCCACTTAAATTACTACTTAAGGAACCAGGAAAAAAACAAAATCAAAAATTATTACTTGAGTAGATGTCCTTAAAATCTAAACATTCATTAATTATTTAGGAATTATCTGAGATAGAAAGTTGATAATGTTATTCTATCAAATAATTCTTGCCAAAATTCATGAAAAATTACATTGTAATATAGGAAGAATTGAATTCATATATTTTTAGAATTTTTAGAGTAATTACAAACAAGTTATATACAGGAGAAAATAAAGATTATATTGGCGAAAAGGCACTAAATTTAATAAGTAATGACACCATAAACAAATTAGGAGAGCAAGGGATAATTTAACTTTCAGATCTTTGGAGAAGGGAGGAATTTATGACCAACGAAGACATGAAAGGTAAAATGGACAACTTTGATTACATTAAATTAAAAAGGTTTTGTACAAACAAAACCAACAGAAACAAGATTAAAAGGGAAATGCAAAGCTGGAAAAAAATCTTTACAGCCATTGTTTCTGATAAGGTCTCATTTCTAAAATATATAGGAATGATGTCAACTTTATAAATTCAATCATTCCCTAGTGGATAAGTGGTCAAAGGATATGAACATACAATTTTCAGATGATGAATTTAAAGTCATATATAGTTACATGAAAAATGCTCTAAATAACTATTGATTAGAGAAATGTAATTAAAACCCTGAGGTGCCACCTCATACTTCTCAGATTGGCTAAGATGACAGGAAAAGATATTGATAAATTTTGGAAGGGAAGTGAGAAAACTGGGGCATTACTGCATTGTTGGTGCAATTGTGAAAGGATCCAAACATTCTGATCAATCTGGAATTATGCCCAATATGATATAAACTGTGCATACTCTTTGACCCAGCATTACCATTACTGGGTCAGTATTACAAGGAAATCAAAGATTTTTGTGCAAAAATATTTGTAGCAGCTCTTTTAGATGTCCATCAGTTGAGGAATGGCTGAACAAGTTGTGATACATGAAGGTAATGGAATATTATTTTTCTATAAAAAACAATGAACAAAAACAATAAACAATGCTAATTTTACAAAGGCCTGGAAAGATTTACATGAAATAATGCTAAGCAAAACAAGTAGAACCAGGAATACATTGTACACAATAACAGCAAGAATGTGCAATGATCAATTATGAAAGACTTGGTTCTTCTCAGTGGTTCAGTGATGCAAAGCAATTCCAATAGACTTAGCAACAGAAAATGACATCTGCATCCAAAAAAAGAACTAAAGAGACTGAATGTAAATAAACACATGCTGTGTTCACTTCTTTTTTTTTTTTTCTTTTATCTCTCCCATGGTTTTTCCCTTTTGCTTTGATTTTACTCTCCCAACATGATAAAGTGCATTGTATTAAAAATAAATTTATTAATTAACTAAAGGAATTCTAAAAAAGAAGAAATTAGAAAGTCTCCATCTTCAAGAAGAGATTGTAGCTACAAGTTGAAAGAAGTAAAAGTTTAAAATGCTGTTTTTATAACAGGGTCTTGTTGGTCTATAAGAATTTCAGGAACTAAGATTACATATCTAATCCTCTACTCCACGCAAATGAAGTATTAATTAAGAATTTTAAAGTATTTCAAGACTGATGCTTATTTAATTGTGAACACGGATTGCCTGGAGCAAAAACTATAATTTTAAGAACTCTCTTCTTTAGGAGATCTTGACTTCCTAATGTTTCCAGATTTCTTAATGGTTTCTAGGGTATAATTGTAGTTGTTTAATCCAACATATATATGCTTTTTTATTTTTGAATGTGTGAAAGAGAAAGCATTTTTTAAAAAAACAACTGAAATGATCCAAGTCTACAGAAATATACCCTTCACAGATATTATGCCTTTTAAGTGTCTTCTTACCTGATGAAAATGATAGTTGCTACTCTCTGATTGCTTCTCATCAAATCCTATGAATGATTTCTTCCAAAAAAAAAAGAATAAATGGAATTTTCATACATTAAAGATGTAGTCAGGTAATTAATTTTGACTTCTCAATGAGGCATATAATCCATTGAAATTGCAAGCTGTTTATTCTGATGGCAAAGGAGACAACTATTCTTAGTAAGTATTAGGAATGAATTAGAATTCCTTAGAATTAGGAATTCTCCCAATGCTTTTTCTTAATTTCTTCTTCTAATCTCTTTAATCTCTGGATTTATGCTTCATATTATTGGTAAATAAGATTATCATCATTTCTATGACATAAGCTCTCATTTTATTGTTTCTATTTCCCAATCACTTGGAACATGCCTCAATAATAGAAGTATTTACTTTCTAAAGAATCTGTCTCCTGTCTCTTTCAAGTACAAAACCTAAGTTTTTCAGTGAAAAATAAAAAATGTTATAAAATTACTTCTCATCGTCTTCCCCACCCCAAGCACTAAATGTAGCCAGCGAATATATTGTATTTCTTATAGTTGTCATACAATGTAAACATGAACATTATAGAAATTGGACCTATGAACAAAGTGGAGTAGCACAAAAATAACTTTTACAAGTTTGCATATATTTTTATATGACATTATATACTTAATTATATAAATATATAATACATAAATAAGTAGTTAAATAAACACATTACATATCAAATATACTATGTTTTATGATATATGTGTAAGACATTTTATATATTTAACTTACACAATTAACTAGTCCTTCCCCTCACATTTCTGAATGAACAAATAACACACACACACACACATATACACACATACACAGACCCACACACATATATGTATATATATATATATATATATATATATATATATATATATATATATATATATATATATATATATATGTATATGTATATAATGTAATACATTAACTATTTCAGTACTATCTCCTCCAAATAATAACATATGTTTTTTAAAATGAGAGTTATAAAGTTAAAGTGACCAATTATATTTCCTAAAGCATGAAACTTCTTAAGACCTTCTGTTACTCATTTCAGTCTTTCTAATCCTATTTCCTAGTACAATACATAGTGCTTATATCAAGGATCTCTGGTATCACTTGTGTGGGAACTTTAAGCCTGGGATTTAGAAAGGATATCTCTTGTCTATAGCCATTCTGCTGATTAACTTCAGAAATGGAATTTGAAACCAAATCTTCAAGTCTAAGAATTTTTACTCACTAGTCTATGCTTCCTCTCACTTTGCAAACACTAGATAATTAATGCTTATTGAATTCATAGACAAATACATGTGTATAAATTATATCAGAGGACTAAAATGCACACATTTTTATAGATAGTATAATCAGGGATGTGCTGGTAAATATTTAACAACTGGCTCTCTGAGAAAAAAAATCAATGACACAGTTTTAAACAATCTGCATTAATAACACTTCCCTCCCATCACTTTCTTGAGTCTATAGTACAATCAAGCCATGAGTTTTAGCTTGCTAATTTCTAAGGTATAAATGCTCATGTTGAAAATATCACAATGTGCTCACATAAACTAGTTTGAATTTGCTATATTACACTCCTGAGTATAATATATACACAAATGAATTATGAAATATTATTATGTATGTAAAACCATACCAACATCAATATGTTTCCATAATATTCAGGATTTTCTTATTTCTCCACTGATTAAGAGAACTTTTTAGATGACTAACAAATTTTTTCTCCTGCTCAGAATACTCACTATATAAAATATATGATATTCATCCTATTTATATTTTAATATTTATTTTTAATGAACTGAATCTTAATAGGGTGATTTACCAAAGCATATTACTGATAAATGTAGTACTAGTTCTCAGTTGAACCCATTAGCTAACCATACCAGTCTGTGGCCTCACAGATTTCTGCAGATAATTGTTTCCACAATTTCTTTATCCAGACAAACTGAATCAATCTAATTTCTTGATTCTTGGCTGATATGCCAGCCTTTTCTCTTCACACATAATTAGTTGTGTTATTCCTCTCTGAAATCCATCCAGTTATTGTAGGAGAGTAACCAAACTGAAAAGAGTACTCCAGTGTGGTCTCATGTATAATTAAGATTACCTTTGAAGCTCAGTGCTTCATTGTATAAAGTTAATCGTCCCACCTCCAGCAATTATCTTTTTCTTTTACTTTTTTTTTTTTTTTTACTTTTTTAGCTATCATATCCACTAGCAAACAGTTCTAAACTTGGCTGCCATCCCTTCACACCATGTATTCACTTCTTGAGGGGGTGCTTTTTTTACTTGGTTTCAAAACATATCTGACTTTGAAGTGTTCCTCACTCTTATTCTTCAATAAATGCTGAATTGTTGCTAGAGTGATATTGATCCTTTCAATTTTGGATCACTTGCTCAAATCTGGATCATGTTGTCAGTGACTAACTCTGATAGATTTTTTGAAAGTTAATGAGAAGTTTTAAAGAGAGAGAGCTATTAATTGATGTCCTAGGGGATAAGTGTCCAGATTTCAAAAATCACAGTCACATATGGTAATAATAATTGATAACTCATTTTTGTGATTTCAGCAGATATTGTCAAAACATTTGTGAATACCAGATTGTCCTTTTACTCCTACGACATCTAATCTAGAAAGAATGACTTTGGAATTTGGCAATATTGTTGCTCCTTCCATTGATCTATGATTTCTCTTTTCTTTGAAAGAAGTCTTTAGCATGTTGCACTTTTAGTACCACATTCTTACATGTTATTAAATACAACCTTATGCTATTTTAAATATTGTTGAACATGAAAATGCAATCTCATTGCACTAAATTATTATAAGTATAAATGGAAAAAATAAATATCTGCATAATAAAACATTGTAAAATAACATTTTTTCTTCCCCAAGAAGCTTAAAACCTTCCAGATTTCTACTCAACATGTTATAGTTCAGACTTACAATATCATTTCCATTTTACAGTTACAACTGAAATTACTGCTCCCTTCCCCCTTAAGCTGTCATATATGTACTGGTGTTCACAGGACATGTTGTCTCTACACTAGAATCTAAGCCCCCTGAGAGCAAGGATTCTTTCATTTTCATCTTTATATCTCAGTGGCTTGCACATAGTAAACAGCTAGTAAATCTTTCTTGAATGAATTGGCTGAATGAACGAGAAAATAGACCAAAAAAGCAAATCAAATGAGATGAGAAAAGGAAGACAAAGTCTTTTGGGATTCTTTTCCCAATCTTCACGATGATAGCAAAGGCTGAAGCAGGAAAATGATTTTCAGGATCAAGCATGTCTCCCTTTCCCCATCCCCAAACTAGGCAACTTAATTGCCATCTTTCCCCACTTAAATGTAGCTAGATAAAGTAATATCCCTTGACATTTGTGACATTGTTCTATGTTAGATTTCTTTCTCTCAGACAGCTCCTTCTTTTTAATCTTCTATGACTCAATATTCATCTCCAATACCCAAACAATAAGAATTCCCTAAAAACCTACCTTGGTCCTTCTCTTTTTACACACTCTTTAGTGACTTTTTAAACATTTATAGATTAAATTATAACTTCTTTACAGACGATTTTCAAATAATATTTACCTTATTTTCTGAGTTCAAATCTTATATCACTAGTTTTTTACCTAAGCATTCCATGGGCATCTTGAATCAAGTATCCAAAACCAGTTCATTTTGATCCCTCATTCTAATTTCCCTCTTTATTTTGAACATAACACTTTCTTCCCAGTCTTCTATCTTCTCAATGCCAGAGTCATTGTTAGCCTATGTTAGCTATACCAGATCAGTTGCCAAGTCTTTTCAATTTAATCTCTACGAGATCTCTTAATTATTACCCTCTTATTTCTAATCATAGGAACAACATCCTAGTTCACTAATCACCATATCTCATATTTAGTGATCCAATAGCCTTCAAATTAATATCTCTGTTTCTTGTCTTCTCTCCCATTCATCACACAGCTGTCAAAGGAGTCATTCTAAAGCACAAGTCTCAGCATCTCACTTTCCTGCCCAGGAAACTTTAATTACTCCCTAATGATTCCAGGATAAAATACAAACCATTCAAGTAAACATTTAACAGCCTTCACTGTCTGAGCTCTGGGTCCCATTGTCCTAATAGAGCAGACATTTTGCACTGCTCAACTTTGTGAATGACATCTATCATTCCAAAACTGCCTTTTCCATGCCTTCAGAAGAATCTGGGACTTTAGGCTTGGGAAGTTAGAGAGGAAAGGACAAGATCACAGTAGGAAATGGAGGTAAAGGTCAAAATGAAAGACACATAGAATGTTGGGTAGTGGAGCAGCTCTTTGGGATAGTGGTCAATTTCACTCAACCCAAAAGCTTAATATGGTTAGTTATGTCCACTAGGAGTCAGAGATCCTCACTAGTAATCAGATAGCCAAGCTAAAGGCAAGCCAGCCCATCTGATGTCTAGTTCTTAATAGATTCCATAGCCTATGCTTATGATTCTAAGTGAGCAGAACCTTTAACTTTAGGGTTTCTACATTTGCAAGGGAGAAACAGTCCTAAGACAAATATGAATCAAAAATGACATGAATATTTATGATAATAATTCAAATTTTATAAATTCAAGGATTCCTGGGTCCAGATCAACAAGACTAGCTTTCAATTAGGGGAGTGGTTTGAAATTTGCAAACCTTAACCTTTATAGTATTGAAATCACTCGTCTGCATAGAGGGTTTAGGCCAAATCTGTACCACCTGAGATTACAGTGCTATTAGACCTTCATCTTCCCATTAAGGCTAAGTTCAATCTTGATATCATTCAAAATTGTGATTTTGTCACCATATTTATGGTACTGAATTTGGTTTCTGATATTCTATCATTTGCTTATACCCAGTTCATCATATTATTTGCCTACCTCATCATATTACTTACCCTCACCTGCCTATCTACCTTTATTCTTATTAACTCAGTGATTCACTTCTACTGCTCAAGATGCCAAAAAAGTAGATAATGACATTTGAACAAGGATTAAAGAGCTTATCCCATGCTACCAAGTGGCTCAGTAAGAAAAAGCCTGTGGATCCTGTTTTTTTTTTTTTTTTTTTTTTTTTTAAACAGTGGAAAAAGCCATATATCCTATTGCAAATAGACTGCTTCCTTTATTTATTTTTTTGGTTTCCCAGGACCTGAAGGTGGCACAATATATTTTACTGATTATTTTTAAAAATAAGTTTCCCTTAAGCAAAGATATTATGCCTGAAAAAACCGTGGTTTTCTTCTCTCCAGTTCCTTTTTCAATGCTGGACTTCTGTTCTCTAAAGGCAATAATAGCTTGAAAATTAAACACCTTGGGTCCCTGAAGAATAACAAGGGACTAACACTATTCTGACTATAGCTGGAGACAACAGAAATGATGCTACATCAGATGAAGTACAAAGTGTAAGCAAAATGGCGTCATAGAAACATGATTTTTGCCATAATTTGTTTCTCAATAAACATTAAGTGCATAATATATATGTACATACATATATATGTAATATATGCACACATATATGGCTATAAATATACATATGTTTGTCCATACGTTTTTGTATACATATATATATATATATATATATAAATATATATGAACATATGTGTGACTATAGGTATTTATATGTTTACATGGTTTAAATGTATTTAATTACACATACACACACATTTTCTTCTAAACAGTGTTAATAGGCAGATTTTTTTAAGTCTGCCTTTTTTAAGATGCTTGATAAAGATTATCTCATCTGTGAAAGTACATATAGCTTCAACATTCAGAGAATTTCATTCTACTGTTCAAAAGCAAATGTTTTGATAATATTCTTTTTTCTATACATATTTCCACATTTATCATTCTGCACAAGAAAAATCAGATCAAATAGGAAAAAAATGAGAAAAAAAACAATAAAAAGGTGAAAATATTATGTTGTGATCCACATTCAGTCCCCACAGTCCACATGAAGATGGCTGTCTCTATCACAAGTCTATTGGAATTGTCCTAAATCATCTCGTTGTTGAATAGAGCCACTTCCATTTGATAACATTCTTAGTTCAAAATTTTGATAGTACAAAATATCAAATAAAAATATGTAGATACTTTTGGAGAAGTTAGCATGTCTTATTAAAGAGACTATGCACAAAATATAGAAGTAAAGACCTGCAATTTGTTATCCCCAAATCACATAACTCATCTGTAATACAACCTTATTTCCTTCTCTTGGCATACATTTTCTATCCTGAGTTACAGAAACTCTGCTAACTGTGGCTTTGATAGTCAAAGCTATGCTATAATTTTGTGTAAGCAAAGAACTAAAGCAAAGTCAAGTGTGGCTTTTAACATTTATTTAGTTTTGGTAATTAAAAGGCTACAAACAAATCATCCATTTCCATAAAGATTGTGGGAATGATAAAGAAGATTGTAGATGAAAATACAGTGGTCAAGTGTTTAAAAAAAAACACCTGGCAATTCCAATTAATTGCTATTATTAATATTTTTATGAATTTATGTATCAAATTTGTTCTAAAATATATTTTAAATGTTTTAAAATAACATTATTTTTAATGGTATTTAATGGCATTTATGGTATTTAATTAGCATACTATTTAGGTCTGCTTTATTTTATATATTTGTCTAAAAAATGGATATGATCTGTATATTTGCAAAATCAGAAATTATGTAGGATTCCTAACATTAAAACGTGTTCAGTAGTTCATCTAATTCACTTGGGAAATTATAATAAATACTAAAATATAAAAATAGTCAATCTCTAGTCTATCTAGCTTTTTTAATTGGAAGGTGAGTTAATCCTCACATAAGTGATTGAGAAGTCATTCATAGTTTTAGCTAATCATTCATCATGGATAACTGGGCCCAGCCAGCATGGGTAATTTGCCTTTTGTCCTGTCAAAATATGACTACAACCCCATTTCTCCCTCCCAACAAATACTTTACATCTTTCTTGGGAAAAAAAAAACATAATGCAAAAGAATACCATAAATTGTCCTATGAATAAAAGTTGTTTGGTCACTACCCCTCTCTTTCTATTGGGTCTCCTTAGTAGAAGCTAAACTTTTTGGGAGCAAAGAAAGTCTTTTATTTTAATTTATATTCCTAGCACAGTGCTTGACACACAGAAAATTATGATTGATAATTTGGTTGGCAACCTCATACTCTGAAGAAGGATAAATATGACTTTTAAGTTATTAGCTTCAAAATTGAATTATCATCCCCTTTATATTCATTTGACTACATGTAGAAAACTTTACATATGATAATCACATGTTGATTGAGGTAAAGACTTTCAAAATCATTTTGATCAAACACTTTATTGACAGATCATATAGATAGGGACTTGACTTGTGATTTCATAGGCAACTAAAAGAAAGTATTTCACAACCAAAGTTCAAATCTGGTCTCAGACATTTACTGTGTGCTTTTAAGCAAATCACATAACATCTGTCTCGTAGAGTCCTTAACTGTAAAATGGGGTTGAAAATATCACCGACCTCACAGAGTTGTTGTGATTAATGCGGGTTGTGGTACCTTTAAGACTTGTCCTTTCAGATTGAACCTTTCTGAACCCCAGCCCCTCTTAGCTGATCAATTCAAGAAGCTAGGACCTTTGATCCACAAATCCTGGTCAAAAGCACCCCTTTGAATTCCAATAGGAGATATCTGGGCTCTCACAACCTCCATTGGAGCTGAGCCAAATTGGGCTGTCCCAAGCCCCATTCTAATGATCTGCTCATATTTCCAACCCCACCTAGCAAATTCTAGCCCCACTGAAAGACAGCCTAGGAGCCAACTTGGGACTTCACCCACAGGCCCCTTTAGCTAAATCTCTCATTATAAAAGAGCCAGACTGGAGCCCTGTCTTTGCAGAGGGTCTAAACATGCCAGCACCATACCTGGCACCAAAAACTCTCTGCCCACTGGAATCCTATTTCTGGTGCTCTTTTATCTCTACCTTCAACTTAACTAACTAGACTTTAACTTTATTTCCAAACCCCAAAATAAACTTCTTTTATCAATCTAGGTTTTCATTTCTGTAAACTCTTTTACAGGGGACTCGTGTACCACCATTAGATCTCATTTAATTCCGTATCCTTGTGCTGAATCGAAAGGGGTTGCAGGGGAACTCCCTGTACCCCAAACCTGCCACTAGACATCAATTAAACCCTAATTTCATTTAGGTTCCTCACTTCTAAACTTCATTATGAGTATAATGAGAGACAAAATCTATAAAACATTTGATACTTGTTCCCTTCCTAGTTATAAGGTAATACTGGATGAAGAAACTCTTTATCCAGCTAGGTTGACACTTTATCTGTAGTGTTAGAGAATTTCCTAGAGCACTAACAGATGAAAGCATTTATTAAGAATCATGAATCATGAGTCAGAGATAAGAATTCTTTCTAATATAATGTTATGCCTTTAACAGATGAAGAAACTGAGTCCCAGGCAAGTTAAATGATTTATCCATACCTAGTGAATGACAGAATAGAAATGTTAAACCTATTAGTATGAAAGAACAACAGGGAAATTAGGAGAAAGGGAGAAATGGAAAGTGAGCATGCATACATACATATATATTCATAAAGGATCTTTTGATCTGTTTTCTGAATAAAGCAAAATAGGTCAACTAAAAATGTCCAAGACGCTCTACAATGTTTCATAAAATTATTAACATAATGCTTTTAAGAAAATCAACTCATAGGAATAAATGACATTTATATACCATGACTTTTTTTTGCAAACATATTTCTTTTTTATTATAGCTTTTTATATACAAAACATATGCATAGGTAATTTTTCAACATTGACCCTTGCAAAAACTTCTATTTCAACTTTTTCCCTCGTTCCCTCCATCCCCTCCCCTAGATGGTAGGTAGTCCCATACATGTTAAATATGTTAAAATATATGTTAATGTATATTGTATATATATATATATATATATATATATATATATATATTTATACAGTTATCTTATTGTACAAGAAAGATCAGATTTTCAAAGAAGATAAAAATAACCTGAGAAGAAAAAAAACCAAAAATGCAAGCAACAATAACAGAAAGAGTGGAAATGTTATGTTGTGGTCCATCTTTCTCTGGGTATAACTGGTTCTGTTCACTACAGATCAATTGGAACTGATTTGGATCCTCTTATTGTTGAAGAGAGCCACGTCCATCAGAACTTCTCATCATATAGTATTGTTGTTGAAGATACTCCATGACTTTTAAATGATACTATTGCCTCCTCTACCACCACTTCAAATGATCTTTTAAACAAAGAACCAGTGTTCTAGGCCTAGAAAAGTGAATTTTATGAATATTCTGATAAGTGTATAGAATTAAGCTATCTCATAATCCCATGAAGAGGGCAAATAGATTTTCTTTTCACTATAGAAGTCATGACTTCCATTTATCAACAACATGATTTTGAGAAATCAGTTTGAATTATTCTGTTCTTTATAATCGGATCTGGTTGTAAAATATGATGTTTCAGAAAAAAATTAATAATAAAATATTTATATGATGAGATTTTTCTCCAAATTGAATCTGACTGGGTCAGGTCAGTATCTTGATGTTTGGAATACAAGTAATACACTATGTTACTGATGTCTGTTCAGGCTACAGAGATTGTCAAGAATTAATTCATTCCTTGTTTGTGGCATCTCTCTTTGTAATGGCGAGAAACTGGAAACTAAGTAGATGGCTATCAATTGGAGAATGGCTGAATAAATTGTGGTATATGAATACTATGGAATATTATTCTGTAATAAATGACCAACAGGATGATTTCAGAAAGGCCTAGAGAGACTTATATGAAATGATGCTGAGTGAAATGAGTAGGACCAAGAGATCATTGTATACTTCAACAACAATACTATATAATGATCAATTCTGATGGATGTGGCCATCTTCAACAATGAAATGAACCAAATCAATTCCAGTAGAGCAGTAATGAACTGAACCAGCTACACCCAGTGAAAGAACTCTGGGAGATGACTATGAACCACTACGTAGAATTCCCAATCCCTCTATTTTTTGTCCCCCTACATTTTTTATTTCCTTCACAGGCTAATTGTACACTGTTTCAAAGTCCTATTCTTTTTGTACAGCAAAACAGCTGTTTGGACATGTATACATATGTTGTACTTAATTTACACTTTAACATATTTTAAGATGTATTGCTCAACTTGCCATCTTGCAGAGGGGATGGGGGAAAGGAGGGGAAAAATTGGAACAAAATGTTTGGCAATTGTTAATGCTGTAAAATTACCCATGCATATATCTGGTAAATAAAAACTATAATTAATAAAAAAAAGGATATCAGAAAAAAACAGAATTAATTCATTCCTAAATTAACTAACCTTGTAGAGAATACTGTATATATTCTAGGTTGGTACTATTTTCTTCTGGTCATTAAAAATAGAAAACCCTTCAACTTATTAAATATGCTTTTTAATAACCAAAGAAAAGTTGGTTTTAGGAAAAGTGATGCAAAAATGTATCTGTAGCATCTTTTGTTGTTTTCAGTTTGTAAGTACAATTCAGGATTTTCCTTACATTTAAAAATGAATAAATGAATCATACTGAGAGGTCTATTTTGTCTTTGAAACACTGAGTCATTGAACTTGCATTTCTAGTTTGCAATCTAACCCCTTGAAAAACAGGGTTGTAAATATGTGAATACAAAACTGCAGGCAAATTCTCAATTCATTTGAGATTATAATGCAGGAAGCTATCTCTCGTCTCTTTAGGAAATCTGGTGACATATGATCACTTAAAATATGGTTGTTAATAATAACACCCATACAAATATATTTTATCAACATGCATGTTTTTTTTTTCTCCACCATACTTTCTATTATAATTTTGCACATCGGTCAGGTTTAACTTTGGACACATTTATTAAAAAAAAAGCTAAGTATATCTTTGCCTTTTGCTTCTCTTTTCTCACTAATTGATACCCAATATTTTATTTTTACCTCTGTCTTTATGTAGCTCTCCATTCCATTACAAGCAGTTCTTCTTTTCACTTAAGTTCAAATATCCTAACCCAAATCAACCCTCACCTTTCCTATGGACCTTCATCAGGACACTATACTTAGCTTTACAAGTTTTTTTTTCCATAGGCACACTGCATTAAGCTAGAAGTTTTCAAGGTAGTGATGGTGGCTCCCAAAGGTAGTGCAAAGTGATTTCTAAGTGTTGATGAAGAAAGTAAAAATCTAAGATATCACCACTACAGCACGATATTTTTCTGACAAAAGATTTATTTTTGTCATATGTTCTAGGAACATGGCAGAGGCTCATTCCTGTTTTTCTCTTTTTCAGGCTAGATGAGGAGGATGATGTTGGGATGAGGATGGATGTAAAATGAACCAGGACCTGCATGGGAAAGCATCATGAACTGAGTCAGGTGGTAGACACACAAGAGAGCTGATATGTGGGAGAGTCTAGTACCAGGACCTTGAGGTCAAGTGGCTGGATGGCAGCATCTATGAGAAGTGGATGTTATGAAGACAGCCACAGCAATAAGTAAGATGTATATCTCCTCTCCTCTACCTCATTCTAAGAGTAAGGCAGGTGTTTATCATGATAATAAATATCATGATTACATTAAGAAGACAAATACCAAAAATGGGGCTAGTGGAAGGTAACAATCAACAAATTTTTCTTGCTAATATAGTCCTGCTTTTTACTTAAATTTCAAATATCCTTCTCCAAATCCAATCCTCAAAGGTTCAGGATTTCATTTTTTGCTTACTCAAGAGTATATACTCTCATGCTAGATGGGATCTTTAATCATTAGACTTCCCACAGAAAAAAGTGAGATTCCATTGAGAGCCAGGAGAGCTTCAGGAGGTAAATGAGTGATGCTGGGTCTAACATCACTAACATGAGGGTAAGGCACTGAAGACTACAGATATTTCTGAACAGTCAGTGAGGACCTTGGGACTACCCTGTCATCTACAGTCAAATGGGACATGCCTTTTACCAAGATAAGAAGCATATCTAATTTTCACTAAACTTTGCTCTAAGAAAGAATGTATTCAGATCAGAGCATTTTCAGGTGCCTCCTCAGTTTTCTTCTATGGGGAAATAGCAAATATTAACCTCAAAGTTTTTCTGTTCTTTAAAGTTGATTTTAATTTAATTTTTATTCATTATTGAAATTGAATTTATTTTGAATATTTATCTACATATAACATAATTAATCATAATTGTTCTGATTTGCATAGGAGATCAGTCAAAAAAGAGGAAAGAGCACAGTGCCTTCTGAATCATATAGAATTAAATGGATGAATATTTGGACTCAAAGTATTATGAGGCAGAAGGAATTTTTGTTTTCCATTTTTCTTTGGGGTTCAACAATTATATGAGAGAAGATTTAATAAATATTTGCTTACTATTTTTATAACCATCACAAAATAAGACAAATCTGGATCTAGGTCTTCTCTCTTTTGAACAAAAGTTAGCTGCTGGTCTGGTTAAGGTGGATAGGCTCAGGCTCTGTTGAGTTATGCTGCCACAAAGGAATCTTATTGTAGGGATGAAGAGGAGGTCCTACCTGGTGGGAAGAGAAGGGGAATGACTGGACAGAGAACTATACTAATAAAGGAGGGGCTTCAGCAAGAGGGAGTAGTTAGCTTGCTTTTCACTTTCATTGTCTGAAGGCAAGTAGCACAGTGGATAAATCTGGGCCTGGAATCAGGAAAACCCAGTTTCAAATATGGACACAATACCTGCTTGCTGTGGGACTTGGGTAAAAGACACAATTTTTATCTGTCACCTGTTCCTCTACTCTAAAATGAGGAAAATAATAGCAGCTCCTTCTCACAGCTATTGTGAAGATCAGATGAAATATTTGTAATGCACAACATTTTTATTATTCTTTTCCTCTCTTTGAACCAAATAAACTTCTAAACTCTCATAGAGGCATGGATTCAAAGAAAATGCATTGTTTTCATAGACCTTCATTCAAGATCATTTTAGGAGATGACACTAACATCTGGGATGATCAAGGAAGGATTTATTTAAAAAGTGGCACTTGAATAAGCTTTAATGGGAAATAGGGGATTTATGCTTAAAAATGTTTTTACAGATAAGGGTTCACCATGTAAAATGTATGGGGTTGCCTGTCATCTAGGGGAGGGAGTAGAGGGAGGGAGGAGATAATTTGGAAAAATGAATACAAGGGATAATGTTATAAAAAATTACTCATGCATATATACTGTCAAAAATTAAAAAAAAGATAAGGGTTCAGAAATAAGATAACTTGTTGTGAGTTTTCAGGTACAACAATGGGAGAATGCGAGATGAATTTTGGAACTGGAAGGATTTTTCCAATTCAAATTCAAATTAGACTACACAAGGAAATGGGTCTCTCTCCTGAACTACAGTTGTGAAACAGACAGCAGAAAAAAATAAATTATCAAATGTTTCTACCCCAAGGATTAATTGTCAATGTTCTTGAGCAAGGTTATGAGTTAAAAGACTTCAGATCAGAAGTGAGTCTAGAATTGTCACACATGAAGGCAAAATTGAAGGTTTCCTTAAAAGCTTAAAAAGTTGAGTTTCAAAAAGGCATTAGTCATATTGATATTATGCCACTATGTATTAAAGCATACATCTAATTTTTCTGCTAACATTTTTTTCATTATTCCAATCTATCCTCTAATATTGCTGCATCATCAATAACATGCTCAAAAACCAGTCATAGTTTTCCTACTATCTACAGAATAAAATTTAGAATCCCACGGATGGAATTCAGTGGTCCATGATCTGTCCCAAATCACTTTTTTCTTTACATCTTGTTTTCCAAGGAAAAAATCTAAATTAATTAATGTTCCTATGTTTTCTAAATTTTATATTATTTCTCATACTTTTTAGCTGGGATGTCAAACTTTCAAACTTTTCAAATATCACCAACCAGCAAAATTTTGGATAATGTCCCCTTTTACATGAAACATTCACTTCATTCATATACACCATGACAAGATTTAGATTATTGATGTAGCCTTCTAATTGATTTTATTGTCTCCAGTCTCCTTCTTTCCCAATTTATCCCTTACGATATGTCCGGTTAATCCCTCCGGCTTTCCAATTCTGACTATATCACTCCCCTCTTCAAGAAGCTCTCCTTTTTAGGCACCATCAGATGGTTTTTAATGTTAACTATAAATTCTTCCATTTAGCAATCTTGGTTCCAACTCACAATCTAACTCCAGCCTACATCCCAAGTCTTATTACATATTGTTCTCTTTAACATATTCTATGCTTCAACTAAATTGGTTTATCTGCTAGTCTTCATATACTATCTGCCATATCCATACATTTGCACCACTTGTTCTTCATACCTGTAATGAACTTCTTTCCTAATTCTAAATTGTATAGTGCCAAAATTTCTCAAGTACTCAATTTAATTGCCAACTTATAGACAAAGTATAACCCAATTTTCCTGAGCTTGTCAATAGAAATTATCTTATGTAGGTTGTATTTATCAATTTTTTAGATTCTTTCTTCCAAAGAATAGTATTTAATCTCCTAAAAGGCAGTAACTAGTTCATTTTTGTCTTAATATCTCATCATTGTTTACATCACCTGGCTATACCTAATGTTTATTGAATAAATGAATGAAGCAATGAAGCAAACACTTCCAAAAACTGTGCTGTGTCTCCATTCTCAGAGTGGCACTAAGTCTCTTAAGTGACATTCATTTTAATATTTCCCCTGTAAAACCCCTGTAAAAGCAGGGATTGTGATTTATTCATCTCCCTTGTATCCCCAATAGTACCACTGTTCCTTGCACATTGAATGAAGGATCAGTATGTGGATTAAAAAACAACATTAATTTCAAAACATGAACTCATATACTAAACTCATATACTAAAATCAAAAGTAAGAATATATTCAAATTAGGTATTATGTGCTGCTGCAGATGCTATTGCATTACATTAATGAAATATCATATTATCAAAAAAGTAATGGGAAATGATGTCCCATTGATTGGAATGTAACTGATAGTATTGCTTGTTGTTCTTGACTCCACAGTGCAGAATCAAAGCATCCATTCAAAATAATGAAGCTGGCAATATGGAAGAGTAGTAGTGCCAGAGATACTGATTAAGTGCTAACATCCCATCTGGTGCACACAGCATCCCTAATTTGGACTGATTTTTCTCCTCCTTTATTTACATGTCTTCCAGATTTGAGTTTTGAAATTAGTGAATCCTAGATAATGCTCATTTATGAATAACATGGCGTAAGTAAAGCATGTTTTTAGAGGGTTGCTATTTCTTTATGGATCTTTTTAGGGATGCCACTTGGGCTTTTACTATGTCACAAAATACATTTCTGGTTGACTCAGGAATTTAGCCTAACTATGCTTCCACAGCTGAATGAATAGCCCCTCTAATTTGTCTACTGACAGACATAAACTTCAAAGAATATACCATCTTTATGACAAGGCTTAAGAGATAGTGTCCACATTGAAACTGCTTAAGAAGACTTACATTTCAGATTTTTTTTTCCCAAAAGAAATTATGTGATTTAGAAAATGATGTTCTTAAATGAGAATAAAGACTTGATTAGTGGCTATGCCTTATCTATCACAATTAGAATGTTTGACACTAACTATCTTAACTGACTGGTTTCCATCCATATCTGCAACCTGTAAAACAAGTCCAACATTTGGCCAGAAGAAAAGAAACTCTGACAAAGCTGTCTAACCTTACACAGTTCAGAGGATGACATTGTATTTTTCATAACAAGATGTTTATTGACCTCCAAAACTAATGATCAAAGCTGATAGCAATATGTGTTCAACTCTAGGGAAAATTGCTTCCGCCTCCCCCCAATAGGCTAAATTCCCAGGTCAAAACAAAGCAATTCTTAACACATTTTGTGTGAGTGACCCTCAGAACGAGGACAAAGAAACTGTCATAAGTTTATTAATGTGTTCTTATTTCAAAGAATGATTTCTGACACTGAAAATTCAAAACATGGAGGCTCCATGGAGTCAAGGCTGCAGTTACTGATTATATATCCATCTCTGCTTATCCATACTCAAATTCAAGAAGACATCACAGAATTAAGTCAGGGTCAAAAAGTAGGGAAGAATAAGGGATTATGGAGATAAATGTATCCCCTAAGGGAATAATTCAAGTATGTACCAGATGATCTAATGGGAACTTTCCTTCTCTAATTTGTAAGATTTTATTTAGCATTTAAGGGTAACTTGCAGATACTATGTAGAGTGCCATCTAGATGCCAGCTAGCTGAGTGCATCTTACATTACATCATGGAGAAACACGTTGGAAACAGAAGGACAGTTATGTTATTGAGACTGAGACACAAAGAAAATGTATGTTTTCATCCATGTCTTTCATTTATTTACATTGTGGCTCACTCTACTATCAGTGTGTTTCAGTTCCCTGATAAACATTTTATATGCTTTTGGCAGGAAAGATATCATTGTCACATCAAGGAACACGATATCATACATATATCTGAGGGTTCAAAGGTGATATTTTTCCTCCTTGGTCCTCCACTGTTTTTTTAAAGAAAAAAAAGCTAAACATTTAAAGTTAATTATAAAACTGTATACTGAACTGTAATTCTCAGTTTGAAAAGACCAACCACTGATACAGATGAGCAAATTTTCTATAACTTAGAGTGTTAGAGTATTGCCTGAGGTCAGTGACAGCATAATAAAAATGAATAATTATTATAGTTAGCCTTTATATAGTAAGTACTCACTATACATTAGACTCTGTGCTTAAGTGACTTGTCTATAGGCATATAGCTAAGTACTATCAGAAGCAGAATTTGAACCAAGTTTTCCTGACCCAAGCTTAGCCCACTATGCCAGGTTATTACCACAGTCTCAAAAGTCTTGAGGTAACTTAAAATTACCAAAAGTTTTGAGGTAACTTTAAGTTTTAATAGCTTCAGATTTTACAAGTTTAAAACAACACTGAGACTTTGCTACACCTTTTATGTGTAAATATAAAGTAAAATTATAAGTTATTTGTGACAATAACTTTGCATATACAAATTGTTCCTCTGCTTTGGCTAAAGGTATAATTTTATTTTTTAGAGAGGCTGGCTTTCTACAAACAAACTGTTGATAGGAGAGTGGGCCTTATTTCTTCTGTCACTTCTAGCTATAAAATCACTCACTGTGATCTTGGGTAAACTCTCTAGTCATTTTATGATTTAAATTTTTCTCTCAGAAAAGTAGAAAAAATAATATTGCACTTATCTACTACACATAAAAAAGAAAGAAGAAAAGAAATATTATAATCCACAAAGTGCTTTAAGTTCTTCAGAGATAAATCCTATGTTATCTATTGCTATGATTATTTCTACCATTGTGGCTATCTAAATATGTACCTGAAGGGCCATAAAGAGGTTGCGAAAAGAAAATATGTTCACTGGAAAGTCCTTTTCATAAGGAATTAAAGTGTCAAGTCTGATTATTCATACAGATGCCAAATCTATATCTCCAAATACAATATGAAAATTCAATTCTTAAAATGTTGGGTATTTTCCTTTGCAGTATAGACATATAAGCACAGAATACTTTGTAGACCATATGGTTTCCCCCTTCACTGATTTCTGAGCACTATCATCAAAAGATTTACTTGTTATTCACCTAATTCACATGTCCAAATATTTCTTTCAGACGTCTATATAGAAATTATTTCAAGTCCTAACAGGACCTGGATTGGGATCAAAAAGTTAATAGCGATTGCACGATCTTAATGCCCAAGTCCCAGTTTAATTAAAGTTGGAGGAAGGATATCTGATCATCTAGAATGGCAAAGATTAATTATATAACATCCATTTATTTGGTCCATAAAGATCTTAATAATAATAATAAGGACTGGAAAAAATAACAGAAAGTGAAAATAAAGAAAAATTAAAAAAAATAATTAGGTCTAGGAAAAAAAAACAGTTAATTGTGGGCCTTAGAAATGGAAACTAAGTGGATGCCCATCAGTTGGAGAATAGCTGAATAAGTGAAGGTATATTAATGTTATGAAATATTATTGTTCTTTAAGAAATGATCAGCAGGATGATTTCAGAGAGGCCTGGGAAAACTTACATGAATTAATACTAAGTGAAATGAGCAGAACCAAGAGATCATTATACACAGCAAGAATAAGGTTATACAATAATTAATTTTGATGGACGTGGTTCTTTTCAACAATGAGACGATTAAGGCCAACATAATGGTCTTGTGATGAAGAGAGCCATCCACAACCAGAGAGAGGACAGTGAGTACTGAATGTGAATCACAACGTACTATTTTCACTCTTTTTGTTGTTGTTTGCTTGCATTTTGTTTTCTTTCTCATTTTTTTTTCCTTTTTGATCTGATTTTTCTTATACAGCATGATATTTATGGAAATATGTATAGAGAAATTGCACATGTTTAACATATATTAGATTATTTGCCTTCTAAGGGAAGTGGGAGAGGAAGGGAGAAAAAATTAAACACAAGGTTTTGCAAGAGTGAATGTTGGAAATTATCCATGAATATATTTTGAAAATAAAAAGCTTTACTCAAAAATAACAAAAGAAATAATAAATAAATAAAAAAAAGAAATTGTGGATCCTCCTTTAAAAAAGATTTTACTTGGTTAAATTATTAAATGACACATTTATCAATGTGTAAACAAAATTTTATCTTTTGGAATTGCTCATATGAGATAATAATAATGATAAACAAGAAGTAACATTTATATATTGTTACTATTTGTCGGGCACTGTGCTATTTTACAAATTCCTTTTTTTTCTTTATTATACATCAATCAATGCCTCTTTTTTCATTTGCTTTCTATTGATTCATACCATATGTTCAAGACCAAGATGTATAAGACACTCCAAGTTCATATTCATGAATAAGTTAGGACTCTCTTGTTTAAATCAATAGTAGAAAGAAATTTCAATGGGAAAATGGTTTACTTTATGATATTTTCTTCACCATAAAGTTATGAGCATAAAATAAGAGGTAAGAATAGTAAAAGTAAAGCTAGAGAAATTGTACCTTGATTTCACTGGTATTAAAAAATGGGTGGGGGATTTCTTCCTACTATTCCAGGACAATAGCTTTCTAGACCTAACAGTCTTAGAGAGTTTCCCAGAACATTAAGGGAGGTTGAGGGCTTGCCCAGAGTCACACAAGCAATATGTGTCAAAGGCATAATTTAAACCTGACCCTTCTTGGCTTCTGGGCTTATTTTCTATGACTATAAATTAAAAGAAATGCACTTTATTCTAAAATTCATATTTTTTACATAAATTCAGTTTTTTCCAAAACAAAAACCTTTCAAAGTGGTAAACTCCTACCCTCTTTGTAGTATTTACCAGAGATCCCAAAGAAAGCATAAATTAGTAGGTATTTGTTTCTCTTTCATGAATATTGTCACTAAAATGAAATGTTTCTGGCAGAAGAATCTTAGTCCTACACCAAAAGAAGTGATAAAATATGAAACTCATAAATGATCATTACATCAATGTATTTAATTATCTAAGTGGAAATTATTTTTAAATAAGAGAATACTCAGCATAATGCTTTCTTGTTACTTGAGGCTTGGGGACTATGCAAAAGAAGGAAAAAGCTGGTGGAGCCAAGATGGCGGAGAAGAAACACACGTCTCTGTGAACGTCCTCACTCCCTCACAACCAATTAGATAAATTAAGCCTCAGAATAAGCCCAGGACTGATAGATACCACAAGGACTGGAAGCACGACTTACCAGCTGAAGAGAATCTGGAGTTTCAACAGAAAAGGTCAGTTCCCAGGGGAGGAAGAAGAGAGGGCAGCACAGACGGCTGGGTGCTAGCATACTCTGCCGATCGCGCTGGAAAGGGCTCTGGGATCAGAAAAGCCACTGAGATAAAGGAATCTGGCACAGGCTATTAGCTCTTCTCTACTACCCAGCTAAGTTTAGCATCTTTTTCCATGGAAGAAGATGGTCATTCAATGAAACAGAGGAATTCTATATGTTTCTAAGAAAAAAACCAGACTTAAACAAAAAATTTTGATCTACATCCACAAGACTGAAGAGAAACAGAAAAAGGTACACAGAACCCTTGAGAACTGTAACTCTGTTGTGGGTATATAGAAAGTACTCAAGGATAATTTGATTTTACTGATATAAAAGAAAAAAAAAGGGGGGTGTAGTAAAGGGAAGGAGGTCGGTTCAGAAAAAGGAGAAGGAATGATAAAAAGAGGGAAACTACATCCCAGGAAGAGGCATAGAAAATAAACCATATCTGAGGGAACTTAGTGAGGGGGAGAATCATTGTGTGAATCTTACTCTCATCAGGAGAGGCTCAAAGAGTAAATAATTAACATATTTGTTTTTCAGAGAATTTTCTCTCACCTCATTAAAAGGGGGGAGAGGAAAAGGGAAAAGGAAAAGGAGAATAAGTGAAGGGACTTGGAGGGAGGGGGGAGGGATACTAAAAAAAAAAAGAGGGAGGGTTGCACGTCATAAAGGGGGTCTGTAAATTAAATATCTGGGAGGGGGATTAGGGGGGTCAAGGGAAAAAGCATAATCTGGGGATAATATGATGGCAAGAAATACAGAATTAGTAATTTTAACTGTAAATGTAAATGGGATGAACGCTCCCATCAAACGGAGACGGATAGCAGATTGGATCAAAAAGCAGAACCCTACAATATGGTGTCTACAAGAAACACACTTAAAGCAGGGAAATACATACAGAGTAAAGGTAAAAGGTTGGAACAGAGCCTATTATGCTTCAGGTGAAGCCAAAAAAGCAGGGGTAGCTATCTTTATCTCAGATCAAGCAAAAGCAGAAGTAGATCTCGTTAAAAAAGATAAGGAAGGAAACTACATCCTGCTGAAAAGTAGCATAAATAATGAAGCCATATCAATACTAAACATATATGCACCAAGTGGTATGGCATCTAACTTTGACCCAGCAGCGCTACTACTGGGATTATATCCCAAAGAAATACTAAAGAGCGGAAAGAGACATATATGTGCCAAAATGTTTGTGGCAGCTCTTTTTGTAGTAGCTAGAAACTGGAAGATGAATGGATGTCCATCAGTTGGAGAATGGTTGGGTAAACTAAGTTATATGAAGGTTATGGAATATTATTGCTCTGTAAGAAATGACCAGCAGGAGGAATACAGAGAGGCTGGAGAGACTTAAATCAACTGATGCTGAGTGAAATGAGCAGAACCAGAAGATCACTGTACACTTCAACAACAATACTGTATGAGGATGTATTCTGATGGAAGTGGAAATCTTCAACATAAAGAAAAACCAACTCACTTCCAGTTGATCAATGATGGACAGAGGTAGCTACACCCAGAGAAGAAACACTGGGAAGTGAATGTAAATTGTTAGCACTAATATCTGTCTGCCCAGGTTACATGTACCTTCGGAATCTAAAGTTTATTGTGCAACAAGAAAATGATATTCACACACATGTATTGTATCTAGACTATATTGTAACACATGTAAAATGTATGGGATTGCCTGTCATCGGGGGGAGGGAATAGAGGAAGGGGGGGATAATTTGGAAAAGTGAATACAAGGGATAATATTATAAAATATATATATAATAAAAAATTATTAAAAAAATCATAACTAAGTAGGACAAATTTGTGTTTACTTGGATATAAAGGCCATCATTGTTTATTTATTTATTAAAAACTTATTAAATGACATGTTCTCATCAAAAAAATAAATAAATAAAAGGGAGAAAGAATGGAGAGAAAGACACTTATAGAAATAGAGAATGAGGGGGAGAGAGAGACACACACAGACAGAGCGAGAGACACAGAGACATAAAGATATGCAGAAATAAACAGAGGAAGAGAAAAAGACAGAAATACAGAGGGAGGAAGGCAGGGAGAGAGGAAGAGGGAGGGAAGGAATGTAAAAAAAAAGAGAGAGAGAGACAGAGAAAGAGACACACCTACAGAGAAAATGAATCAATGTTAACAGGTGCTTTAGTTGGTTTCTATACTGCAGAATTTTGTGTAGTTACCCAGGTACTAGCAGTATCACCCTCTCAGATAACAGAGGAAAATGTCTAATGGGTTATAGGTGATGACTCCTTTAGGACAGTAGGTATCAGAAGCAAGAAAAAGACTTTTTGGGGCTGCTGCTCTATATACTCCCAACATGGTGAACTATTCCCTTTAAGATCCAGAGTGGGTAGCCTATGACTGTCCTCCTCCACCTTTTTCTACTCTATCACTCCCACCCCAAATATTGTCTGTTGCTTGTCAACTTTTCTCCTTTCCCAGAACCTTTCTGATCTTTGTGGAATCCTTCTTTCTCCTCTAGTCTATCTGCTTCTTCTCGTCTGCTTTTAGCCACTTCTTTGTCTCTTTTTCCTTGAAAGCTTTCTTAGTGTTTCACCCCCAGTTCTATCACTTCCCTTTCATCTGGTTTCTCTAGATGCAAACATTCTGACCCAATGGACAGGACCAGCTGTCTATTAACCCTCCATTAACCTTCTGCATAGCCATTGGGATGTGACAACTATATAAGCTGGAGTAAATTTTCCTATTTGTTATTAACTTAATTTGGTGGTAGCTAGACTGTTTTCCATGCAGTATATTTGGAAAATGAAAATAGTAGCCCCCTATCTATTATGCTAAGCATATCCTTGTTCAGGAAATGGTGATTTATGGTTCTCATTATTTATGGTGGAAGTTTACAAAATTTCAGCCATTTAGAAGAAATTCAGGAAAATTTAGGAAATTAGCACAAAAGCAAAAACAGAATTCTTCCTTTGCATTTTGGGAAGTACCACTTAAAAAGGGCTTCTGGGTAAAACTAGTAATAAAGCTGTCAGGTCTAAAATTGATTGAGTTTATTTTTACTGTTACAATAGTTTTAAATCTAAAGCTATGGCTTTGAAGACTTTCACAAAAATAGAGAAACTTAATGTAAATATAAATATAGTTATTTCTAAAAATTCTAAATGTATATTCTATATTTTAAAGTTATGTATATATTTACATTTAAGTTTCTTTGGTTGTAGAATTATATTGGCTCTAACTGTTGCAAATGTAAATTTATTCAGTGGGAACCTCCTTCCCATAGTGCATTCATTTGCATGTGCAATCCCAATTCAATTTTTTCTGTTTTCTTCTTTAACTCTTGCCTCCCAAGAATAAAGTCAACTAATGTGAAAAAAAAAAAAAAGAATCCAACCATTCTGGAGAGCAGTCTGGAATGATGCCCAAAAAGTTTTCAAACTGTGCATACCCTTTAATCCAGCATTACTGCTATTGCCTTTATATCCCAAAGAAATACTAAAGAGGTCAAAGGGACCTGTATGTGCCAAAATGTTTTGTGGCAGCCCTTTTCATAGTGGCTAGAAACTAGAAAATGAATGGATATCCATCAATTGGAGAATGGTTAGGTAAATTATGGTTTATGAATGTTATGGTATATTATTGTAATGTAAGAAATGATCAACAGGAGGAATACAGAGAGGCTTGGAGAGACTTACATCAACTGATGCTGAGTGAAACGAGCAGACCTAGGGGATCATTATACACTTCAACAATGATACTGTATGAGGATGTATTCTGATGGAAGTGGATATCTTCAATATAGAGAAGAGCTAATCCAATTCCAATTGATCAATGATGGACAGAATCAGCTACTTCCAGAAAAGGAACACTGGGAAATGAATGTAAGCTGTGAGCATTGTTTTGTTTTGTTTTGTTTTGTTTTGTTTTGTTTTCTTTTGTTTTGTTTCTCTTCCCAGATTATTTTTACCTTGCGAATACAACAACAACACCAACAAAATTTGGTTCTGCACATATATATTGTACCTAGGATATACTATAAGATATTTAATATGTATGGGAATGCCTGCCATCTAGGGGACGGGGTGGAGGGAAGGAGGGGAAAAACTCGGAACAGAAGGGAGTACAAGGGATAATGTAAAAAAAATTACCTATGTCTATGTACTGTCAAAGAAAATGTTATAATTATAAAAATTAATAAAAAATATATATTATCTAGAACCAAGGGCAGAGAGTAGCATTTGCTTATAGGTATTTCTAAGTGGATCAAAATAAGAAACCCAGAAAATCTGTATAGGAGTGAGTGAGATAAAGTGGGGATATTTTATGTTTGAGCAAATGAAAAGATAAATGACATCTCTCAATCTAATTAACCCCAAATTCCTAAGTGCACTAATAAAAATGGTCTCCCTTTAAATACCATGGAAGAAAAATCCACCTATATTTACATTTTAGAGAAGTGAAACTTGGTGATTATCAGCTCTAGTTTTTTTATTGGGGGGGAACAAATCTTTGGAACTAATATAGTCCTTTAGATACTTATTACAAAACACTTTAAATTCATGATTTTCAACAGAATATTTAAAATTCAAACATATTGATTTCAGAAGTAAAATATATTAAAGTAATAGTTGAATAATATTCCCTTTACTATTACTGTTTACTAATAATAGCATATCACAATGTATGCATAGAACACTCAGAAACTATTTTTTATGAATTTGTTATAAGCCTTATAAAGAGACAAATATTTATTCAGAGACAGAGACATGGGTGATTATCTATGTATCTATAATGACTCAATACAAACAATAACATTGAAATTTTATATTTTAAAATCAAAGCATTATCATTTATAGTTCTGAATGTGCTTTTAATACTTGGCCTTGTTCTCTTTTACATACTAAATATGGCATATATATATATATATTATATTTCAGTACAAAGTGAAGCTATATTACTCTCAAATAAAGAGTTCTCCCACTCTCATTTTTAATATATTTTATTTTCGATAAAGAAGACTTCCTTCAGGACCTCATCATATTGGAAATGAACCAGTGTTCTCACATGATTGATAGTGTTTCTACCTTTCAAGAACTAAGCTAGGTTTATTTGAAAAGTCTTACCACCAGAAGGTGAGGCAATGAGTTTCTGGCCACCAAATTCACGAAGATCACCTTAGAGAGCATTTCAATGATACCTTATAATGTATGTAACTTTACATATGGCAAAGCATTTACATGATATAGCAATCCTGTGTGGCAAATAAATATATTATTATTTCCATTTTGCATATGATTAAATTGAGGCTCAGAGAAATTAAGCAATCTGTCCATCAAAATCTGAAGATAGCCAGAAGTCAAACTCAGTCTTTTTCACTCTGAGTTCACAGCTCTTTAAAAATGCTGCTTCTCACTTAAAGGCAGAGATTGCTTTCTATATGGAGGAAATCCCTTCTTTTCAATCCATGTGACATGCTTGAACTCAAATCTTTTTTTTCCAGCCTTTATTCCCTGATGTTCTTTGATGTTCAGTGTCTCTGGCTTTCCTCCTAAGTAGTTTGACTTTGAGTTATTATCCAGAGCTGGAGTAAGTGTTTTTAATACTCTTAAGGAAACAGAAAATTCCTGAATCATGAATCTCCTCATAGTTGCATTTCATTTTCCAAGTTTCATTTTCACACACACACACACACACACACACACACACACACACACACACACATACAAAATTAACTGATTAATTTCTCAAAACACATAGCTGATAAGAAATTTCCCATGATAAGGCAATGTTATCATATTCACATCAAAATATCATAATCAAGATATTTTGTTATTATTATTATTATTATTTAGTAATTTCAATAATATCCAACTCATCATGACCCCATTTGGAATTTTCTTGGTAAAGATGCTGGAGTGTTTTGCCATTTCCTTCTTTAGCTCACTTTAGAGATGAGGAACTGAGATAAACATGGATAAGTGATTTGCTCAGAGTCACACAGCTAAGAAGTATCTGAGGCCAGATTTAAATTCAGGAAGATGAGTTTTCCTGTCCCATTTAGGGTATATTTACATGTGTGTGTGTGTGTGTGTGTGTGTGTGTGTGTGTGTGTGTGTGTGTGTGTGCGTGTGTGTGTGTCTGTGTGTATAATTGCTTATAGAAGTAAACTGTTCATTCTAAAGTTTTGATAATTAGGCAACTGAATGGAATGAAGGACTGGAAATCAAGTAGAACTGAGTTTGAATCTTCTGCCAGAATGTTTCTAGATGAATAACACTGGGCAAATCACTTAATCTGTTAACTCCACCATAAAATAGGAAGATAATGGCACCTATTTTTCAGTTATCAAATTATATATGCATATATAAATATATAAGCAAAATGTTTTGTAAGCCTCAAAATGCATTATGAATGCTAGCTACTGTTGTTTTTAAAATATACATAACCAAGTATCTATATTTGATGTGTGTGTGTGTCTATGAACTACGAAGAGATCATAGACATCTTTATGACTACAACCTTCTCTAACAGCTACCTGATCTTCACTCTCTGAAAAACAATCATCCCCTCCAGAATAGTTCTCTCAACCCTGATCAATGGGAATAGAAACATCACATGTAGCTGCTAAAGTTCTTTGATTTGTATGAGATGTATAAGAGGCAGAAGAGACAAGATGACAATGTATCAACCTTACACCCCTAGTTTTTCTCACCAATCCCCAGTAGTCTTTATATTGATATAGTGTTAAATCTGAAAAGCTCTCTATACTGGTGTCATTAATCTACAGACATGCTGTCTATCCCTCATACTTAACCTCAAACCATGTCTCAAAACTGTTCTATCTTCTTGCTTCCACTACCATTATTTATTGTCTCAGTGAAATTGGGTTCAGAAATTATAATAATGAAATACAATTCATTACTGTATAAAGCCATTCATATCTCTGGGAAATAGAAACATGTAATCTGAATTCCTTGCATTATTATATTCACTTTTCTATTCAATAGAATCTATCTGGCGGGGCTTTGTATATGACAAAGAAAAGGAAGAAAATCTAGGTTTTGATGTTTGAGTCTTTTATTAGGCTCACTAGAATCAATAAAGCAAGATTCTCTTCAAGAATCTGGTGACTTTAATTGTTAGTGACTTTGTATTTTTGATTTGAGGATTAGAAATGAAACTACTGAATGACAATTTACATTTTGGAAATACCATCAGAAATGAGGGATTTAGATGCTTTACCAAAATAAACTCTTTTTTTTTAATTCATTTTTCCAAATTATCCCCTCCCCCCGATGGCAGGTAATCCCATACATTTTACATGTGTTACAATATAACCTAGATACAATATATGTGTGTAAATACCATTTTCTTGTTGTACATTAATTATTAGCTTCCGAAGGTATAAGTAACCTGGGTAGATAGACAGTAGTGCTAAGAATTTATATTCGCTTCCCAGTGTTCCTTCTCTGGGTATAGTTATTTCTGTCCATCATTGATCAACTGGAAGTGAGTTGGATCTTCTTTATGTTGAAGATTTCCACTTCCATCAGAATACATCCTCATACAGTATTGTTGTGGAAGTGTACAGCGATCTTCTGGTTCTGCTCATTTCACTCAGCAACAGTTGATTTAAGTCTCTCCAAGCCTCTCTGTATTCCTCCTGCTGGTCATTTCTTACAGAGCAATAATATTCCATAACCTTCATATACCACAATTTACAAAACCATTCTCCAATTGATGGACATCCATTCAACTTCCAGTTTCTAGCTACAACAAAAAGAGCTGCCACAAACATTTTGGCACAGGTCCCTTTCCACTCTTTAGTATTTCTTTGGGATATAATCCCAAAAACAGCAATGCTGGGTCAAAGGGTATGCACAGTTTGAAAACTTTTTGGGCATAGTTCCAAATTGCTCTCCAGAATGGCTGGATTCTTTCACAACTCCACCAACAATGTATCAGTGTCCCAGTTTTCCCATATCCCCTCCAACATTCATCATTATTTGTTCCTGTCATCTTAGCCAATCTGATAGGTGTGTAGTGGTATCTCAGAGTTGTCTTAATTTGCATTTCTCTGATCAGTAGTGATTTGGAATACTCTTTCATATGAGTGGAAATAGTTTCAATTTCATCATCTGAGAATTGTCTGTTCATATCCCTTGACCATTTATCAATTGGAGAATGGTTTGGTTTCCTATAAATCAGGGTGAGTTCTCTATATATTTTGGAAATGAGACCTTTGTCAGAACCTTTACTTTTAAAATATTTTCCCAATTTGTTACTTCCCTTCTAATCTTGTTTGCATTAGTATTGTTTGTAGAGAAACTTTTTAGTTTGATGTAATCAAAATCTACTATTTTGTGATCAATAATGACATCTAATTCTCCTCTGGTCATAAATTCCTTCCTCCTCCACAGGTCTGAGAGGAAGACTATTCTCTGTTCCTCTAATCTGTTTATGATCTCATTTTTATGCCTAAGTCATGGACCCATTTTGATCTTATCTTGGTATATGGTGTTAAGTGTGGGTCCATATCTAATTTCTGCCATACTAATTTCCAGTTTTCCCAACAGTTTCTTCCGAATTATGAATTTTTGTCCCTAATGTTGGTATGTTTGGGTTTGTCAAAGATTAGATTGCTATAGATGTACCCTTTTTTGTCCTTTGTATCTAATCTGTTCCACTGATCTACCGTTCTATTTCTTAGCCAGTACCAAATGGTTTTGGTGACTGCTGCTATATAATATAGCTTTAGATCAGGTACACTTAGACCACCTTCCTCTGAGTTTTTTTTTTTTTTTCATTAGTTCCCTTGCAATTCTCGACCTTTTATTCTTCCATATGAATTTTGTTGTTATTTTTTCTAGGTCATTGAAATAGATTCTTGGGAGTCTGATTGGTATAGCACTAAATAAATAGATTAGTTTGGGGAGTATTGTCATCTTTATTATATTCGCTCGGCCTATCCAAGAGCACTGAATGTCTTTCTAATTATTTAAATCTGATTTCAGTTTTGTGGCAAGTGTTTTGTAATTTTTCTCATATAATTCCTGACTTTTCTTTGGTAGATGGATTCCCAAATACTTTCTACTCTCAACATTTGTTTGGAATGAAATTTCTCTTTGTATCTCTTGCTGTTGCATTTTGTTGGTGATATACAAGAATGCTGAGGATTTATGTGGATTTATTTTGTATCCTGCCACTTTGCTAAAATTCTGAATTATTTCTAATAGCTTTTTAGCAGAGTCTTTGGGGTTCTCTAAGTATACCATCATGTCATCTGCAAAGAGTGACAGTTTGATTTCCTCATTTCCTACTTTAATTCCTTGAATCTCTTTCTCGGCTCTTATTGCCGAGGCTAGCGTTTCTAGTACTATATTGAATAGTAATGGTGATAATGGGCAACCTTGTTTCACTCCTGATCTTACTGGGAAAGGTTGCAGTATATTTCTATTGCATATTATGCTTACTGAAGGTCTTAAATATATGCTCCTGATTATTCTAAGGAATAGTCCATTTATTCCTATACTCTCAAATTTTTTAGTAGGAATGAATGTTGGATTTTGTCAAATGCTTTTTCTGCATCTATTGAGATGATCATATGGTTCTTATTAATTTGATTATTAATATGGTCAATTATACTAATAGGTTTCCTAATATTAAACCAGCCCTGCATTCCTGGTATGAATCCTACTTGATCATAGAGTATTATCCTGGGGATGATTTTCTGAAGTCTTTTTGATAATATATTATTTAAGATTTTAGCATCAATATTCATTAAGGAAATTGGTCTATAATTTTCTTTCTCAGTTTTCGATCTACCTGGTTTAGGTATCTGTACCATGTGTGTGTCAGAAAAGGACTTTGGTAGGACTCCTTCATTCCCTATTTTTTCAAATAGTTTATATAGCATTGGGGCTAATTGTTCTTTAAATGTTTGGTAGAATTCACATGTAAATCCATCTGGTCCTGGGGATTTTTTCCTGGGGAATTGATTAATAGCTTGTTCTATTTCTTTTTCTGAAATGGAACTATTTAAGCAATTTATTTCCTCCTCTGTTAATCTAGGAAGCCTATATTTTTGGAGGAAGTCATCCATTTCACTTAAGTTATCAAATTTATTGGCATAAAGTTGGGCAAAGTAACTCCTTATTATTTCTCTAATTTCCTCTTCATTGGTGGAAAGATCCCCCTTTTCATTTGTAAGACTAACAATTTGATTTTCCTCTTTCTTTTTTCTGATCAGATTTACCAAAGTTTATCTATTTAATTGGCTTTTTCATAAAACCAACTCTTGGTTTTATTTATTAATTCAATAGTTTCTTTTTTACTTTCAATATTATTGATTTCTCCTTTTAATTTTTGTATTTCAAGTTTAATTTTTGGTTGGGGGTTTTTAATTTGGTCTTTTTCTAGCCTTTTAAGTTGTAAACCCAATTCGTTAAGCTTCTCTTTCTTTATTTTCTTCAAATAAGCCTCTAAAGATATAAAATTTCCCCTTATTACCGCTTTAGCTGCATCCCACAGATTTTGGTATGATGTCTCATCAGTGTCATTATCTTGGGTGAAATTATTAATTGTTTCTATAATTTGCTCTTTCACCCAGTCATTCTTTAAGATGAGATTATTCAGTTTCCAATTACTTTTTTGGTCTATTTACCCCTAACTTTTTACTGAATGTAGCTTTTATTGCATTGTGGTCTGAGAAGAAGGCATTTATTATTTCTGCCTTCCTACATTTAATTTTGAGATCTTTATGTCCTAATATATGGTCAGTTTTTGTATAGGATGCATGAACTGCTGAGAAGAAAGTATATTCCTTTCTATTGCCATTCAATTTTCTCCAAAGGTCCATCATAACTAGTTTTTCTAATGTTCTATTTACTTTTTAAATTTCTTTCTTGTTTGTTTTATGGTTTGATTTGTCTAAATCTGAGAGTGTAAGGTTGAGATCTCCCACTATTATAGTTTTACTGTCTATTTCTTCTTGCAACACTCTTAACTTTTCCTTTAGAAAATTAGATGCTATACCACTTGGTGCATATATGTTTAGTATCGATTTGGCTTCATTATTTATGCTACCTTTCAGCAGGATATCGTTTCCTTCCTTATCTCTTTTAATTAGATCAACTTCTGCTTTTGCTTGATCTGAGATAAGGATAGCTACCCCTGCTTTTTTGGCTTTACCTGAAGCATAATAGGCTCTGTTCCAACATTTTACCTTTACTCTGTATGTATCTCCCTGCTTTAAGTGTGTTTCTTGTAGACAACATATTGTAGGGTTCTGATTTTTGATCCAATCTGCTATCCGTCTCCGTTTGTTGGGAGCGTTCATCCCATTCACATTTACAGTTAAAATTACTAATTCTGTATTTCCTGCCATCATATTATCCCCAGATTATGCTTTTTTCCTTGACCCCCCTGAACCCCTTCCCCAATATTTAATTTACAGACCCCCCCTTGTGACACACAGCCCTCCCTTTTTTTTTAGTATCCCTCCCCCCTCCCTCCACGTCCCTTCCCTTATTCTCCTTTTCCTTTTACCTTTTCCTCTCCCCCTTTTAATGAGGTGAGAGAGAATTCTCTGAAAAACAAATATGACAATTATTTACTCTTTGAGCCTCTTCTGATGAGAGTAAAATTTACACAATGATTCTCTCCCTCTCTAAATTCCCTCAGATATGGTGTATTTTCTATGCCTCTTCCTGGGATGTAGTTTCCCTCTTTTTATCACACCCTCCCCTTTTTCTGATACTACCCCCTTCCCTTTACTACCCCCCTCCTTTTTTTTTTTATATCAGTAAAATCAAATTATCCATGCGTACTTTCTATATACTCACAACAGAGTTACAGTTCTCAAGGGTTCTGTGTACCTTTTTCTGTTTCTCTTCAGTCTTGTGGATGTAGATCAAATTTTTTGTTTAAGTCTGGTTTTTTTCTTGGAAACGTATGGAATTCCTCTATTTCATTGAATGACCATCTTCTTCCATGGAAAAAGATGCTAAACTTAGCTGGGTAGTTCATTCTTGGTTGCAGTCCTTGATCTTTTGCCTTACAGAATATCAGGTTCCAGGCCCTTCTATCTTTTAATGTGGAGGAAGCCAGATCTTGAGTGACCCTTATTGTGGCACCTTGGTATTTAAATTGTTTTTTTCTAGCTGCTTGCAGGATTTTCTCCTTTGTGTGGTAATTCTGCAGCTTATCCACAATATTCCGTGGTGTTCTTTTTTTAGGGTCTCTTTCAGAAGGAGTTCGATGAATTCTTTCAACATCTACTTTCCCCTCTGTTTCTATTATCTCTAGACAGTTCTCTTTGATAATTTCCTGCAAAATAGAATCTAGGCTCTTTTTTTGGTCATAGTTTTCGGGAAGTCCAATGATCCGCAGATTATCTCTCCTAGATCTATTTTCCAGGTCTATAGATTTTCCCAGTAAGTATTTGACGTTGTTTTCCAACTTCTCATTTTTTTTGTTTTGTTTGACTGATTCTTGGGTTCTCTGTGAATCATTCATTTTTATTTGTTCCATCCTGACTTTTAAGGAGTTATTTTCTTCTTTCACAGTTTTTAGTTCTTTTTGTAAATGCCCAATTTCGTTTTTAAATGAATTATTTTGCTCTATTGAATTTTTTTCTATTTCCCTAAATTTTTTTTTTGAGAATTATTTTCTTTTTCCAATTCAGAAATCCTATTTTCTTGGGACTTTTTTATCTTCTCCAATTCAGAAATCCTATTTTCCTGTGATTATTTTACCTTTTCTAATTCTCTAATTTTGTTTCCCTGCATCTCCTGTGGATTCTTTATTTTTTCCAACTCCTATTTCAGGATGTTGTTATTGTCTATCATAGCTTCCCTTTCCTTTCCCCATTTTTCTTCAAAATCTCTCAGCTTTTTAATACTCTCTGCGAGGAGAGAGTTATGTTTTTGGGGGCAGGAATCGTTCCCCTTTAGGTTGTTATCTGCTGACTCTCTGCTGTTAACTTCCTCGGGGTTGGATACCCGCTCTTTCTCTGTGTAGAAGGAATCTATGGTTTTTTGGGGCTTCTTGCTCATACTTAAAAAATCTTTTGGGGTCTGTCCTTTGGGTAGGAAATTATTTATTTATTTCTTTACCAGCTTCCTCTGAGACTGGATGGATGCAGTGGCCCCTGGGTCTGAGCTAAGAGAGAGCTCTGGGAAAGAGTTCCCCACCCCCTCCATGGAAGTGCCTCAGAGGTGACCAGCACTGGTGTTCCCTGAGGGCGCTGTGTTTTAGCGGCTTCCCTGAGGTTGAGACTGAACAGTAAAGGCAGCACAAAGCCTAGTCTATTCGTTTTGGTGGGGCATGGATGTCTGTAGCAGGTGACGTGAAAAGCCCCTGCGCTCAAACTGGGAAATGTCTGCCAGAAACCGCGGTCCCTAGTTCAAAGGTTCCGCTTCTCTGGGACTTCCGTTCCACAGCCTCCAGCCAGCTGAGCCAGACACTATTAGTTACCGCCCCACCCACTCTTCAATCTCTTAACTACCCTGAGGTAAAAGCCTGGATTGCCTATGTTGGCCACACCCCTGGTGCGGAGATCTGCTGAGTCACCCCTGGGATCCGGGAAGATCCAATCTAGTTTTAAATTTTAAAGTGGCTTATATTTCTCCTCTGAACTGCTGTTTTATAAGCAGAGAAGAGCTAACATCCTGTGCCAGATTCTTTTATGTCAGTGGATTCTCTGATCCCAGAGCCCTCCCCAGCACGACTGGCGCAGTGTGCCACTACCCCACCGTCTGTGCTGGCCTCTCTTCTTCCTCCCCTGGGAGCTGACCTTTCCTGCTGAAACTCCTGATTCTCTTCAGCTGGTAAGTCGTGCTTCCAGTCCTTGTGGATTCTATCAGTCCAACACTATTTCTGAGGCTGATTAAATCTAGTTGGTTGTGAGGGAAGAAAGGAGCTTACACAGTGGCGTGTATCTTCTCCGCCATCTTGGCTCCGCCCCCCTAAAATAAACTCTTTTAAACTATACTAAAATAAATAAACTATTTTTCAACATCAAAATATAATATTTTAGCACTAAAATTATCATTCTGAATTCTTTGGGAATTTCTTTTGTTACTATTCAATCAACAATTGTTTGTTATTTACCTACTATATGCCTCATTGTTAGGCACTAAAAAATTAATAGTATAAGTAAAAAGAATGAAATAATTTCTATGCACAAAGGGGTTTACATTCAAATAGAGGAGACAATAAATGTATATGAAAATACATATGAAAGAAGGGAAAGGATCAAGCATAGCTTCTATTATCTGTCAATTACTGTTTGATACATAAAATGAACTATATAATGACATGAATAAACACAAATATATACATATATATGATAGAAAGAGAAAAGAAAGAAGCAAGCCACAAAGGTAGGAAAGAAGAAAAGAAAGATGGAAGGAAGGAAGCAAACAAAGAAGGAAGAAGCAGAAGTAAAGACGAAGGCCAGTACAAAGATTTGGGTACTTTGTAGTGTATGGAGAAATAGACTGAAAAAGGGACAATACCAATATCAACTAAATTGAAGAGCACAGGAGGGAAAGATTGCTGCCAAGCTGTGCAAGGCTTTAAAAATTAAACAGAATAATTTTCATTTGATCATGAAAGCAAGAGGAAGCAATTGGGGTTAACTGAGTATTTCAGTTGAAAAGATACAAGTTTAGAGAAAATTTTTTTTTTTGGAATTAGTGTGTAGATTTGATAAAACTGAAGACAGATTTGAGATAGAACATTTAGGAGCCTGTTGCAATAATCTAGGTGAGAGGTGATAGGCCCAAAGCTAATGTGCCTGGCATATAGTTTCGATATGGATAATAAAGAAAAAAATTGAGAAAGAAAGATCAGATAACAAAAGAATCAGTAGGAAGGTGTGCAGGGAAATCTGAAAAAGCAGAGAATATACAGGAGAGAAAGGTCAACAATATCTAATATAGCATATAGAAGGACTTAAAGTCAATTAGGACTGAGAAAAAACTATCAGACATGGTAATAAAGATCTCACAAGAAATTTTGAATAGTAAGCTTTTAGTTGAGTGATGACACAGTAAAAAGGGCTGATATGTAAAAGAAGAGAAATTGGAAACAATGAGAGTAACCTTTAAGAATATTTTCCCCTGTTACATATAAAAACAAGATTTTATTTTTGGTTATTACTTGTCCATTCATTATTTTACATAGTTTTTAATGAATCATGTTGGGAGAGAAAAATCAGAACAGAAAGTAAATTCTTTTAAAAATTATTTTCTTTTTAATTTAGTGAATAAAACAAGCATTTCCATAGCATAGTAATACTTTGTCCTAAAAAAGATGATTGCACATAAAAATACAAACCTCTTATGTACAACTATCTATTTCCTTTAAATATATAATGAAGTTATATGGATATATGTGTTATATATATGTATATATATATATATATATATATATGTGTATATATATATATACATATAGATATTAATAGTTTTTTCAAGAATCTTGAGAATATGGCAGGGTCTAATAGAAGGATTTTTAAGGATGAGGGAAACTAATGTATATTTGAAAGCAGTAGAGAAGGAAAAAATTGACAAGGAGAAAAGCTAATTTATGTCATGTACTGAGGAAAAGTGAGAGAGAGTGGTAGATAATAAAAAGGGTTTTGAGATGAAGAGAAAAGGAAAAAAAGAAATTCAAGTTCAAGCCTATAATTTCTTAATAAATAAGAAAAGGCTACCAGCTAAGAGAAAGAGGAGTGAAGAAGGTATAAGAGGCTTATGGAAATCCCTTCTGTGAGGACTAAAATAGGTAGAAAGAAACAAAAGGACTCCCTTGATATATTGAGGGTCCAGTTGAAGGTGAATTTGAATGTGAATTTCTAATGTACCCAGTCAGAACAATTGTGGTGATTTCCTCAAATTCTGTTTAACTTCTTATTGGTTGTTAAAGAAAAGGCAGAAACTGGGAATAATCCAGAGCCAAGCCCTGGACTTTATAATTAAATCCTTTGTTACTTTTAAAGGTAGAAATTGGAGAGGAGAAGAGGAATAATTATCTCGGGCTTTATTTACTGTAACTACTGTAATTTGGATCAAGTAGAAAATGCTGATTGATGGAGTTCAAAGAAAGAAAAAGAATTCTAAGTGAAGGAGGTAAAGGAAAAGTCAGGAAATAGAAACTAGGGAACAAGGAGTATTTCAGCTTCCCCTCCCGGATCAGTTTAGCTGGGGATATGAAAAAAAGTACAACTAGTGATGGAGAGAACAGTCCCTGATGCAATATTTGTTAGAGAGGAGCCAGATCTCAGGGAGATGGAAGGAATCTGAAGAAAATCCAGGATAAAGAAGACTTTGCTTATTCTACTCATGAGGAATTTCAGATGTCTTAATGGAAGGACTGGGGATGGTTGGAGTGGGACATGAGAAGGGTAAAGTTAAGGGAGATACAAATAAAAGGCAAATAAATTGAACTTAATAGAATTTTCTCCCCTAAATGGTCAGTGTTTGATTAGTATAGGTGCAGGGGTCCTCAAACTTTTTAAATAGGGAGCCAGTTCACTTGCCCTCAGACTGTTGGAGGGCCAGACTATAGTAAAAACTCACACTCTGTCTCCGCCTCTCAGCCCATAACCATAAATGTCCTCAGCCCGCCTCATCTGGCCAGCGGGCCATAGTTTGAGAACCCCTGGAAGAGAAACAGAATAATCTATCGAGGCAATAAGAGTAGATAAGGATTAAAGTTTACAGTCTCCACTCAACTCTAGAATGTTAATTGATAGAGGAATAGTTTTGTTGTAGGTTGCACAGGGCACTATTCCATTTGGATTCTAACTTACTTCCTTTGGAATATTCCAGGTACAGCTATTCCTCTCTTTCAGGATGGCTGATAGGGAAGCATAAGGTTAGTAGGGTGGTTTCCTCAAAAAACATTATGGTCATTACTATCTACAGCCTAGCTCTGGGTTCAACCTGGGTCTTCTGCATGCAAATGTCAATGCTTTATAACTTAATCCAGAAAACTTCTATTAAAGCTTAAATTAGCAATTAACAAGTACTGGTTTAATATAATAATTTAAATCTTATCATTGACTATGGGTAACATTAGAGAAAAAAAAACAACAACAACAGGAACAAAACAAAACAGTGAGATATCAAAAACAAAACAAAACAAAACAAAACAAAACAGAACAAAAAAAAAAAAACGACAAAAAAAAAAAAAAACTCAACAAGTTGAATCCTATATGTAAATGCTCCTGGCAGGCAAGAATATTTTGCTGAATATTAAGCAAATAGAGCCATTTCTTTGAATTTTCAAGATCATTTGCTCTGGGAATTTGTTAAACACATTTCTAAGTATTTATGTCATTATGTATAAGCAAATGTGTAAAAAATAAATTATAAAATAATGAGTAATGGATACAGAAATGATTTTTGAACAAATGCATCTTATCCAATACATCAGAAATAAATATTATAACAAATATTCACTGATCTTTTTCTTCTCTATTTCCAGGATAATCAACAGTGTGCCTAATATATTTGTTAGGAGGCTTTTGAAATACAATCTTCATAACATAAAAACAAATTTATTTCCATTTGATAATAGCCAACTTGTCAGTAATAAGATAAATCTGTGTTCACTGTAAAAATGCACAATTTAGTTCATTTAGCAAAGCTGCAACCCCAGTTGATCAATAACTGGTTCTGAGCTGAAAATAAAAGGGTAAATCCTAGAATTAAAAAAAAAAATCAATAAACATCACACATAATTTGCTACTGAAAAGCTTAGAAAGAGTCAGCATAAATACATTTGGTTCAAATTTTCCAGTTCTTTAATAACCACTAAGGATGCTCAAATTATACATTTCACAGTACCATACAAACACACACACATACACACACACAATTTTAATGCCCACCATCTTCTTAAAAGTTAATTTGCACTCTAGAACATTTCTGGTGGTGATTTTAAAGCAAAAGGACCTTTGGGACATAGTCATTAGAAATGTTTTTTTCAAAGGAGTAGTCTTTTACATGGACTACTTTTAAAACAGATTTAATAAAGTTGAAAATAGCAGGGTAATCATGTATGAGGGCATTCTCTATGCTATTCAGGTCCTAATTTGTTCAATCCACATTTGTTGGCTATTAATTAAAGAAAAGGGGAGAAAAGCATAAAAAAGGAAGGAATGTTGCATGGAATCAATAAGATCACAAGATGACTTTCCATGATAAAAGAAGCCCACAGAAATTATTCAATGTACCTTTGCTGTCTTTACAGATGGTATTACACTCAGCACATGAAAAATTGGATTGTTTCATTTTGGCAAATAAGGAGAGTAAAGAAAGCTCAGCACTACAAAAGTTTTCATTTACTGAAGTTATTAAACTAATCATGTTTCCATGACTTAGTCTGACAGGTTGATTTCCCACCTAGAAGAATGAAGCATCTTAGGACAACCACCTATGGTGCAGCAACATGTTTCTAGCTGGTCTCATTTTAAGACACACACTGTCAGTATGTAACTGAGGAGCAAAAAAAAAAAACCTTTGTACTGTTTTACTAATGTTCTAATATGGTTGGTATTAAAAATAAATCTTTCAAAATGAGAAGTAGAATGAGAAAATATATAATACATTAGACTTTTGGATAAAATCTTATCCAATAGAACAAAGTGTCTTGATTCCATTTTAAGGCACTATGGGGGAAGTAGGCATATTTAAAAAAATGCATCTTGTAAAAAAAGTATAAACCCAACATGAAACTTGTAAAAGCAAAGCACTTTGTCAAAAGATGAAATAAAATCAATAAAAAACTCATGAATTCGCTAGAAAAGGCAGAATAGCCATCCTTCAGACTACAGAATGGAGACTCAAGCTGGAGACTTGAATATATCATTGGTACACTACATAACATCATCCAAGGAGAGTTCAGTAAAGAATCTTTGTACATAAATTAAGTGCCCCCCAAAATTTAATTAAAGTGAATAATTATTTAAATATCTAGTCCTCCAAAATTGTTAAAAACCAAGAAAGATCTGATGTTTTATATGTTAAGGAATATATTGCAATTAATTTTTCTCATTCAAAAAATGGATGGATAAACATTTAAATCATTGTGCAATAAAACAAAAACATTCTAGGTTGAAATACCCCTTAGTATAACCATATATATATGTGTGTGTGTGTGTGTGTGTATGTTTTAAACATATCATATTATATTGTGAGAGTGTAGCCAAGCTCTAGTCAAAGAACTTTCAACACAAATGATATAGCCTGGATTTAATTAATTCAGCTTTATCTTTATCTTGTTTACTAATAATTCCTAGAAATATTGAATGGATTAGTAAAATTCAATGTTTCTTTTAATATCGATTTAGATTTCTATAAATTTATTGACCATTCAAATTAAATGATTAGTTGCCCATTATTACTACAAAGTACATTTAAAAGACCTGAGTACATATTTTCTGCATCATTGATTAGGCAAAAGAAAAAATTAAAAAAAAAACCATGAAGTAACATATAAACAATTCATTTTAAGTTAGTTTTAAAATGATTACTTCTTGAGGTACCCAAGTATATCATATCTCTTAAGAGCTTTCAGTTTCATGAGAATTTCTTTGAATTAAAAAAAAAAAAGAAAGAAAAAACAACTAAGATTGACAGAGCCATGGACTTGGGGGAAAAGGGAATTACATTTCTCAGAGAAAAAAAGGAGTTCTGAAACACGGCCGTGCTTTAGACATCAAAGTCTGCTATACGGTAGCAGAGAACTATGATAGCCTCTAAAGTATGTGGTGCTGAAAGTTAGTCTGCATGCTTTAGCTGGGAAAGGGAGTGCAGGGAAATGAAAGAAGGCTGTTTCACATGGAAATCCCTGAAATTAATCATGAGCTTCATCTATTTGAAGGTGTAATTTATAAGGGATTTACATGTTGAAAAACTCTATTAGATGGATCCTTGAATATAATTTTTAAAACTATTAAGAGCAAAGTTGTTATGGTCTTATTTTAGTTAATACTGCAGCTGTGCTGTCTCCAAATAGCACTGACTTTCATATATCCTCTTTAATACTTAAAGTGTTTTTTAGTGCTATAGAAAAAATACATCATTTCCTGTGTTCTGTGGGAATCTGGACTTCCTGAGAGGGTGATTCAGCTCAGTATCATAAATCTTTCTCCACAGAAAGCCTGGTAAAACTTATTCTCTTACCCAATCAAACTTATTTCATGAAGCTTTTTTTCCCCCAATAGCATCTAAAATGAAGAAATACTACATTACTCTCTGTTGCATTTGTGTTTTTAATTCATATGCACACTTCAAATTGCCACATTAAAAATAGAAGAGAACAAATTATCATGGCACGCTGTATTATCTGAGGTTTAATTAGGCATATTAGAGAAAGGATTTTCTTCAAATTCAGGCAACCATTTACCTTTCCTATCCAATTAAAATTGGTCTTATCTAAAGCATTATCTAGCAACAGCTAGAAGGATCAATAATATATATTCATGGAGGCTGCTTAGCATATGGGACTTTCCTAAAAGTAGATAACTAAGATATATGTGACATGGGAGGTAGTTAAAAACACTTTATTTGTCCTTTTACACATTTTCCTTTTCTTGTAATTTTGTATGGATTGAAATTGCCTAACATTTGTAAATTAGGCAGAAAGAGGAGGTAGAGGACATCTAGAATATAGTAGTAAGATGACTTGAGTTCACATCCTAGATTTTTTCACTTACAATGCTTAGTTTCTCTGAGTCTCCGTTTCCTCCTCAGCAAAATGAGGTAGGCTTAATTTAAACAACTTCTAAGATCTCAATCAGCACTAAATTCATATTATCATTAGTTAATATCACTAAAATGTTATTTTAATTTTAAAAATTTTTATGAACTTAGGCATCAATAAATATAAAAATAATAGACAAAGAACATAAAAAGTAGATTATATTTAAAATATTTCTCTCTCTCTTTTTTCCCCCCCTGAGGCTGGGGTTAAGTGACTTGCCCAGGGTCACACAGCTAGGAAGTGTTAAGTGTCTGAGACCAGATTTGAACTCAGGTCCTCCTGATTTCAAGGCTGGTGTTCTATCCACTGTGCCACATAGCTGCCCCCTAAAATATTTTTCAAGAGAGATTATAGATATAATAAGTTTTAGATAAAGAAGGTTTGGAGAACATACCATAGAGTATTCCCACAAAGGGCTTCCCAAGCCCACTTTAAAATATTGTTCTCCTAATCTCTTGACTAATTTTTACAGATTTTAGGGTCTTTTCATTTTGTATAGTTACCCAGCAAGTTATTTAACCCCTTACTTCTTCTTATTTTACTTATTCTTCAAAATTACAAGCAGATGAGCTTTTTTTTTTTTTTTTTTTTTTTTTTTAATCAAATGCTATATAAGTTCAGGAAAGAAAGAAGCCTTATGATAAGTTTCAGAATTTTGAAGAACCCTTAGAAAGTCTGTTACTAACTATAAAATTAATAAATCAGTTTTCATTGATTGCCTACTATGACATGTTTACTCTGTGCCAATGTGCTACACATGAAGTTGTCAAAGACAAAAATGAAAATTCATGTACCTAAGTAAATTACATGTTCACCATTATGGTTCATTTACCTACCAATTTAATTATTCATTGATCTATTAAAAGAAATATATGTATATATATGATTATCTTTTCTACTTTTGGTCCTAGTAAATCATATTTTCTCTTTCAACTTTCTTATTATCATTAAAACATAGCTTTTCAGGGAAAACAAGTGAGCCCTGAAGAAAAATATAAAGCCAAAGCATCACTTATAGAAAGGGAAAAAAAAGTATATCTATCTACCACATAGGTTAAATGGCTGTTTGAGATGATTCTTTGCAATGCCCACTGTTTAAAGCAACAACAACAACAACAACACTTTAATAGTAATATCCTTCCTTTGCTGCATCCAAATCATTTCAGCTATCAGAAACACTGGGTACCTACTAAGTGAAGGATTCAAGAAAATTATTCAAATTCTTATCTCTCTGTGTATTTCCCCCTCCTTCCTTCCCTCCTTCAGCTCTGGGACTCAGACATAGGCTGGAGAACAGACTCCAAGACAAAGATCCTCTTGGTAGCTGTCCTGTCTTCTTCACTTCTCCACTAAGGCCAAGGCCCATCTGAAGGTCCCCTAGAAAGCTAGCTCAGCCCCAGGTGAAGGAAACAGACTATGAAGGAGACTTTGGACTTTATTCCTGATTAGTCTTGTGGTGATTATTCTGCTGAAACCTAGGTCCATTAGGAGGACCTCCAGAGAGGTAGACAAAATATTACATTATCTGACTCAAATATCTTGCTTATCCAATTTATCTCTCATACAGCTTCAAAAGTGTTTTCCTAAAACCTAGTTCAGATCATGCTACTTCACTACTCAACAAATTCTAGTGGCTTCCTATTATCTCTCAGGCCAAACAGAAACTTTTCTATTTGTTATTTAATGCTCTTTATCATCTGACTCCATATAAGGTAAAAGTTGTAGTCACTTTATCTCTAACAAATTTAAGAAGCCACTATCACACTGAAAAATATTTAAAATTTCAAAGGAAAAACAATTTTAGTGCCATTTATAGGTAGGACAAAACTCTCCTTCTTCACCTTTATGAACTAGAACTAGAAAATATCTCCTTAGAGTAAATATCAATAAACTTACTTTTTTGTCAATATTATGTGGTAAAAGAAAGCTAGGTCTGAGAGGATTCTGGGAAGATGTTGTAGTAAGTTAGAAAACCTTCAGCTCTATAAATTTCCTCCATTAAAAAAGAAAAAAAATAAGACCTTAAAGCAGCAGAAATAAATATGGAATAGAGCATTTGTTCTCCTAAGACAATTTGAGAAGACTCCAAGAAAGAACCAACTTCCAGGAGAAGAGATTTTTCCTCAGTGAAGCATGAACACCTTCAGACCAACTCTGCAGAACAAACAAGCAAGTCCTAAGTTGGGTTGAAGCAGCTCAGCCTTAGGATTTTTGATTTTGCAGATTTGTCAGTGTGGGGGTCTCACAACTGAGTAGAAGACTGAAGGAACCTCCATTGTTGATGGGATGCCAAGCACAGCTGTGCTAACCTAGCATGGCCCTGGGCTGTTACTATAGGACTGAAGGAGTGACCACATACCTGGTGAGTGCAGTAGCAAAGCACAAGGGATCTGTTGACTGCCGACACTTGAAGGAGAACAAAGTCCGTGGTTTTAGTTCCAGGGCAGAGAGAACAACTATAGTTTGCAGTCACCAAGAGATGACATGGATTAAAGATTATTTACTGGAAAGTGTGGCTGGGGCCTGTAGTTGTACAGAAGCACCTGAAACTTGAGGCATCATTCCCCATACTACAACTTGCTTATAGTAATAGCTATACAGAACAAAATAAAACAATAAATAAGTAAATAAAAATGAATAAACAAAGAAAATAATCCAACCATAGATAGTTACTATGTTAATAGAGTAGACCTGGATTCAGAGGAAGATAATGGGACTAAAAAAAATGTCACTCTTGTTTCAATGAGAAATATCAAGTGATCCCAGAACAAAAAAAGAGTTCTTGGAAGAAATTAAAAAGAGCCTTTAAAATATTAAAGAGCAAGGGGAAAATTAGAAAAGAAATAAGAGCAATACAAGAAAAGAAAGAAAATTATGAAAAGAAAGTCAATCTACTTGAAATAAAGAACCAAAAACTTAAGGAAGAAAATACTCACTTGGAAGCTAGAACTGGGCAAATGAAAGCTTATTCCATTTTAAGATACCACGAAATCATAAAAAAAGTCAAAAGAATGAAAAAAATGGAAAAGAAAGTGAAACGTCTCATCAGAAAAATAACAGATCTGGAGAACAGATTGAAGATAAAGTATATAAGAATAGTTGGACTACCTGATAAATACAATTAAAGAAAGAATCTTTATATAATGTTTTTGTCAATTCACTTTTTTATTAAAGCTTTTTATTTTTCAAAACGTGTGGACAATTCTTTAACATTAGCCCTTGCAAAACCTTGTGTTCCAATTTTCCCCTCCTTCTTGCACACTTGCAAGTAGTCCAACATGTATTAAACATGGTAGAAATATATGTTAAATATAATATATTTATACAAATATATATGTATATATATATATACAATTTATTATGCTGCACAAGAAAATCCATCAGTTAAAGAGGAGAGAGAGAGAGAGAGAGAGAGAGAGAGAGAGAGAGAAGCAAAATAAAATGCAAACAAACTACAAAAAGAGAGAAGAGAGAAAATGCTATGTTGTGAACCACACTTAGTTCTCACAGACCTCTCTCTGGGTATAAATGGCTCTCTCTTCATTACTGAATAATTGGAACTGGTTTGAATCATCTCATTGTTGAAGAGAGTCATGTCCATCAGAATTGATCGTTGTATAATTGTTGTTGCCCTGTATAATGATCTCCTGGTTCTGCTCATTTCACTTAAAAGAATCTTGATATAATATTATAAGAAATTATCAACTAAAATTTCCCTGAAGTTCTAGAACAAGCAATCAAAGCAGAAATAGAAGAAAAAAAAAAAACAAACAAACATCCACTCTACATGACAAAAATCTCAGGAGAAAAACTTACAGGAATATCATAGCCAAGTTTCAAAGGTCCCAGGTTAAAGAAAAAATTATTGGAAGGGAAAACAAAACAAAACAAAATAATGAAATATCAAGAACTACAATAAGAACAGCACAAGGTTAGAAGCTTCTACATTGAAGAGCCATAGATCTTGGAATACTGTATTTCATAGAGCAAAAGAGCTCAGGTTATAACCAACATAACTAATTTAGCAAAGTTAAGTATAATTGTGAATATACTGAAATACTCATATTTTTGGGAAAAAAACAAAATAAAACAAAACCCAGAACTCAAAGAGAAAATTCAACATGTAACATTCAGGAGAAATATGAGGAAAATATTAAAAACCAATTATCAAGTAATCAAAAAGATTAAATTGTTTATTTTCATCATTATTATTATTATCATCATTATTTGGGTAATTTGAAAGATGGGAGCTAAGTTGTGTATGATAGGGTGATTCTAAAAAACAAAATTATAGGAAAAGATATGAAGAGTAATTGTAGCATATTAATTAGGCATAAAAGGAAAAAAATTGATATAGAAGAAGCTAATGGAGGGTGGGACAGGTATTACTAGAAATTCGTTTAATATTTTTTTTAATATTTTAAACTTAAATATAAAATGAGGGGAGAAAAATAAGACATTGCCAAGTATACAGCAGATCATAAAAGAGGATTCAATATAAAACAACAAATTTCCATTTCCAGAAAATGTATATAATGAATACAACATATTATTGTTAAAACTGCCTAGCTTTTCTTAGATTCCTTGGTTTTTTTTTTTTTTTTTTTTTTTTTTTGTTGCTGTTTTCTGCAGTGAATTTTTTTACTTTATTTTTTTGTCTCCCTCTCCATCTATCCTTAACTATAGTTAAGTGTGGATATATCCATCCATCCATTTATATATATATATATGTGTGTGTATATACATATCTATGTATGTGTATATATATGTATATGTATATGTATATGTATATATATATATATATATGCATTCTATATGCATACATACATAATGTTCCTTCTTTAATCTATTCCCTTCCAAATTCTCACTGTATACACTTGTCTATTTTACTAAAACTTTTAACCCAAAATATCTAAAACTGAGAATCTAATTTTCCCTGAAATATTTTCCTGATTTCATCTCTACGATTCCTATCAGTCCAAATGAGTTTATTCATAATGTCAATATCAATATTGATTCCAATTTCTCATCTATGTGATTCACATCCAATCATGTTAACTTTGGTCAACAATGGCTCTGTAATATTTACCACAATCTCTTTCTCTCACTATTCCCAGAAGTGATTTCTCTATAATTTCATCTTATAGTATTTTCTACTTTTCTCATATAGTTGTCACGAGCTAGAAAATGAAGAAATATGATTCTATTTAATATAACTCTAATTGTAACCCATATATGTGTAAAGTCATATGTTTTCTCTAATAACATTTACATTTTTCTAATAACCATGGTAAAAATGTCCCAAAATTCATAGTGTGGAAGAATTACAAAATTAATGTATAATTTACATTTTAGAGATATTAAATACTAATATTTTTAAAATCTGACAACACAACAGCCATTGAGTAGCCTATTAGGTTAAGTATGCTTGAACTCAAGTTATTATGATTTATGCTTGAATTTAAAAAATTACAAATTTGAAACAATACTGGAATAGTGCTAAATTAATGGAGAACATAAATATTGGATTTTATGTTTGATCATTATGATTTTGCATCTTCATTTATTTAGTATTCTTTCCTTACTTTAGTCTACAACTATGTCATAACTACATTAATAAAACATATGTATAATAGCCATATACTAATCACAAATGTATTCAACCACAAATATAGACCATATCCTTAAAATGAGATATCTTTTAAAGTGTCAGGGAAAATATAACTATATTAAGTGAAAAAAAATTACCACAAAAATACCACAAATTAAGTGAATATAACTATATTAAAAAAATATATATATATATACATATATACATATATATATGTATATATATATATATATATGTATATATATATATATATCCATTCTGGTACTCAGATCTTATAATTTACTTTAAAAAAACATAAATACTTATTATCATATTTTTTTTACTATTTTAATAGTTTTTATTTACTAGATATATGCATGGGTAATTTTACAACATTGACAATTGCCAACCTTTTTGTTCTAATATTTCCCCTCCTTCCTCCCCCAGATGGCAGGTTGACCATATGTGTTAAATATACTAAAGTATAAATTAAATACAACATATGTATACATGTCCAAACAGTTGTTTTGCTGTACAAAAAGAATCGGACTTTGAAATAGTGTTCAATTAGCCTGTGAAGGAAATCCAAAATACAGGTGGACAAAATTAGAGGGATTGGGAATTCTATGTACTGGTTCATCTCCTAGAGTTCTTTTGCTGGGTGTTGCTGGATCAGTTCATTACTGCTCTATTGGAACTGATTTGGTTCATCTCATTGTTGAGACACATCCATCAGAATTGATCATCATATAGTATTGTTGTTGAAGTATACAACAATCTCCTGGTCCTGCACATTTCACTTAGCATCAGTTCATGAAAGTTTCTCTGAAATATAAGTCTTTCTGAAATCATGCTGTTTGTCATTTCTTACAGAACAATAATATTCCATAATATTCACATACCACAATTTATTCAGCCAATCTCAAATTGAAGGGCATCCACATAGTTTCTAGTTTCTGGACAACACAAAGAGTGCTGCCACAAAGATTCTTGCACATACAGGTCCCTTTCCCTTCTTTAAGATCCCTTTGGGATACAAACCCAGTAGCAACACTGGTGGGTCAAAGGATATGCACAATTTGATAACTTTTTGTGCATAGTTCCAAATTCCTCTCCAGAATGGCTGGATGTATTCACAGTTCCAACAATAATGTATCAGTGTCCCAGTTTTTCCAAATCCCCTCCAACATTCTGCATTACCTTTCCCTGTCATTCTAGCCAATCTGACGGGTATGTAGTGGTATCTCAGAGTTGTCTGAATTTGCATTTCTCTAATTAATAATGACTTGGAGCATCTTTTCATATAACTAGAAATAATTTTAATTTCTTCATCTGAGAATTGTCTGTTTATATCCTTTGACCATTTATCAATCGGAGATTGGCTTGGTTTCTTATAAATTAGAGTAAATTCTCTATCTATTTTGGAAATGAGGCCTTTATCAGAACCTTTGACTGTAAAACATATTTTCCCAGTTTATTGTTTCCCTTCTAATCTTACCTGCATTAGTTTTATTTTGAAAAAAAAAAACTTTTCAATTTGATATAATCAAAGTTTTCTACTTTGTGATAAATAATGATCTCTAGTTCTTTTTTGGACATAAATTCATTGCTCTTCCACAGGTCTGAGAGGTAAACTATCCTATGTTCCTCTAATTTATTTACAATCTCATTCTTTATTCCTAGGTCATGAACCCATTTTGACCTGATCTTGGTGTACAGTGCTAAGTGTGGGTCAATGCTTAGTTTCTGCTATTTTAGTTTCCAATTTTCCCAGTAATTTTTGTCAAACATTGAGTTCTTACGCCAAAGGCTGAGGTCCTTGGTTTGTCAAACACTAGGTTATTAGAGTTACTGATTATTTTGTCCTTTGGACCTAACCTATTCCACTGATCAACTAGTCTATTTCTTATCCAATACCAAATGGTTTTGGTAACCACTGCTTTATAATATAATTTTAGATCTGGTACAGCTGGGCCACCTTCATTTGATTTTTTTTCATTAATTCCCTTGAAATTCTTGATTGGTATAGCGCTAAATAAATAGATTAGTTTAGGTAGTATTGTTGTCTTTATTATATTTGCTCACCCTATCCAAGAGCATTTAATGTTTTTTCCAATTGGTTAGATCACACTTTATTTGCGTGGAAAGTGTTTTGTAGTTTTGCTCATATAGATTCTGATTTTCCCTTGGCAGACAGATTCCTAAATATTTTATATAATAAAAATTTCTCTCTGTAACTCTAACTGTTGGATTTTGTTAGTGACATATAGGAATGCTGATGATTTATGTGGGTTTATTTTGCATCCTGCAAGATTGCTAAAGGTGTGGATTATTTCTAATAGCTTTTTAGTTGAATCTTTGGGGTTCTCTACATATACCATCATATCATCAGCAAAGACTGATAATTTGGTTTCCTCATTACCTACTCTAATTCCTTTAATCTCTTTCTCCACTCTTATTGCCAAAGCTACCATTTATAATACAATATTAAATAGTAATGGTAATAGTGGACAACTTTGTTTCACCCTTGATCTTAATGGGAATGGTTGCAATCTTTCCTCATTACATATGATGCTTATTGATGGTTTTAAATAGATGCTACTGATTATTTTAAGGAAAAATCCATTTATTCCTATACTCTCAAGTGTTTTTAATAGAAATGGATGTTGGATTTTATCAAATGCTTTTTCTGCATCTATTGAGATGATCATATGATTTTTTGTTAATTTGATTATTAATATGGCCAATTATATTGATAGTTTTCCTAATATTGAACCAGACTTACATTCCTGGTATAAATCCTACTTGATCATGATGTATTATCCTGGGGATGATTTTCTGTAGTCTTTTTGATAATATCTTATTTAAGATTTTAGCATCAATATTCATTAAGGAGATTGGTCTATAGTTTAATATCTCTGTTTTCAACTTACCTGGTTTGTGTATCAGTACCATATCTGTGTCATAAAAGAAATTTGATAGGTTGCCTTCATTCCCTAATTTTTCAAATAGTTTATAAAATATTAGAGCTAATTGTTCTTTGAATGTTTGTTAGAATTCACCTGTGAATCCATCTGGTCCTAGAGATTTTTTTTTTGAGAGTTGATTAATAGCTTGTTCTATTTCTTTTTCTGAAATGGGACAATTTAAGCAATTTACTTCCTCCTCTCTTAATCTGGAAAGTCTATATTTTTGGAGGTAGTCCTACATTTCACGTAGGTTATCAAATTTATTGGCATAAAGTTGGGCAAAGTAACTCCTTTTATTTCTCTAATTTCCTCTTCATTGGTGGACAGTTCTCCATTTTGATTTTTAAGACTAACAATTTGATTTTCCTCTCTCCTTTTTCTAATCAGATTTACCAAAGGTTTATCTATTTTATTAGTTTTTTTAATAAAACCAACTCTTAGTTTTATTTATTAGTTCAATAGTTTTTTTTTTAAATTTTCAATATTATTAATTTCTCTTTTTAATTTTAGAATTTCAAGTTTAATTTTTGGTTGGGGGTTTTTAATTTGCTCTTTTTCTACCTTTTAAGTTGCAAGCCCAATTCATTGATCTTTTCTTCAAGTAAGCCCCTAAAGATATAAAATTTACTCTTATTACTGCTTTAGCTGCATCCAAAAAATTTTGGTATTATGTGTTATCCTTGTCATTATCTTGAGTGAAATTATTGTGTCTATAATTTGCTGTTTCACCCAGTCATTCTTTAAGATGAGATTATTTAGGTTCCAATTACTTTTTGATCTATTTACCCCTAACTTTTTGTTGAATGTAGTTTTTATTGCATCGTGATCTGAAAAGAAAGCCTTTACTATTTCCGTCTTCCTTCATTTAATTTTTAGATCTTTATGTCCTAATATATGGTCAATTTTTGTATAGGTTCCATGGACTGCTGACCATTCAGTTTTTTCCAATGATCCATCATACCTCATTTTCTTAATATTTGATTTACCTCTTTAATTTCTTTCTTATTTGTTTTGTGGTTTGACTTGTCTAATTCTGAGAGTGCAAGACTTGAGATCTCCCACTATTATACCTTTGTTGTCTATTTCTTCTTGCAACTCTCTTAACTCCCCTTTAGGAAGTTAGATGCTATACCACTTGGTGCATATATAAATCTATCTATCTATCTATCTATCTATCTATCTATGCATATATGTATATATATTTATATTTAGTATTGAAATTGCTTCATTGTCTATGCTACCCTTAGCAAGATATAGTTTCCTTCCTTATCTCTTAATTAGATCAATTTTTGCTTTTGCTTGATCTGAGATAAAAATGGCTACCCCTGCTTTTTTGACTTCACTTGAAGTATAATAGATTCTGGTCCACCCTTTAACCTTTACTCTGTGTGTATCTCCCTGCTTTAAATGTGTTTCCTGTAAACAACACATTGTAGGGTTCTGACTTTTGATCCAGTATGCTATATGTCTTTGCTTAATGGGAGAGTTCATCCCATTCACATTTACAATTAAAATGACTAATTCTGTATTTCCTGCCATCATATTATCCCCAGATTATGCTTTTTCCCTTGCCCCCCGTGAACCCTTTCCCCAGTATTAAACTTATGAGCCCCACTTGTGTCACACAGCCCTCCCTCTTTAGTATCCCTCCCTCCTCCCTTTAAATCCCTTTCCCTTTCTTGTTCCCTGTCCTTATTGTTTTTTTCCTTTTCCCTTTTCCTCTCCCTCTTTTCAATGAGGTGAGAAAGAATTTTCTGTAAAACCAATATGTTAATTATTTTGTCTTTGAGCCAATTTTGATGGGAATAAGGTTCACACAATTTTCCTCCCCCTCTCTAACTTCCCTCAAATAGGATAGGTTTTCTTTGCCTCTTTGTGGGTTGTAGTTTCCCTCTTTTTATCTCCCCTTCCCCTTTTTCTGACACTATCCCCTTGCCATTTCTACTTTTTCCCTTTTTTTTATTATATCATTAAAATCAAATTATACACGTAGTCAATGTATATTCACAACAGAAATACAGTTCTCAAGAGTTTCTTTTACCTTTTTCTGCTTCTCTTGAGTTGTACAATTGGAGATCAGATTTTTTGTTGAGATCTGGTTTTTTCCTTAGAAACATATGGAATTCATTTAATGTCCATCTATTCCATGGAAGAGAATTCTAAACTTAGCTTGATAGTTTATTCTTGGCTGCATTCCAAGTTATTTTGCCTTTTGTAATATCAGATTCTAGGCCCTTCTGTCCTTTAATGCAGAAGAAGGATCTTGAGTGATCCTTATTGTGGCACCTTGGTATTTGAATTGTTTTTTCCTGGGTGCTTGTAATATTTTTTCCTTAGTCTGATAGTTCTGAAATTTAGCCACAATGTTCCGTGGAGTATTTTTTGGGGGGGGTCTTTTTCAGAAGATGTTCCATGAATTCTTTCAATGCTTATTTTACCTTATGGTTCTATTACCTCTGGGCAGTTCTCTTTGATGTTTTCCTGTATAATAGTATCTAGGCTCTTTTTTCATCATAATTTTTAGGAAGTCCAATAATCTTTAGATTGTGTCTCCTATATATGTTTTCCAGGTCTGTCATTTTGGCAAGTAGATAGTTGACATTTTTCTCCAGATTTTCTTTTTCTTTTTTTTTGGTTTTGCTTGACTGATTCTTGGTGTCTCAATGAATCATTCATTTCTATTGTTCAGTTCTGATTTTTAATGGGTTATTTTCTTCTTCTATTTTTTTAAACTTCTTTTTGTATATGTTCATTTGAGTTTTTAAATGAGTTGTTTTGCTCTATGGAATTTTTTTTTCCATTTTACTAAATTTGTTTTTTAGTGAGTTATTTTATTTTTCAAATTCACAGATCCTACTTTCTTGGGAATTCTTTACCTTTTCCAATTCCCTAATTTTGTTTCCCTGCACTTCCTGTGAATTCTTTACCTTTTCCTATTCACATTTCAGGAAGTTGTTTACCTTTTCTAATTCACATTTCAGGACATTTTTTATTCTCTTGTTTTCTAAGTAATTAATTATGTATTAAATATTTCATTACTATTATACATTACCATACTCACTTTCCTTCTAATTTATACCTTCTTTTCCCACACAAAACCAATAACTTCCCCACACTATGTAAAAACACAGTTAAACTCACTTTCTTTACTAGCATCCTCCCACTCACCCCATTCATCTTCTTCGGGCAAGAAGTTACAATCACCAACTGACAATGATTCTCAATAAACTTCAATCTAACAATAAGTTTCAAACTAGACTACTTCTCCATTATCTTCATCCCTATTGCACTGTATGTCACATGATCCATCTTAGAGTTCTCAACATGATACATACATGCAGATCCTAATATCCACTGATTTTTCAAATACCTAATCACATTCCTATTTACCATAATCATTCTCGTTTCTGCAAACAACCTCTTTCAACTCTTCATTGGGTGGGAAGGGGTTGGAATTATGTCCTTCATGCTAAATGGATGATGGTTCGGCGAACTGATGCAAACACTGCTGCCCTACAAGCTGTTTACTATAACTGAATTGGTAATATTTTCTTTATATTAACCATAGCCTGACTCACATTCAATAGCAACTCTTGAGATATTCAACAAATCCTTATAATAAATATTATCTTTCCTTTCCCCATTTTTCTTCTAATTCTCTCTTCAGATTTTTAATAGTTTATTCTAGGAGAGTGTTATTTGGGGTATTGTCTGGAGTCTATCTGCTGTTAGTCATCTCAGTGTTGGAAACCAGCTCTTTTTCTGTATAGAAGCTGTTAATCATTTTATTCATTTTTTTACTCATTTTTTAAAAAGCCTTCAAGGTCTGCTTTCAGTGCAAAGAGGTTACCAGCTTTCTCTACAGAGAAAGGATGAGTTTATGAACAGTATTTGTCCTTGCAATGGGCTGCAAGAAATGGCCTTGGGAGTGCTCTGGAAAGAGTTCCATGAGGAAGTGAATATGCCTGGGTATCACTGTCTGGGCTGTGTAAGTGCCCTGTGAGGAGCCCCACTGTGAGGATTAGTGACCACCTTGGAGCTAGAGGTTAAGGAGCAAAGGTTTCACTGCCCCCCCCCACAAAAGCTGTGTTGACTATTTGCAGGCATCCCATCCCTCACCATACCAGAAGTTTCTCTGCCTGGGGAGCACAGTCAAGCTGGGGAAATTCCACTATTCCAGGCCAAGCTCCTCACTATGCGGATGAGAGGCTGCCTTGGGCTGTTCCCCTTCTGTGTGTGACTGCCCCCCAAGAAGAGCCCCTAGCTGCAGAATGCTGTGAAGAGTTGTGTTATGGTCTGTACTGAGTCACTTCTGGTCCTGGGTGGGCACAGCCAGATCCTCTCAGGCTTTGTTTGGCATGCCTCAGAGTACCCACTACCCTAGGCCCCACTTCTCTGCTGCTCTACTACTCCACCACCACAGCAAAGCAGTCAGGCTATAGCAGAAAGCTCTGTGTAAACCTTCCTACCACAGAGGCCAGCCCGCTTCCATTTCTATCCCTGCTCTGTACTGGTCTACTCCCACCACCTCAGGTCAAACCTTTCTAGCAATATTCCAGATTTTCTTCTGCTGGTAACGTTTTGTACTTCCAGTCTTCGTGGGCTTTACCAGTCAAGAGTTGTTTTTAAAAAGTTCCATCTGGCTTCTCCGCCATCTTGGCTCTGCCCACCTATTATCTTATTTTTATTGATGACTTTTTACTTCATATCCATATATAGTCCTCCTTATTTTCTTCACCCAGGAAACATTTCAGCAAAATTAAGCATCAGCTATGTCTTTCATTATCATTTACTCAGGTTTCCTGAAGCTGAGGTGAGAGTTAATTAAGTTGCTAAGCCCAGAAAATCATACTATATTCTCCAGCCAATTAATTATACTTCCTCTATCTCTCACAGCTTACAGTTGTATTTAATAACACTGAACTTTACAATGGTTGCACAACTATTCTTTCTAAGTCGGTCTTGAGCCTCTGAGCAAAGTGCAAATTTCCTGAGAAAGTGGACTTTCCATAATTTCTTTCCAGCACCTGCTCCTAGAAAGGGAGAGTGATGAGCTTTGTTGTAATATACTTCTATGTAAGGAACTAGTTGGGATGCTCATAGTAGCTTAGTCAGACAAGAAAATGGAGACTTCTTTCTTCTCTTGGAAGTGAAAGAAGAAAAAGCTTCATTGATCAGTTATTTCTACGGTCCCATTTTTGCTTCAACTACTAGGAAGACCAGGAAAGGTTAATCTATTATTTCTATAGCATAAAGATCTTTATAATCTACATTCAAGTTTTAATCAAGCCAGAACTGAAGGACATTTAATCCTGAACTCCTGACTTACTTTGGACCCCAGTTTCCTAGTCGGCAAAAGAAGAACTAATCATCTTTAAGGTAACTTTTACTTTAAATCTTATGCTTTTATTCTTAGTACTAGGTTAATCTTTGGCATCTGTATGTGTGTGCATAGATATGAATGCATATGTGTATGTGCATATAGAGTATTTACAATGTGCCAGTTACAGTGCTAAGCATTTTACCAATATTTCATTTGATCCACAGATAGCTATGTGAAGTTCTGTTGTCTCTAAATTGTGGTCTTTCTTTGGGAGGAGATCTCTTTGAGAGCTGCTTGGGAGGCAGCCTTAGTTTTAGTTCCAGTACCAGTAATCCCCAAAATGCAGCCGGGAGTTAAAGTCTAGATCCTATATTGTGTCCTTCCAAGTCTTGAATCTTTTCCTGTCAGAATGTCTCGAATCAGCTTCAGTCTCTAGCTCCCTCTGAATCCAAAGGCTCCAGCCAGCATGAAGGTAGACGTGGGAATGAATCAGACTCTGCCTCCAAGAGTGGGGGATTGTGGGTTTCCCAGAAGTCAACCCTAGTTTTGAATCTCCTGGAAGTCCATGAGCAGGCTTTTCCTTTAGATTTGTGAATCTGCTGGACTTGCAAATCCACAATAAATCTTCTCCTTGACCCAATCTAGCCTGACTTCTTCCAGACTAACTCTCCCCACTGTGTCTTGGCTCCTTTAATCCTCCCAGAGAATGGGCTTGTGGGTACTCCTTAAGGGGCTAATGAGCTAACTCTTTTAAAGGTGTAAACTCCTTTAAAGGTGTAAGCCCCTTTCAGAAGTCTAAAGTTGTAAACTCCTTTTAAAGGTATGAATTCTGGGGGCGGAGCCAAGATGGCGGAGAAGAAACACACGACTCAGTGAACGTCCTCACTCCCTCACAACCAATTAGATAAATTAAGTCTCAAAATTAGCTCAAGACTGATAGATACCACAAGGACTGGAAGCACGACTTACCAGCTGAAGAGAATCTGGAGTTTCAACAGGAAAGGTCAGTTCTCAGGGGAGGAATAAGAGAGACCAGCACAGACGGTGGGGTAGTGGCACACTGCGCCCATTGCGCTGGGAAGGGCTCTGGGATCAGAGAAGCCACTGAGGTAAAGGAATCTGGCACAGGCTGTTAGCTCTTCTCTGCTAATTATTTAGCAGTTCAGAAGAGAAAGCCAAAATATTTTAAAACTCAGATTAGATTTTCCCCGATCCTGGGGGTGACTCAGCAGAGAATCGGCACCAGGGGGTGCGGCCTCAGCTACCACCTGAGAATAGTTAAGAGATTGACAAGTGGGTGGATACGGCCCAAGGCAACACACTCTGCCTAGTTTAGCTGGAGGGAGTGGAACTCAGCTCCAGGAAGTCCCAGAGAAGCGGAACCTTTGAACTAGGGACCGCGGTTTCTGGCAGACACTTCCAGTTTGAGCGCAGGGGCTTCTCACGTCACCTGCTGCAGACATCCACTCCCCACCCGGACGCATAAGCTGGGCTTCCTGCTGTCTTTACTATTCTACGCCCTCGAAGCACAGTAGTGCTAATCACCTCTGAGGCACTTCCAGGGAGGGGGTGGGGAACTCTCTCCCAGAGCTCTATCTTAGCTCAGGCGCAGGAGCTGCTGCATCCATCCGGTCTGGGAGGAAGCTGGTAAAGAAGTAAATAATTTCCTACCCCAGGGACAGACCCCAAAACATTTTTTTAAATATGAGCAAAAAAGCTAGAAAAACCATAGATTCCTTCTACACAGAGAAAGAGCGGGTATCCAACCCTGAGGAAGTTGACAGCAGAGAGTCAGCAGACAACAACCTAAATGGGAACGATTCCTGCCCCCCATCACATAACTCTCTCCTAGAAGAAACTCTTAAAAATTGAGGGAGATAGAAGAAAAATGGGGAAAGGAAAGGGAAGCTATGATAGAGAATAACAACGTCCTGAAATTGGAGTTGGAAAAAATAAAGAATTCACAGGAGATGCAGGGAAACAAAATTTATGAATTAGAAAAGGTTAAAAAAACACAGGAAAGTAGGATTTCTGAATTGGAAAATATAAAAAAGTCTCAAGAAAATAGAATTTCTGAATTGGAAAAAGAAAATAATTCTCAAAAAAAAATTAGGGAAATGGAAAAAAATTCAATAGAGCAAAATAATTCATTTAAAAATGAAATTGGGCATTTACAAAAAGAACTAAAAACTGTGAAAGAAGAAAATAACTCCTTAAAAGTCAGGATGGAACAAATAGAAATGAATGATTCACAGACAACCCAAGAATCAGTCAAACAAAACAAAAAAAATGAGAAGCTGGAGAACAACGTCAAATACTTACTGGGAAAATCTATAGACCTGGAAAATAGATCTAGGAGAGATAATCTGCGGATTATTGGACTTCCAGAAAACTATGACCAAAAAAAGAGCCTAGATTCTATTTTACAGGAAATTATCAAGGAGAACTCTCCAGAGATAATAGAAACAGAAGGGAAAGTAGACGTGGAAAGAATTCATCGAACTCCTTCTGAAATAGACCCTAAAAAAAGAACACCACGGAATATAGTGGCTAAGCTGCAGAATTACCACACAAAGGAGAAAATCCTGCAAGCAGCTAGAAAAAAACAATTTAAATACCAAGGTGCCACAATAAGGGTCACCCAAGATCTGGCTGCCTCCACATTAAAAGATAGAAGGGCCTGGAACCTGATATTCCGTAAGGCAAAAGATCAAGGACTGCAACCAAGAATGAACTACCCAGCTAAGTTTAGCATCTTTTTCCATGGAAGAAGATGGTCATTCAATGAAATAGAGGAATTCCATATGTTTCTAAGAAAAAAACCAGACTTAAACAAAAAATTTGATCTACATCCACAAGACTGAAGAGAAACAGAAAAAGGTACACAGAACCCTTGAGAACTGTAACTCTGTTGTGGGTATATAAAAAAATACTCAAGGATAATTTGATTTTACTGATATAAAAGAAAAAAAGGGGGGTGTAGTAAAGGGAAGGAGGTCGGTTCAGAAAAAGGGGAAGGAGTGATAAAAAGAGGGAAACTACATCCCAGGAAGAGGCATAGAAAATACACCATATCTGAGGGAACTTAGTGAGGGGGAGAATCATTGTGTGAATCTTACTCTCAACAGGAGAGGCTCAAAGAGTAAATAATTAACATATTTGTTTTTCAGAGAATTTTCTCTCACCTCATTAAAAGGGGGGAGAGGAAAAGGGAAAAGGAAAAGGAGAATAAGTGAAGGGACTTGGAGGGAGGGGGGAGGGATCCTAAAAAAAAAAAAAAAAAAAGAGGGAGGGTTGCACGTCACAAGGGGGGTCTGTAAATTAAATATCAGGGAGGGGGATCAGGGGGGTCAAGGGAAAAAAGCATAATCTGGGGATAACACGATGGCAGGAAATACAGAATTAGTAATTTTAACTGTAAATGTAAATGGGATGAACGATCCCATCAAACGGAGACGGATAGCAGATTGGATCAAAAAGCAGAACCCTACAATATGTTGTCTACAAGAAACACACTTAAAGCAGGGAGATACATACAGAGTAAAGGTAAAATGTTGGAACAGAGCCTATTATGCTTCAGGTAAAGCCAAAAAAGCAGGGGTAGCTATCCTTATCTCAGATCAAGCAAAAGCAGAAGTAGATCTTGTTAAAAAAGATAAGGAAGGAAACTATATCCTGCTGAAAGGTAGCATAAATAATGAAGCCATATCAATACTAAACATATATGCACCAAGTGGTATAGAATCTAACTTTCTAAAGGAAAAGTTAAGAGAACTGCAAGAAGAAATAGACAGTAAAACTATAATAGTGGGAGTTCTCAACCTTGCACTCTCAGATTTAGACAAATCAAACCACAAAACAAACAAGAAAGAAATTAAAAAAGTAAATAGAACATTAGAAAAACTAGGTATGATAGACCTTTGGAGAAAACTGAATGGCAATAGAAAGGAATATACTTTCTTCTCAGCAGTTCATGGATCCTATACAAAAACTGACCATATATTAGGACATAAAGATCTCAAAATTAAATGTAGGAAGGCAGAAATAATAAATGCCTTCTTCTCAGATCACAATGCAATAAAAGCTACATTCAGTAAAAAGTTAGGGGTAAATAGACCAAAAAGTAATTGGAAACTGAATAATCTCATCTTAAAGAATGACTGGGTGAAAGAGCAAATTATAGAAACAATTAACAATTTCACCCAAGATAATGACAATGATGAGACATCATATCAAAATCTTTGGGATGCAGCTAAAGCAGTAATAAGGGGAAATTTTATATCTTTAGAGGCTTATTTGAAGAAAATTGAGAAAGAGAAGATTAACGAATTGGTCTTACAACTTAAAAGGCTAGAAAAAGACCAAATTATAAACCCCCAACCAAAAATTAAACTTGAAATACAAAAAATTAAAAGGAGAAATCAATAAAATTGAAAGTAAAAAAACTATTGAATTAATAAATAAAACCAAGAGTTGGTTTTATGAAAAAGCCAATAAAATAGATAAACCTTTGGTAAATTTGATCAAAAACAAGAAAGAGGAAAATCAAATTGATAGTCTTACAAATGAAAAGGGGGATCTTTCCACCAATGAAGAGGAAATTAGAGAAATAATAAGGAGTTACTTTGCCCAACTTTATGCCAATAAATTTGATAACTTAAGTGAAATGGATGACTTCCTCCAAAAATATAGGCTCCCTAGATTAACAGAGGAGGAGATAAATTGCTTAAATAGTCCCATTTCAGAAAAAGAAATAGAACAAGCTATTAATCAACTCCCCAGGAAAAAATCCCCAGGGCCAGATGGATTCACATGTGAATTCTACCAAACATTTAAAGAACAATTAGCCCCAATGTTATATAAATTATTTGAAAAAATAGGGGATGAAGGATTCCTACCAAACTCTTTTTATGACACAGACATGGTACTGATACCTAAACCAGGTAGATCGAAAACTGAGAAAGAAAATTATAGACCAATCTCCTTAATGAATATTGATGCTAAAATCTTAAATAAGATATTAGCAAAAAGACTTCAGAAAATCATCTCCAGGATAATACACTATGATCAAGTAGGATTTATTCCAGGAATGCAGGGCTGGTTTAATATTAGGAAAACTATTAATATAATTGACCATATTAATAATCAAATTAATAAGAACCATATGATCATCTCAATAGATGCAGAAAAAGCATTTGACAAAATCCAACATCCATTCCTACTAAAAACTCTTGAGAGTATAGGAATAAATGGACTATTCCTTAGAATAATCAGGAACATATATTTAAGACCTTCAGTAAGCATAATATGCAATAGAAATAAACTGCAACCTTTCCCAGTAAGATCAGGAGTGAAACAAGGTTGCCCACTATCACCATTACTATTCAATATAGTATTAGAAACGCTAGCCTCGGCAATAAGAGCCGAGAAAGAGATTCAAGGAATTAGAGTAGGAAATGAGGAAATTAAACTATCACTTTTTGCAGATGACATGATGGTATACTTAGAGAACCCCAAAGACTCTGCTAAAAAGCTACTAGAAATAATTCAAAATTTCAGCAAAGTGGCAGGATACAAAATAAATCCACATAAATCCTCGGCATTTTTATATATCACTAACAAAATGCAACAGCAAGAGATACAAAGAGAAATTCCATTCCAAACAAATGTTGAGAGTATAAAATATTTGGGAATCCATCTACCAAAGAAAAGTCAGGAATTATATGAGAAAAATTACAAAACACTTGCCACAAAAATAAAATCAGATTTAAATAATTGGAAAGACATTCAGTGCTCTTGGATAGGCCGAGCGAATATAATAAAGATGACAATACTCCCCAAACTAATCTATTTATTTAGTGCTATACCAATCAGACTCCCAAGAAACTATTTCAATGACCTAGAAAAAATAACAACAAAATTCATATGGAAGAATAAAAGGTCGAGAATTGCAAGGGAACTAATGAAAAAAAAACTCAGAGGAAGGTGGTCTAAGTGTACCTGATCTAAAGCTATATTATATAGCAGCAGTCACCAAAACCATTTGGTATTGGCTAAGAAATAGACCGGTAGATCAGTGGAACAGATTAGATACAGAGGACAAAAAAGGGTACATCTATAGCAATCTAATCTTTGACAAACCCAAAGATTCCAACATTAGGGATAAAAATTCATTATTCGGAAAAAACTGTTGGGAAAACTGGAAATTAGTATGGCAGAAATTAGATATGGATCCACACTTAACACCATATACCAAGATAAGATCAAAATGGATCCATGATTTAGGCATAAAGAGGGAGATAATAAATAGATTAGAGGAACAAAGGATAATCTACCTCTGAGACTTGTGGAGGAGGAAGGAATTTATGACCAGAGGAGAACTAGAGATCATTATTGATCACAAAATAGAAGATTTTGTTTACATCAAACTAAAATGTTTCTATACAAATAATACTAATGCAAACAAGATTAGAAGGGAAGTAACAAATTGGGAAAATATTTTTAAAAACAAAGGTTCTGACAAAGGTCTCATATCCAAAATATATAGAGAACTGACCATAATTTGTAAGAAACCGAACCATTCTCCAATTGATAAATGGTCAAGGGATATGAACAGATAATTCTCAGAGGGAGAAATTGAAACTCTATCCACTCACATGAAAGAGTGTTCCAAATCACTACTGATCAGAGAAATGCAAATTAAGACCACTCTGAGATACCATTACACACCTGTCAGATTGGCTAAGATGACAGGAACAAATAATGATAAATGTTGGAGGGGATGTGGGGAAATTGGGACACTAATACATTGCTGGTGGAGTTGCGAAAGAATCCAGCCATTCTGGAGAGCAATCTGGAATTATGCCCAAAAAGTTATCAAACTGTGCATACCCTTTGACCCAGCAGCGCTACTACTGGGATTATATCCCAAAGAAATACTAAAGAGCGGAAAGAGACATATATGTGCCAAAATGTTTGTGGCAGCTCTTTTTGTTGTAGCTAGAAACTGGAAGATGAATGGATGTCCATCAGTTGGAGAATGGTTGGGTAAATTGTGGTATATGAAGGTTATGGAATATTATTGCTCTGTAAGAAATGACCAGCAGGTGGAATACAGAGAGGCCTGGAGAGACTTAAATCAACTGATGCTGAGTGAAATGAGCAGAACCAGAAGATCACTGTACACTTCAACAACAATACTGTATGAGGATGTACTCTGATGGAAGTGGAAATCTTCAACATAAAGAAGATCCAACTCACTTCCAGTTGATCAATGATGGACAGAGGTAGCTACATCCAGAGAAGAAACACTGGGAAGTGAATGTAAATTGTTAGCACTAATATCTGTCTGCCCAGGTTGCATGTACCTTTGGATTCTAATGTTTATTGTGCAACAAGAAAATGATATTCACACACATGTATTGTACCTAGACTATATTGTAACACATGTAAAATGTATGGGATTGCTTGTCATCGGGGGGAGGGAATAGAGGGAGGGGGGGTAATTTGGAAAAATGAATACAAAAATAAAAAAAAAAATAAAGGTATGAATTCTGAACTAGAGAATTGTTAAGTATCAGATAACCTACTTAGCACCTAGTAAAATCCTAACAAGCTAGATATAGATAGATCTATCTATATATGTGTACATGTGCTCACAAGCAGACATAAACACATATATACCCATATATATACCCATATATATATATATGTAGTAATACATATTTATAATAGCTAACATTTATATAGCTCTTACTATGTGTCAGGTATTGTGCTAAACACTTTATAATCATTAACTCAGTTGCTCCTAAAGACACCTTTAATATGTGTATATATACAAATACAAACATGTATAGCACTGAAATTATTAAAGAGAAGTTTGAATACAGTAGTTTGGTGTTCTAGAAATTCAGAAAAGACAATTAATTTTGATCAAAAAAATTCAGAAAATTGTCACATTTCCTCATCTTGACTTATTCTTACTGTGTTTTGACATTGAACAGTATTAAAGTTCCCATACCACTAACAGAAGGAAACAGACTTTGGTCACTAACTTTTTGATCTTCCTAACAAATCTCCTGGGGCAACAAATTGTGATTAAGTGATATCGTATAAAAGATGTTTCTTTTTAAATTTCCTTGGGCTGAACACTGATGTACATGGGAAAATGGGAAGTGGATGAGGTTAATCAGGAAGGAGAATAAATGATATTGCCAAGAAAATGTGGCAAAACATCTGCAGAGGATATGAAGGAAGAACTCAAAAATTATCCAATTATGTTCATGAGTATTTCATAAAGCTAGGGAGAATCCCCTTCCAGCAATTTCCTCTAGAAAGGGAGAGCTGATGGGTTTTGCTGCAGAAATACTTCTCTAAAGGTGTAGGAATAGGGTTACTGATAGTAGCTAGACAGACAAGATGGTGGAGACTTTTCTTTTTCCTCTCACTACCAGAAGTAGCAGGAATATGGGGTAATGGGGAACATGCTTCTGTTACTAAAGTCTCCAGAAAGTCAGATGAGAAAAGAAATAGCTATAATAAAATCACCCACCTTCCAAGATTGTTGTGAGAATAAAATGAGAAAATATTGGAATTTGCAAACCTGAAGGAATTATAGAAACACAAGGTATGATTAAAAATAAGGTTGTCAATATGTGAAGTGCATGGAAGGAAATAATTGATGTCTATTTAAAAAAAAAAAGGAAAGTCAAAGCAAAAGAAAAACTTGAGATAACAAAAGACATTTATTCAGATAGATAAGCTTACATAACATGTAATAGATTTTTTCCACTTAATATATGGCATGCAAAATCAAATTCCAAAACTAAATAATTTTTTTGAAATTATTATCTTGACAATGGAACATCATAAAAATAAATCAACTAGAACTTAGGACCCAGAACTTTTCAAAACCAAAGGGAGTTTAACAGGTGGCTGGGGATTGTTCAGGAAGAACAGGTGGGTCAACAGCTGTGAAAGATTGGCTAGAGCAATCAAGATATATGAAGAAAGGACCAAAAATAAACTTCATGGCAATGGCAGGGTGTTATACTGGTTAAAAGGAGCAATGCTTAAAATCTTGGTTAATAGTGCCTTAAGAGATAACATTTCAGTTTGATTGTAATGGTTGGCACAATAGGAAAGTATCTGTAGACATGTCTAGAACATGTCTACATGCTCTACAGAACTTATTTTAAAAGAGAAAAAGAGAGAGAGTGATATATGATAGCTAGATTGATAGATAACTCTATTTCACACAACTGCTTTCTTTTATAATCCTTTGTATTCTCTTTTATGAATTTACCCCTCTGCCAAGAAGGGTCCATGAATTCTATGTCTCTGTCTCTCAGTCTCTTTTTCTCACAGACACACATACACACACAATTAAAAACCCTATTTTTTAGAGTAAGAAATAATGGGATCATATATTTTCATCCTGAAAAAAATCATTGTTATTGGTTTTCTTTGTATAACCTTGCATGAGTTATAAAACCTTGCTCTGCCTCAGTCTTTTCTTGGCTGTAAATGAAGAAAATTATGTCATTAACTACATGACAGAAAGGTTGTAAGGAACTAGTAAAAATTATTTTATAGCACTTGTGAATACATTGTGCCATATGAAGCTAAGAATAACCTTCACCTTCCTCGAAGAACACTGTAAAATTCACATATCTCAGCTGATTTATTGCCCTAGAGAAAGTGTTTGAATTACAGGCAAGACTATTTTTAAAGCAAAAAACAAACAAACAAACAAACAAAAAAAAAAACAAAAAAAATCTTTACTGCATACTCTTACTCAATACCTTATTAACATAATTTATCCTGAAATTGTAGAACTATTATTGATAATATAGAAGTCAACAATACTGAAGTAGAAGTCCCTCACTTTTTAATACTGATTATTTACTATGATAAAAGATTTATAACTATTTTTAGTTGTGGGAAGGCAAATTCAAAAAATTATAGGAATACAAAAAAAAATTAGTCACAACTTTTTTGTGAAAATAACTTGCAAAGTATCCCTCTCAACTCATGTGAGAATATAGTGAGCTACTTTACATGATTCTCTCTTATTATTTTCCTTTAAGTGAGGGAGAGAAACATGTCTTTCACCAGCAACAGCATTAGGAAACAAATGTTTTAAGAGAGTGGAAAGTTGATCTCTCAGAGCAGTTTGGAAGCAGTGTAGCTCAGTGGATGAGACAGCAGAAACTCAAAGGTTGAAGTCCTACCCTGCCACTTCTGTGTGGCCTATAGCAAAGCACTTAGTCTCTCTTAGAGTCTCAATTTCTCCTAATGAAAACTAGAAAGGATGACTTTAACCTATGTCACAGGAAATAGCCTATTCACTTGACCTTATTTTCATAGCTTATGTGTACAAATACGAAATACTAAGTTAAACTCAATTCTTAAGAATTTGGGATGCCACATGCAACAACTTTTATTATAATCTTTTCTTAAACAGCAGTAAAATGTAGATATTGTTAAAAAGAAGAGATTCAAATAACTTAATGTAACTAGATTTGGAATAGGTTTGGAGAGAGACACTTTATAAAATAGTGGCATCTAACACAAATCAGAAAGTCAACTTTGTCATTGCACCAAAATGACAATTGTCGTTATTGACAGAAAGCTGATTCTAGAAAGTTCTGGGCTCAGGTATGGTTTCGGAGTCATATTAATTGTGATCCTAATAAAATCATTTAACTTCTCCAAACTCTAAGCAAAATTTTTATAAATTGCACAGAGGATGGCAAATAACATTGAGAGAGAAAATTTCTTTACAGGATTACCTATACCAATGAAATCATTGGTCCAGTCAACTATACAGTGTCAAAGATTAATTTTAGAGTTTCCATATAAAAATACTTTGTATAGATTTTACCTTGTTATTAATGTTTAGGTTTTTTCTTCCTCATTAGAAGAATAAGATATTGTTGGATTAAAAAATATTTTTCATTAATTAAAGGAAAGAAAAAAAAAAAACAAGGTATTTATAAACTAGTATTTTATTATTGTTTTCTGATGCATCAGGATATACTTAAAAGCTTTTAAAATTTATTTTGACATATTAGATTGTGTTAAAATTATGTAGCAGACATTTTTTCCCCTGTGAAAAATTTCTCCTCTTACCTTACCTGTATGCAACAACAACTAAAGTTTTTTTGTTTTTTTTTTCTTATCTCATTTCAATATTTTTAGGGAAGACTAAATATGTTGCTGTTCTTAGGGTCTTAGGGTCATTCTGCAGCTGCTGATTCCTCTACTTTTTTTTTTTTAAATCAGAAGGGCCATAATCTGAACAAGTATTTCCCTCCTTCTTTCCCAAGAGTTATATTTGAATTATGCAGAGTGTAAAATATCCAAGAATAATTAAGTATATGCTTTTGCCTAACCTGTACCATTATCTGTTTTTCCCTATGGCATTTCACCCCCCCCCAAAAAAAAAGAAAAGTCAGAATAAACAGGATATATTCAAACCAGCTTTAAAAGTCCATTTACATGAACCAGCAAAAATTACTTCTAGGCCTTATCAATATTTATAGAACACTTTTACAGTTTAAGCTTTGGCAGGCTAAGCTTACTTTTCCCAGTAATCCAGTGTAATTCCCACTCATTTTCTATGTTTTTTCAATTTCATTTCCAACTTAGTCTTGCACAGACTGATTTTTCCTCACATATTTTGCTGATACCAGAAGCTCTGCCTGGACTGTCAGAGTCTGGATTGGGGAAGGACAAGAGCTGGAGGAGATTCAGATCCAGGATTCAGGAAGAAGAAGAGGCTAGCTAGAGTCTCCAGAAGCCTCCCAAGAAACCTGCTCATAGAGGAAAAGATTATACAGAAAAGAAACCTCCTCCCAGAGGAGAGAAGATCAGAAGATTACCATTGGCGTCCACATGTGGGGCAAGGACTTTTGCTTATACTGACAAGGACTTATTCTGAGCCGTTCAGAGGAGCTAGACCAGACCTTCACAATCTGGCGGCCCGAACAGGGACAGACACGGTCCTGATTCCAGTGGAAAAGCCTCCCATACAGATCTCAGTCTCTCTGACCCAGAACCATGAGTAACAAGGAAACTTTGTTAAAGATTAAGTGAGCATGCTAATAGAAAAATAAGGAACTTAACTTGTTAAGGGCTAAACCAAAAATCTCCTTAGCTGAAAGCCACACGACCAAAAGAGTACAAGGAAACTTTGTTAAAGATCTAAAGAAGAATTTCAGTGAAATTGGGCAAATTTTTAGAAAACAGACTTCTGTTCAAGGAAAATGTTTAGAGAGCATTGTCAAGGTTATGAAAAGATAAGGATTGATTATAATTTTGGAGCAGATTTCTGGACTTTTAGAAACTGTGCAGTACACATCTCCTTAGTTCTCTATGGAAAAAGAATTGGATCTAGAGGAATGGAAATTAGTAGGAGAGCAACTTTGTCAATACTACAACAAAAATGGACCTGACTCAATTTCCAAAGATACACTTAATGCATATAATTTAATACAACTGGCTTTAGGAAATTATGTAAGTTATAGAATAAGAAAAAAGAAGAAAGAGCAGGAGGGGAAGGTGTCAACTAAATTAGGTGAAAAGGATGAATTAGATAACAATAGAGTTAAGTATAATTCTGAGTATGGCACTTCAGAGCAGGAGCATTTCCCATCTCCTCTTCCCTTAATTAACCCTTCATGGGGAGATAGAGAAGGAGGAGGGGAAGGAGCAGTAACACAAACAGAATCACCTATTAAGCAGCCTATGACAAGATTAGAAAAAGCATTGTTTAAGGCAAAAACATGAAGGACAGGATGTAAGGAATTTTATAGATGCATACCCTGTGATTGAAGAGCTTGACTCTTCAGGTCAAAAAAGGAGAAGATATACTGCTTTTGATTTGGATAAAATTAAGGATTTGAAAAAAAGGTTGCACTCTTTATGGGGCTTCATCCTCTTATGTTAAAAATATTAATAGATAATTTGTCTTATGAAATCCTAACCCTGACTTCCGGCCAAGATGGCGGCGTGGAGGCAGACAGCTGCTTGAGCTCCTCGTTTTCTCTCAGAACTTACTTCATGACAAGCCTCTGACTTAATGCTTGACCCAGAAAGAAATCCACAAATAATCACCAAGAGAAGACATCCTTGAAAATCGCCAGAAAAGGTCTGTGTTTGCTCGGGGGAGGGTCAATCAGACTGGGCGCAGACTGAGGGCAGGCAAGCCAGAGCGAGACAGGCAGCTCACACAGCTCAGACCGGAAGGGGAGGGGTATGATCTCTGCCGTTTCTGTGAAAGGGCTTTTGCCCCAATGTGGAGGCTCCGTCTTGGCAGCAAGCCAGGAGCAGCGGAGAGAGTGTAAACACCGGAGGTGAAGATTAAAACCCCAGAAAGCCAGCCTCTCTCAGAGCCCGGCCACCCCTAACCCCCACCTGGACTGACTCAGTGCACTCTCGGAGCCTCAGAGCGCAGACTCAGTACAGTCATTGCTGTTCTGTTAGTTGCTATTTTGCTGCCCTACCCCCAGTCTGTAGAGGAAGCCCATTAATACCATCCAGCCCCATCCCCCACAAAACAGACCAATTGTTTCTCTTGTCAGTTTGTTTTTTTTGATTCCTACTCTGACAAAATGAACAAAAAATTCAAAAGGGCTCTAACCATTGACAGCTTCTGTGTGGAGAGGGAGCAGACTTCAAATGCTGAGGAGACTAACAACAGACTGTCCCCAGATGAATCCCCTAAGGGGGATATGAGCTGCTCCTCAATACAAAAGAACCTCATAGAGGAAATCAAAAAGGCTCTCACAAGAGAGCTGGAAGAGAAATGGGAAAAGGAAAGGGAAGCTTGGCAAGAGAGCCTGGAGAAGTCATCCCATACATTCAAAGACAGAGTGGATAAAGAAATCAAATCATTGAGAAACAAGATTAGTGAGCTGGAAAAGGTAAACAACTCCAAGGAAAACAAGATTAGTGAGCTGGAAAAGGTAAACAACTCAAAGGAAAACAGGATTAGTGAGCTAGAAAAAGAAATTAGCTCTCTAAAAAATAAAATGGATAAAATGGAAAAAAATTCCATAGAAGATAAAAACTCAATTGGACAATTACAAAGACATATAAAAAAAGTGAGTGAAGAAAATACATCATTGAAAATTAGACTGGAACAAGTAGAAATGAATGACTCAAGGAGAAACCAAGAGGTAGTCAAGCAAAACCAGAGAGATGAAACAATTGAAAAGAATGCAAAGTACCTTACCAGAAAGACAACAGACCTGGAAAACAGATCTGGGAGAGACAATTTGAGAATAATCGGACTCCCTGAAAAATGGGAGGAAAAAAAGAGCTTGGACACCATTTTCGAGGAAATTATCAAAGAGAACTGCCCAGACATTCTGGAAACAGAGGGTAAAATAGACATTGAAAAAATTCATTGATCACCTACTGAAAGGGACCCTAAAATCAAAACACCAAGAAATATAGTGGCCAAGTTCAAGAATCAACAGACAAAGGAAAAGATATTGGAAGCTGCTAGAAAAAAGCAATTCAGATATGGAGGATCCACAATAAGGATAACCCAGGATCTAGCAGCGTCCACATTAAAAGAACACAGGGCCTGGAATATGATATTCCAAAAGGCTAAGGAACTTGGTATGCAGCCAAGAATAACTTACCCAGCCAGAATGAGCATCGTTTTCCAGGGAAGAAGATGGACATTTAACAAAATAAATGAATTCCATCTATTTTTGATGAAAAAACCAGACCTACATAAAAGGTTTGATCTTCAAATACAGAACTCAAAGAGATTTCTAAAAAGGTAAAAAGACATCTTGAGATCTATACTTCTGTCAAAAAAATATGTAAAGAACATATGTACAATTTGTCTTAGAAACTAGAGGTGGAAAGGAGATTATATCATAAAAAAGTGCAAAGTGGTGGTACTACATCTCATGAAGAGGCAAAGGTAACCAATTATATCTGAGAGAAAGAAAGGAGGGAGATGAACATAGCGTGTATCAATAGACATATTCGATTTATGGTGAAGCTTCTTCCACTTCATTGAAAAGTGAAAGGGAAGGAGTAAGCTAAGGGGAAGGGAATACAGTAATTTCGAGGAAAAGGGGTAAAATAAGGGGAGGATCTTTAAGGTGGGGGAGGGATCCTAAAAAGGGAGGCCTGTGAAAAGCAAGTGGTGTTCACCAGTTTAATACTGGATAGGAGGGTAAAAGGGAAGGAAAGGGGAAAAGCATAAGCAGGGGTTAATAGAATGGCAAGCAATATAGAATTAGTCCTTCTAACCATGAATGTTAATGGGGCAAACTGCCTCATAAAGAGGAAGCAGTTAGCAGACTGGATTAAAAGTCAGAATCCTACTAAATGTTGTTTACAGGAAACACATCTGAAACAGGGTGAGACATTCAAACTAAAAGTAAAAGGGTGGAGCAGAATCTATTATGCTTCAGGCAAAGCCAAAAAAGCAGTGGTAGCCATCCTCATCTCAGATCAAGCAAAAATAAAAATTGATCTAATTAAAAGAGATAAGGAAGGGCATTATATCCTGCTAAAGGGCAGCAACAATAATGAAGCAGTATCAATATTAAACATATATGCACCAAGTGGTGCAGCATCTAAATTCTTAAAAGAGAAATTAAGTGAGCTGCAAGAGGAAATAGATAGCAAAACGATAATAGTGGGAGATCTCAACCTTGCACTCTCAGAATTAGATAAATCAAAGCACAAAATAAACAAGAAAGAAGTAAAAAAGGTAAATAGAATACTAGAAAAATTTGATATGATAGATCTTTGGCGAAAGCTAAATGGAGACAGAAAGGAATATACTTTCTTCTCAGCAGTTCATGGAACCTATACAAAAATTGATCATATACTAGGGCATAAAAACCTCAAAATCAAATGCAGTAAGGCAGAAATAGTAAATGCATCCTTTTCAGACCATAATGCAATCAAAATAACATTTAATAAAAAGCCAGGGGAAAATAGACCAAAAAAGAATTGGAAACTAAATAATCTTATACTAAAGAATGATTGTGTGAAACAGCAAATCATAGACACAATTAATAACTTCACCCAAGAAAATGACAATAATGAGACATCATACCAAAATGTGTGGGATACAGCCAAAGCTGTATCCCATAAGGAGAAGTTTTATATCTCTACAGGCCTACTTGCATAAAATAGAGAAAGAGAGGGCCAACGAATTGGGCTTACAACTAAAATTGCTAGAAAAGGAACAAATTAAAACCACCCAGGCAAACACAAAACTTGAAATTCAAAAAATAAAAGGTGAGATTAATAAAATTAAAATAAAAAAAAACTATTGAATTAATTAATAAAACTAAGAGTTGGTTTTATGAAAAAACCAACAAAATAGACAAACCCTTAGTAAACCTGATTAAATAAAGGAGAGAAAAAGCAAATTGATAGTCTTGAAAATGAAAAGAGTGAACTCACCACTAATGAAGAGGAAATTAGAACAATAGTTAGGAGGTACTTTGCTCAACTTTTTGCCGATAAATTCGATAACTTAAATAAAATGGAAGAATACCTTCAAAAATATAGCTTGCCCAGATTAACAGAGGAAGAAGTAAGTAGACTAAATAGTCCCATCTCAGAAAAAGAAATAGACCAAGCTATTAACCAACTTCCTAAGAAAAAGTCCCCAGGACCAGATGGATTTACAGGTGAATTCTACCAAACATTTAAAGAACAACTAACTCCAATGCTATGTACACTATATGAAAAAATAGGGATTGAAGGAGTCCTACCAAATTCCTTCTATGACACAGACATGGTACTGATACCTAAACCAGGTAGATCGAAAACTGAGAAAGAAAACTATAGACCAATTTCCTTAATGAATATTGATGCTAAAATCTTAAATAAGATATTAGCAAATAGACTTCAGAAAATCATCCCCAGGATAATACACTATGACCAAGTGGGATTTATACCAGGAATGCAGGGCTGGTATAATATTAGGAAAACTATTAGTATAATTGACCATATTAATAAAAACCATATGATCATCTCAATAGATGCAGAAAAAGCATTTAATAAAATCCAACATCCATTCCTACTAAAAACGCTTGAGAGTATAGGAATAAATGGACTATTCCTTAAAATAATAAGGAGCATATATTTAAATCCTTCAGTAAACATCATATGTAATGGTGATAAACTAGAACCTTTCTCTGCAAGATCAGGAGTGAAACAAGGTTGCCCACTATCACCATTACTATTCAATATAGTACTAGAAACTCTAGCCTCGGCAATAAGAGCCGAGAAAGAGATTCAAGGAATTAGAGTAGGAAATGAAGAAATCAAATTGTCACTTTTCGCAGATGACATGATGGTATACTTAGAGAACTCCAAAGACTCTGCTAAAAAGCTATTAGAAATAATTCAGAATTTTAGCAAAGTCGCAGGATACAAAATAATCCACGTGAATCCTCAGGATTTTTATATATTACCAACACAATCCAACAGCAAGAGATACAAAGAGAAATTCCATTCAAAATAACAGTCGATAGCATAAAATATTTGGGAATATATCTACCAAATGAGAGTCAGGAATTATATGAGCAAAATTACAAAACACTGGCCACAAAAATAAAGTCAGATTTAAATAATTGGAAAGACATTCAGTGTTCTTGGATAGGCCGAGCGAATATAATCAAGATGAAAATACTCCCCAAACTAATCTATTTATTTAGTGCTATACCAATCAGACTCCCAAGAAACTATTTTAATGACCTAGAAAAAATAACAACAAAATTCACATGGAAGAATAAAAGGTCGAGAATTGCAAGGGAACTAATGAAAAAAAAAGTCAGAGGAAGGTGGTCTAAGTGTACCTGATTTAAAGCTATATTATAAAGCAACAGTCACCAAAACCATTTGGTATTGGCTAAGAAATAGACTAGTTGATCAGTGGCATAGGTTAGGTTCACAGGGCAAGATAGTGAACAAAAATAGCAGTCTAATCTTTGACAAACCCAAAGATCCCAAATTTTGGGATAAGAATTCATTATTTGACAAAAACTGCTGGGAAAACTGGAAATTAGTATGGCAGAAACTAGGCATGGACCCACATTTAACACCACATACTAAGATTAGATCAAAATGGGTCCAAGATTTAGGCATAAAGAACGAAATCATAAATAAATTGGAGGAACATGGGATGGTTTACCTCTCAGACTTGTGGAGGAGGAAGGAGTTTGTGTGTAAGGGAGAACTAGACACCATTATTGATCACAAAATAGAACATTTTGATTACACCAAATTAAAATTTTCTGCACAAACAAAACTAATGCAAACAAGATTAGAAGGGAAGTAACAAATTGGGAAAAAATTTTTACAGTTAAAGGTTCTGATAAAGGCCTCATCTCCAAAATATACAGAGAATTGACTTTAATTTATAAGAAATCAAGCTATTCTCCAATTGATAAATGATCAAAGGATATGAACAGACAATTTTCAGATGATGAAATTAAAATTATTTCCACTCATATGAAAGAATGTTCCAAATCACTGTTGATCAGAGAAATGCAAATTAAGACAACTCTGAGGTATCATTATACACCTGTCAGATTGGCTAAGATGACAGGAACAAATAACGATGAATGTTGGAGGGGCTGTGGGAACACTGGGACACTGATGCATTGTTGGTGGAGTTGTGAAAGAATCCAACCATTCTGGAGAGCAATCTGGAATTTTGCCCAAAAAGTTATCAAAATGTGCATACCCTTTGACCCAGCCATACTACTACTGGGCTTATACCCCAAGGAACTACTAAAGAAGGGAAAGGGACCTGTATGTGCCAAAATGTTTGTGGCAGCCCTTTTCATAGTGGCTAGAAGCTGGAAGATGAATGGATGTCCATCAATTGGAGAATGGTTGGGTAAACTATGGTATATGAATGTTATGGAATATTATTGTTCTATAAGAAATGACCAACAGGAGAAATACAGAGAGGCTTGGAGAGACTTACATCAACTGATGCTGAGTGAAACGAGCAGAACCAGAAGATCATTATATACTTCAACAATGATACTGTACGAGGATGTATGCTGATGGAAGTGGATTTCTTCAACATAGAGAAGAGCTAATCCAATTCCAATTGATTAATGATGGACAGAACCAGCTACATCCAGAAAAGGAACACTGGGAAATGAATGTAAACTGTTATTTTTACCTTCTGAATCCAATTCTTCCTGTGCAACAAAAAATTCGGTTCTACACACATATATTATATCTAGAATATACTGTAATATATTTAACATATATAAGACTGCTTGCCATCTGGGGGAGGGGTCGGGGGAGGAAGGGTAAAAATCTGAACAGAAGTAAGTGCAAGGGATAATGTTGTAAAATATTACCCATGCATATGTACTGTCAAAAATGTTATAATTATAAAATAAAATAAAAATTAAAAAAAAAAAGAAAAAAAAAGAAATCCTAACCCTGAGTGACTGGAAATCCATAGCAAGGACATGTTTAGAACCTGGACAAAACTTGTTGTGGCTTTCAGAGTATCATGAATTATGTAGGATTCAAATCAGAGGCAATAGGCAAACAGGAATTAACTCACAACTGATTTTTGACCAACTAGCAGATGAGGGTCAGTATGCAGAGAATTCAGAACAGATTGATTATCCCATAACAGTGTATGAGCAAATTTCTTTTTTTTTTTTTAATTTTTTATTTTATTTTATAATTATAACATTTTTTGACAGTACATATGCATGGGTAATTTTTTACAACATTATCCCTTGCACTTACTTCTATTCAGATTTTTTCCCTTCCTCCCCCAACCCCCTCCCCCAGATGGCAAGCAGTCTTATATATGTTAAATATATTACAGTATAATTTAGATACAATATATGTGTGTAGAACCGAATTTTTTGTTGCACAGGAAGAATTGGATTCAGAAGGTAAAAATAACAGTTTACATTCATTTCCCAGGTAAAAATAACAGTTTACATTCATTTCCCAGTATGAGCAAATTTCTAAGGCTACAATAAAAGCCTGGGATTCCTTCCCAGGATAGAAAGATGGAGGGGAAGCCTTCACAAAAATAGAGGAAGGTCCCAATGAACTTTTGCAGATTTTGAGGGATGTTTGCAAACAGTTGTAATAAGAACCATTGGAGAAAATGCAGTTACAGAAATAATGACCAAGCATCTGGCTATGTAAAATGCCAATAAAGTTTGCAAAATAATTATATGGGGACTACACAACGATGCTCCTTTAGAGGAATTCATAAGACACTGTGCTATAGTGGGCACAAATGCTTATTATAGTCAGACTATGATGAACCTGTAAAGACAGGGTCCCTCCTAGCACGGGACTTTTAGAGAAACTCATCAATGTTTTCAATGTGGAAAAGTTGGACATCTAAGTGCCCAACATAGATATGGAGATAGAGTGAGAAGACAGGCTGAGAGAAGACCTAAAACTCCATGTCCAAATTGCCACAAGGGCTTCCACTAAGCCTCAGAATGTAGATTGACCCAGGGAAATGAGAGGTGAGGCTCAGATCCAAGACCTTAATCAAAAAATAGGTAGGGCATGTTGGCAGCTGAGGTTATACCCAAAGAGCCTTTAGAAGGTCAGGATTCTGATGTGATTAACCAACAGAAAAGCAATGAGATAGCAGAAATGGATTGCAGTTGGGGAGAATACAGGTTTTTTAAACCAACAGGGCAGTGTCCAGTGCAAACAGTTCAAACATAATTGCCAAATCATGAGAAGAGATTTAGAAAGTGGCAAATAGAAGGGAATTAGACAGGTTACTGTCTGGGAGAGAGAGCTTGCTTGTATTTTTACAGACAGAGAAGGAAACGGATGGAGAAGGAAAAAATGGGTGGCAACAAGCACCTTGAGAGAGACAGGAAAAACATAAAAATCTGGAAACAAAGGAGAAGACCTAAGAACATAATCTGCAAGAATCATTGGGTTCTCTAACACAAGATAAGACTGTTAAAGGACTTGAAAACTAGTAGGGATCATTGGATTCCTTGAGATGAAAAATTGTTGATGAGACTATTGGAGGACTTCAAATTTTGCAGGAATTATTGGATTCCTGGCACATGAACTAATGGACAGTAGATTCCTTTTGGACTATTTCTAGGACTTATGGACATATACAAATTCCTCATGTTGATTCATGTTATTTGTTACATCACTTCTAACATGTGTTATGTTACTATGTGCTTATGCAATTTATGTTATTATGTGTAATACCTCCCATATTGATGGATTTATGTATACCTGTTTCAAGTGAGCCCCTTCATAAACCTGCTAATCTGATTTGATTTCCCATTTCCTTTGATGTTTTCATTTCCCTGAGAAGTCAGGGAGGATTTAACCACCTCCTTTTTATGAAATTTTCACTTCTTTTTTTTTGAGCAGTCAGGAAAGAAGTGATCACCTTCTTTTTTGGGATTATCACCTCCTGGAGAAGTCAGGGAGGTCATGACCACCCTATGTTCTAAATCAAAAGAAAGGGGAAGATGTTAGGATTCTTACAAGGTACTAAGTCACTGGAATGAATAGAGACAATACTTAACTAATTCAGTATGATTGATCTGATCTTACAAGGAGATGTTATGGGCCAGCACTTGAAACAAGATAATGTACTTAGTTCACACATTTAAAGGACTTCACTCATTGATTCACACATTAGACTTCACACCTTTAGAGAGCATTTAAAAGGACAAGTCCAATGGGAGGAGATTCAGAGTCAGGATTCAGTCAAGGGGAGAACTTTGGGAGATTTGCAACTAGGATTGACTTCTGGGAGACTTACAAGGCAGAAACTCGCAAGCTTACGCTTTGGGAAAAAGATTCAAGATTGATTCCTATTTCCACCATTGTGCTGACTAAAGAGATTCGGACAAAAGCACTTGGGAACCAAGGAGAGAGCAGGCCTCCAGAAAACTAGCCAAGCCCCAAGTGAAGGAGATAAGATTTGGAAAGAGACAATAAAGGATTTGGACTTTAACTCCAGGCTGCATTTTGAGATTTTTGAACTGAACTGAAACTGAAGTTGCCTCCAGAAGATCTCCAAGGAATCTACTCCAAGAAAATGATTACGATTTAGAGAAAAAGAATATTACACTTCTAGGTTAATATACTGACTCAGATTAGTAACTTTGTACTTTGATCAGGCTATGCCAGTTACCTACTCTTACTATCACCTTGGACAAGTACTTTCTTCTCTCTTGTTTTCAATTTCTTCCTCAATTGGGAGACTGGACAGAGAGGGAAAGAGGAAGAGAAGGAGTAAGAAAGGAAGGGGACAGAGAGAGGGAGACACAGACAGTTAGAGACAGAGATAGTCACAGACAGAGACACAGAGACTGACAGACACAGAGAGAAGCACAGAGAGAGGAATATTAGGGATGATCTTTTCCAATTTTCCCATTTCACAGATGAGGTAATTGAAATCCATAGAAATGGGGGGGGGGCAGAGCCAAGATGGCAAAGAAGATACACTCGAATTTCTAAGCTCCCTTCTACTCTCATACCAACTAGTTAAATCAGCCTCAAAAATAACTCTTGACTTGTAAAAAACACAAGGGTGAGAAGCACAATTTACCAGCTGAAGAGAATCTGGAATTTTGACAGAAAAGGTCGGTTCTGAGGGTAGGAAAAAAAAAGACCGGCACAGACAGGGTTGGACTAGGGGCTAGCCCATTGTGCCAAATGGGCTGGGGAGAACTCTAGGATCAGAGAAGCCACTGAAATAGAGGAATCTAGCATAGGCTGAGAGCTCTACTCTGCTTGTAAAACAGATCAGAAGAGAAATTAAAGCCACTTTAAAATAAAAAGCCAGAAAATATAACCACACCAAACCAGAAGTGACCCACACCAATGTCGGCACAGCTGTGCAGCCGCCTTCTACTGTCTGGGTCTTTTCCTTGGGGCAATTAAGAACCTGAACAATGGGAGACACAGCCCGGGGCAGCCTCTAATCCACATAGTGCAGGGCTCAGCCTGAGGCAGTGGAATTCTCGCTGTAGCAAAACACCCATAGCAGCAGAACCACCACAGCAGCAACTGTGCTTTCCAGGCAGAGACTTCCAGTTTGAGCACAAGGGCTTTTCTAACATCATCTGCTAATATCCACAGCACCAAGGGAGGCTTTGGCTGGGGTTTGTGATGCTTTCACTGTTCAGCCTCTACCCTCAGGGCAGTTACTAGGCCATACAACTGGGTGCTTCACTGGGCACTCCTCCCAACGCAGCTGTGCTAACCACCTCTGAGTCATTTCCGGGGGGGGGGGGGAGGAACTCTTTCTGAGAGCTCTCTCTTAGTCCAGTCACAATTTTGCTCCTTTACATCCTATCTGGGAGGAAGCTGCTAAATTAACTACCCAAGAAGCAGACCCCCCACAGAGTTTTAACAATGAGTAAGAAATTGAAGAGAATGATTGACACCTTCTCTACAGAGAAAGAACAGGTGTCCAACCCAAAAGGGGTGTTATCTGCCCCAATCACATAATTCTCTCCTAGAAGAGATTATTAAAAAGTTAAGAGAGTTTGTAAAAAAAAATGGGGAAAAGAAAGAGAAGCTATGATAGAGAACAATAACGGCTTGAAATTTGAGTTGGAAAAAATAAAGAATTCACAGGAGATGCAGGGAAACAAAATTTGTGAATTAGAAAGGTTAAAAAATCACAGGAAAGTAGGATTTCTGAATTGGAAAAGATAAAAAATTCACAAGAAAATAGGATTTGTGATTTGAAAAAAGAAAATATCTCACTAAAATTAGTGATATAGAAAAAAATTCAAAAGAGCAAAATAATTCATTTAAAAACTCAATTGGACATATACAAAAAGAAATAATGTGAATGAAGAAAGTAACTCATTAAAAATGAGGACTGAACAAATAGAAATGAATGATTCATTGAGAAACCAAGAATCGGTCAAACAAAATTTAAAAAAAAATGAAAAGCTGGAGAATAACATCAAATATTTACTGGGAAAATCTATAGACCTGGAAAATAGATCTAGGGGACATAATCTGAGGACCATTGGACTTCCCAAAAATTATGATTGAAAAAAAGAGCCTAGATTCTATTTTACAGGAAGTCATCAAAGAGAACTGTCCAGAGATAATAGAAACAGAAGGGAAAATAAGCATTGAAATAATTCATCGAACAGTTTCTGAAAAAGACCCTAAAAAAAGAACTCCACTGAACATTCTGGCTAAGCTGCAGAACTACCAGACTAGGGAAAAATATTGCAAGCACCTATGAAAAAACAGTTCAAATATCAAGGTGTCAAAATAAGGGTCACTCAAGATCTGAATACCTCCACATTAAAGGGTCGAAAGGCCTGGAACCTGATATTCTGAAAGGCAAAATAATAAGGATTGCAACCAAGAACAAACTTCTCAGCTAAGTTTAGCATTTTCTACTATGGAAGAATATGGTCATTTAACGAAACAAAGGAATTCCATGTGTTTCTAAGAAAAAAAAACAGACTTAAACAAAAAATTTGATCTACATCCACAAGACTCAAGAGAAGCAAAAAAGGTAAAAAGAACTCTTGAGAACTGTATTTCTGTTGTGTTTATACAGAAAGGCCACAAGGATAATTTGATTTTACTGATATCACATAAAAAAGGGAAGTAGTAAAGAGAAGGGGATAGTGTCAGAAAATGGGAAAGAAGAGATAAAAAGAGGGAACATACATCCCAGGAAGAGGCAAAGAAAATTAACCGCATCTGAGGGAATTTAGAGAGGGGGAGAAACATTGTGTGAATCTTACTCTCATCAGAGTAGGGTCAAAGAGTAAATAATTGACATATTTGTTTTTCAGAGAATTCTCTCTCACTTCATTAAAAGGGGGGAGAGGAAAAGGTAAAAGGGAAATGGAAAAGAGGAATAAGGGAAGGATACAAGAAAGGGGAAGGGACTTAAAAGAAGGGGAAAGGGATACTAAAAAGGGAGGGCTGTGTATCACAAGTGGGATCCATAAATTCAATACTGGGGAAGGGGTTCAGGGGGGACAAGGGGAAAAAAAGCATAATCAGGGGATAATATGATGGCAGGAAATACAGAATTAGTAATTTTAACTGTAAATGTGAACGGGATGAACTGTCCCACTAAACGGAGGCGAATAGCAGCCTGGATCAAAAGTCAGAACGCTACAATATGTTGTTAACAGGTAACACATTTAAAGCATGGAGATAGATATAGAATAAAGGTAAAAGGTTGGCACAGAATCTATTATGCTTCAGGTGAAGGCAAAAAAACAGGATTAGCCATCCTTATCTCAGATCAAGCAAAAGCATAAATTGATCTAATTAAAAGAGATAAGGAAGGAAACTATATCCTGCTAAAAGGTAGCATAGACAATGAAGCCATATCAATATTAAATATATATGCACCAAGTATATAGCATTTAACTTCCTAAAGGAGAAGTTAAGAGAGTTGCAAGAAGAAATAGACAGCAAAACTATAGTAGTGGGAGATCTCAACCATGCACTCTCAGATTTAGACAAACAAACCACAAAAAAATCAGAAAGAAATTGAAGAGGTAAATAGAACATTAAAAAAATTAGGTATCAAAAATCTTTGGAGAAAACTGAATAGTGATAGAAAAAAGTATACTTTCTTACCAGCAATTCACAGAACCTATACAAAAATTGACCATATATTGGGATATAAAAATCTCAAAATTAAATGCAGGAAGGCAGAAATAGTAAATGCTTTCTTCTTAGATCACAATGCAATAAAAACTACATTCAACAAGAAGTTAGGGGTAAATAGACCAAAAAGTAATTGGAAACTAAATAATCTCATCTTAAAGAATGACTGGGTGAAACAGCAAGTTATAGAAACAATTAATAATTTCGCCCAAGATAATGATAACAATGAGACATCATACCAAAATTTTTCGGATGCAGCTAAAGTGGTAGTAAGGGGAAATTTTATATCTTTAGAGACTTACTTGAATGAAACAGAGAAAGAGAAAAATAAGAGAATTGGGCCTACAACTTAAAAAGCTAGAAAAAGACCAAATTAAAAACCCCAACCAAATACTAAACTTGGAATTGTAAAATTAAATGGAGAAATCAATAATATTGAAAGTAAAAAGAACTATTGAATTAATAAATAAAAAATAAATAATAAATGAAAAAGCCAATGTAATAAGATAAACCTTTGGTAAATCTGATCAGAAAAAGGAAAGAGGAAAATCAAATTGTTAGTCTTAAAAATGAAATGGGGATCTTTCCACGAATGAAGAGGAAATTAGGGAAATAAGGAGTTACTTTGTCCAACTTTATGCCAATAAACTTCATAACTCAAGTGAACTGGATGTTTACCTCCAAAAATATAGGCTTCCTAGATTAACAGAAGAGGAGGTAAACTGCTTAAATATTCCCATTTCAGAAAAAAAGAAATAGAACAAGCTATTAATTAGCTCCCCAGGAAAAAATCCCCAGGACCAGATGGATTTACATGTGAATTCTACCAAACATTTAAAGAACAGTTAGCCCCAATGTTATATAAGCTATTTGAAAAAGTAGGGAATGAAGGAGTCCTACCAAACTCCTTTTATGACAAAGGCATAGTACTGATACCTAAACCAGGTAGATCGAAAACTGAGAAAGAAAATTATAGACCAATCTCCTTAATGAATATTGATTCTAAAATCTTAAATAAGATATTAGCAAAAAGACTTCAGAAAATCATCCCCAGGATAATACACTATGATCAAGTAGGATTTATACCAGGAATGCAGTGCTGGTTTAATATTAGGAAAACTATTAGAATTATTGATATATGAATAATTAAATTAATAAAAATCATCTCAATAGAGGCAGAAAAAGCATTTGAGAAAATACATCCATTCTTACTAAAAACACTTGAGAGTATAGGAATAAATGGACTATTGCTTAAAATAATCAGGAGCATATATTTAAAACTGTCAGTAAACATCATAAGTAATGGTGATAAACTGGAAGCTTTCCCAATAAGATCAGGAGTGAAATAAGTTTACCCACTATCACCATTACTATTCATAATTGTATTAGAAATCCTAGCCTCAGCAATAAGAGTCGAGAAAGAGATTAAAGGAATAAGTGTGGGAAATGAGGAAATCAAACTTATACTCTTTGCAGATGGTATGATGATATACTTAGAGAATCCCAGAGATTCTAATAAAAAGTTATTATAAATAATTCACAACTTTAGCAAAGTTGCTGGATACAAAATAAATCCACATAAATTCTCAGCATTTTTATACATCACCAACAAAATGCAACAACAAGAGATGCAAAGAGAAATTCCATTCAAAACAACTGTCGAGAGTATAAAATATTTGGGAATCCATCTACCAAAGAAAAGTCAGGAATTATATGAGAAACTTACAAAACACTTGCCACAAAAATAAAGTCAGATTTAAATAATTGGAAAGACATTCAGTGCTAATGGATAGGCCAAGCGAATATAATCAGGATAACAATACTCCCTAAACTAATCTATTTTTTTTTTAGTTCTATAACAATGAGACTCCCAAGAAACTATTTTAATCACCTAGAAAAAAGAACAACAAAATTCATATGGAAGATTAAAAGGTTGAGAATTTCAAGAGAAGTAATGAAAAAAAAAAGTCAGATGAAGGTGGTCTAGCTGTACCTGATCTAAAGATTTATTATAAAGCAGCAGTCACCAAAACCATTTGGTATTGGCTAAGAAATAGACTAATCCACCTAGTCAATGGAACAGATTAGGTACACATGACAAAATAGGGTACAACTATAGCAATTTAGTGTTTGACAAACTCAAAGATACCAACTTTTGGGATAAGAATTCATTATTTGAAAAAAACTTTTGGGAAAACTGGAAATTATTATGGCAGAAATTACATATGTATTCACACTTAACACCATATACCAAGATAAGATCAAAATGGATCCATGATTTAGGCATAAAGAATGAGATCATAAATAGATTAGAGGAACACAAGATAGTCTACCTCTCAGACCTGTAGAGTAGGAAGGAATTTATGACAAAAGGTGAACTAGAGATCATTATTGATCACAAAATAGAAGATTTTGATTATATCCATTTAAAAAGCTTTTGTACAAGGGGGTGGAGCCAAGATGGCGGAGAAGAAACACAGGACTCTGTGAACGTCCTCACTCCCTCACAACCAATTAGATAAATTAAGCCTCAAAATAAGCCCAGGACTGATAGATACCACAAGGACTGGAAGCACGACTTACCAGCTGAAGAGAATCTGGAGTTTCAACAGAAAAGGTCAGTCCCCAGGGGAGGAAGAAGAGAGGCCAGCACAGACGGCTGGGTGCTAGCATACTCTGCCGATCGCGCTGGGAAGGGCTCTGGGATCAGAGAAGCCACTGAGATAAAGGAATCTGGCACAGGCTGTTAGCTCTTCTCTGCTAATTATTTAGCAGTTCAGAAGAGAAAGCTAAAATACTTTAAAAACTCAAATTAGATTTTCCCCGGATCCTGGAGGTGACTCAGCATATCTCGGCACCAGGGGTTGTGGCCTCTGCTACACCCTGAGAATATTAAAGAAATTGACAAGTGGGTGGATATGGCCCAAGGCAACACACACTGCCTAGTTTAGCTGGAGGGAGTGGAACTCAGCTCCAGGAAGGCCCAGAGAAGCAGAACATTTGAACTAGGGACCGCGGTTTCTGGCAGACACTTCCAGTTTGAGCACAGGGGCTTTTCTCTTCACCTGCTGCAGACATCCACGTCCCACCGGGACACATAGGCTGGGATTTGTGCTGCCTTTACTGGTCAGTCTTAACCTCAGGGAAGCAACTAAAACACAGCGCCCTCTGGGCACAGCAGCGCTAATCATCTCTGAGGCACTTCCAGGGAGGGGGTGGGGAACTCTCTCCCAGAGCTCTATCTTAGCTCAGGCTCAGGAGCCGCTGCATCCATCCCTTCTGGGAGGAAGCTGTAAAGAAGTAAATAAATAATTTCCTACCCCAGGGACAGACCCCAAAAGATTTTTTAAATATGAGCAAAAAAGCCAAAAAAACCATAGATTCCTACTACACAGAGAAAGAGCGGGTATCCAACCCCGAGGAAGTTAACAGCACAGAGACAGCAGATAACAACCTAAAGGGGAACGATTCCTGCCCCCCATCACATAACTCTTTCCTAGAAGAGCATAATCTGGGGATAATATGATGGCAGGAAATACAGAATTAGTAATTTTAACTGTAACTGTAAATGGGATGAACGATCCCATCAAACGGAGACGGATAGCAGATTGGATCAAAAAGCAGAATCCTACAATATGTTGTCTACAGGAAACACACTTAAAGCAGGGAGATACATACAGAGTAAAGGTAAAAGGTTGGAGCAGAATCTATTATGCTTCAGGTAAAGTCAAAAAAGCAGGGGTAGCTATCCTTATCTCAGATCAAGCAAAAGCAGAAGTATATCTCCTTAAAAAAGATAAGAAAGGAAACTACATCCTGCTGAAAGGTAGCATAAATAATGAAGCCATATCAATACTAAACATATATGCACCAAGTGGTATGGCATCTAACTTTTTAAAGGAAAAGTTAAGAGAATTGCAAGAAGAAATAGACAGTAAAACTATAATAGTGGGAGATCTCAACCTTGCACTCTCAGATTTAGACAAATCAAACCACAAAACAAATAAGAAAGAAATTATAAAAGTAAATAGAACATTAGAAAAACTAGGTATGATAGACCTTTGGAGAAAACTGAATGGCAATAGAAAAGAATATACTTTCTTCTCAGCAGTTCATGGATCCTATACAAAAACTGACCATATATTAGGACATAAAGATCTCAAAATTAAATGTAGGAAGGCAGAAATAATAAATGCCTTCTTCTCAGATCACAAATGCAATAAAAGCTACATTCAGTAAAAAGTTAGGGGTAAATAGACCAAAAAGTAATTGGAAACTGAATAATCTCATCTTAAAGAATGACTGGGTGAAGGAGCAAATTATAGAAACAATTAACAATTTCACCCAAGATAATGACAATGATGAGACATCATACCAAAATCTTTGGGATGCTGCTAAAGCAGTAATAAGGGGAAATTTTATATCTTTAGAGGCTTATTTGAAGAAAATAGAGAAAGAGAAGACTAACAAATTGGGCTTAAAACTTAAAAGGCTAGAAAAAGACCAAATTATAAACCCCCAACCAAAAATTAAACTTGAAATACAAAAATTAAAAGGAGAAATCAATAATATTGAAAGTAAAACATCTATTGAATTAATAAATAAAACCAAGAGTTGGTTTTATGAAAAAGCCAAGAAAATAGATAAACTTTGGTAAATTTGATCAAAAAAATGAAAGAGGAAAATCAAATTGATAGTCTTACAAATGAAAAGGGGGATCTTTCCACCAATGAAGAGGAAATTAGAGAAATAATAAGGAGTTATTTTGCCCAACTTTATGCCAATAAATTGGATAACGTAAGTGAAATGGATGACTTTCTCCAAAAATATAGGCTCCCTAGATTAACAGAGGAGGAGATAAATTGCTTAAATAGTCCCATTTCAGAAAAAGAAATAGAACAAGCTATTAATCAACTCCCCAGAAAAAAATCCCCAGGGCCAGATGGATTCACATGTGAATTCTACCAAACATTTAAAGAACAATTAGCCCCAATGTTATATAAATTATTTGAAAAAATAGGGGATGAAGGAGTCCTACCAAACTCTTTTTATGACACAGACATGGTACTGATACCTAAACCAGGTAGATCGAAAACTGAGAAAGAAAATTATAGACCAATCTCCTTAATGAATATTGATGCGAAAATCTTAAATAAGATATTAGCAAAAAAACTTCAGAAAATCATCTCCAGGATAATACACTATGATCAAGTAGGATTTATTCCAGGAAGGCAGGGCTGGTTTAAAACTATTAATATAATTGACCATATTAATAATCAAATTAATAAGAACCATATGATCATCTCAATAGATGCAGAAAAAGCATTTGACAAAATCCAACATCCATTCCTACTAAAAACTCTTGAGAGTATAGGAATAAATGGACTATTCCTTAGAATAATCAGGAGCATATATTTAAGACCTTCAGTAAGCATAATATGCAATAGAAATAAACTGCAACCTTTCCCAGTAAGATCAGGAGTGAAACAAGGTTGCCCACTATCACCATTACTATTCAATATAGTAGTAGAAACGCTAGCCTCGGCAATAAGAGCCGAGAAAGAGATTCAAGGAATTAGAGTAGGAAATGAGGAAATTAAACTATCACTTTTTCCAGATGACATGATGGTATACTTAGAGAACCCCAAAGACTCTGCTAAAAAGCTACTAGAAATAATTCAAAATTTCAGCAAAGTGGCAGGATACAAAATAAATCCACATAAATCCTCGGCATTTTTATATATCACTAACAAAATGCAACAGCAAGAGATACAAAGAGAAATTCCATTCCAAACAAATGTTGAGAGTATAAAGTATTTGGGAATCCATCTACCAAAGAAAAGTCAGGAATTATATGAGAAAAATTACAAAACACTTGCCACAAAAATAAAATCAGATTTAAATTATTGGAAAGACATTCAGTGTTCTTGGATAGGCCGAGCGAATATAATAAAGATGACAATACTCCCCAAACTAATCTATTTATTTAGTGCTATACCAATCAGACTCCCAAGAAACTATTTCAATGACCTAGAAAAAATAACAACAAAATTCATATGGAAGAATAAAAGGTCGAGAATTGCAAGGGAACTAATGAAAAAAAACTCAGAGGAAGGTGGTCTAAGTGTACCTGATCTAAAGCTATATTATATAGCAGCAGTCACCAAAACCTTTTGCTATTGGCTAAGAAATAGACCGGTAGATCAGTGGAACAGATTAGATACAAAAGACAAAAAAGGGTACATATATAGCAACCTAATCTTTGACAAACCCAAAGATACCAACCTTAAGGGATAAAAATTCATTATTCGGAAAAAAACTGTTGGGAAAACTGGAAATTAGTATGGCAGAAATTAGATATGGATCCACACTTAACACCATATACCAAGATAAGATCAAAATGGGTCCATGATTTAGGCATAAAGAGGGAGATAATAAATAGATTAGAGGAACAGAGGATAATCTACCTCTCAGACTTGTGGAGGAGGAAGGAATTTATGACCAGAGGAGAACTAGAGATCATTATTGATCACAAAATAGAAGATTTTGATTACATCAAACTAAAAAGTTTCTGTACAAATAATACTAATGCAAACAAGATTAGAAGGGAAGTAACAAATTGGGAAAATATTTTTAAAAACAAAGGTTCTGACAAAGGTCTCATTTCCAAAATATATAGAGAACTGACCCTAATTTATAAGAAACTGAACCATTCTCCAATTGATAAATGGTCAAAGGATATGAACAGACAATTCTCAGAGGAAGAAATTGAAACTATTTCCACTCATTTGAAAGAGTGTTCCAAATCACTATTGATCAGAGAAATGCAAATTAAGACAACTCTGAGATACCACTACACACCTGTCAGATTGGCTAAGATGACAGGAACAAATAATGATGAATGTTGGAGGGGATGTGGGGAAACTGGGACACTAATACATTGCTGGTGGAGTTGCGAAAGAATCCAGCCATTCTGGAGAGCAATCTGGAATTATGCCCAAAAAGTTATCAAACTGTGCATACCCTTTAATGCAGCAGTGGGCTTATATCCCAATGAAATACTAAAGATGGGAAATAGACCTGTATGTGTGAAAATGTTTGTGGCAGCTCTTTTTGTTGTAGCTAGATACTGGAAAATGAATGGATGCCCATCAATTTTAGAATGGTTAAGTAAATTATGATGTATAAATGTTATGGAATATTCTTGCTCTATAAGAAATGACCAGCAGGATGAATACAGAGAGGTTTGGAGAAACTTGCATGAACTTATGCTGAATGAAATGAACAAAACCAGGAGATCACTATACACTTCAACAACAATACTGTATGAAGACATATTTTAATTGATGTAGATATCTTCAACATAAAGAAGTTCTAATTCTTTCAGTTGATCAATGATTGACAGAAACAGCTACAGCCAGGGAAGTAATACTGGGAATTGAATGTAAACTCTTTTCACTACTGTCTTTCTACCCAGGTTACTAATACCTTCAGAATCCAATTCTTACCATGCAACAAGAAAATTGGTTTTACACACATTTATTGTATCTAGGTTATACTGTAACACATTTAATATGTATGGGATTCCCTGTCATCTAGGGGAGGGAGTAGAGGGAGGGAGGGGAAAATTTGGAAAAATGAATACAAGGGATAATGTTGTAAAAAAAAATTATTCATGCATATGTACTGTCAAAAATTATAATTATAAAATCAATTTAAAAAAAAGAAATCCATAGAAGTAAGTCTCAAAATTGAAACCTAGTCCTAAATTTAGAAAAAAATGCATATTCATAAATGCCAACAAGTCTAAGAAAATTGGTTTTGACTTTTTCTCTTCTTCTGTACTAGAAATCAGACATTTCTACTAGAATAAAATACTTCAGTCTACAGATTATCTTGATTTTTTTTCATTTGTGCCCTCAGAACTCACAAAAATTCCTCACACATAGTAGGCATTTGATAAATGTTTATTGAATGATCGATTGACCAGATTCTAGAGAAAAGATTCATTTAAGAAAAGAAAATTAGAAATAAACAGCAACTTTTGTTTTTAAATGCCATTTGTTTATAAATGTTATCTTTGTGGGAAATAGAAATTAAAATTATTTGAATAAAAATGTAGCTTAAATCTAAATCTCATCTTGTTAGATGAAAATGTGTTGAAAAATTTTACATATAATTAAATTCCATTGTTACATTTCTAGTATAATTTCATAAATCTAGACACAATAGGAATGGAAAATAACTTCAGAATATAATAAAGTCCACTTAAAAATCCTAATATTTGCTCAATAAATAGTCTGTCATCATTGAGACACAGTCTCTTATAATTCTCTTATCCTGGCAAGGAAAGTTAATTAATTGAACAATCAGGCTTCCAGTTATGTCTATATCCATTAAAATCACATACATAGTAAAAATGCATCCTATTGTATATTTTCATTAGCTTTTGGGAATTTCAAATGATCGTGTTAAATTTAAATGTTTAATTACCCAAACTGACTATGCAACAGGACCAAATAATAAGCAAATATTTTTTTTAAGTTCTCATACATGTCTTTTTTTTTTTCTCCAAATAGAATTCAGGTCATACCAGATTACTAGCATCATGAGCAACACTTTCATTTATTATTCTTGCCTTACTTGAAATCTCAGCTAAAGTCCCACCTTTGGAAGAAATTTGCCCCAGTCTTCTTTGACCTTAGGGTGTTCCTTCTCAGATCATCTCCCATTTGTCCTTTATGTGTCTTTTAAGTATATGAATGTACTCTTTCCCATTGGACTATGAGTGAATTGAAAGAAGAGATTTTTTTTTTTCAGGATGTGTGACACATACACATTGTGTGTGTGTGTGTGTGTGTGTGTGTGTGTGTGTGTTCTTTCTTTTTATCTCCAGCACCTAGCCCAGTATCTTTAGCACCTAATAGTTGCATAATAAATGTTTATAAGCTTGACTATAAGGTTCTTCCTTTATAATGGATTATCTCAGAAGGAAGCATTTTGCTCCAGAGGTGGGTGAAGTGAATATACAACTACTATTAAATGAAATGATTGTTAATAGGTTGATAAATGACTATGAACTAAAAGGTTCTAAGGTGGCTATTTGTCAACATGGACAAAATAAAAATCTACCACCTTTTTGGGGTAAGCATCAAAGACATTATATAGAGTTTCCTCGAGATTTGTCAACATGTTGACTTACTATAAGTTTTTGTTGACTAGTGTGAAGAAAAATGATAAGACAGACATTAGCACTGAGGTCCAGGATGGGAGAATAGGAAGGAACTGATCGGAAGGAAATGAAAACTCTAAAAACATAATTGGTATTTTAGTCTCTACTACTAAATGAAGATAGTACTTTCAGAAAAAAAAGCCAAATTTTGAAAGGGAACAAGTAACTAAAAAGATGAGATGGCTCAAAGACAGATTAAAATAAAGAAATGATAGTTACTGGCAAGAGATCTAAAAAAATGAACTATAAACACATTTGTATGGAATATTAAAAACTTATTGAAAGGACTGAGACTTTGAATAGGTACATTTGAATCAGATAACCGAGCACTTAAGCCTAATTACCTATTTGAAATAAAACAATGACTCTATTAGCATATGTTTGGATAAATGGCCCTTCTCACCATTGATGCTGGCTCAATTTTTGGTGTAAAGATAATTGTAGGCAAGGAATAGAGGATGAGGGGAAAGAAGCCAAACTCACTTGGCCACAGGATGAGGAGGAGAAAGGTGTGGAGGTATTGGACTCCAGAATTCATGAAGAAATCTTTGGCAAAACTTCTGGCAGTTTGTCTCCTTCATTTCTCTGCCTAAAGACGAAGGACTTTTACTTATCCTGACTTTGGCTGATCCTGAGGCCTCCAAGGAGTTAGCCGAGACTTTACACTAACTGAAAAGGAAGGAAAAGAAGCAAGAAAAGTTCTGATAAAACCCTTTCTAAGCCTGGTTATGATGAGACTGATACATACGACATAGGAATAAAAACAGAGTAAGAGAGGATCAATAATATAAAAAACACAACATTTAAGGAGAAAATTAACACCATGGCTTTAGATTTCTTTGAATACATGTACAAATTATGGATAATTAACAAGGCAAAATAGTGGGTAACTAACTTACTTTTTCTCTTTAGATTTATTTGGATGGATCTACATCTGGAATATGATTCTGAAAGACTTTCTTATTCAAAAGAAAGATAACTGATAAAAGAAAAAGGGGTTGGGAAGCATTGTATGTTAGAAAGATTTACTTTTGCAAATAAAACTAAGAAATGGTAGAGAACATTTAAGTGGGAATCAATAAAAGGAGAAAAAAAAGTCTTAGTTAAAAAAAGACCATCTGGGCAGGAAGAGAAATTAGATGAGGATTTCATTACTGATATTAAATATATAAAAATTCCCCATTACCTAGCAATTTTATGCAAAATTGATCATAGATACTAAGTATTAGATATTTTTTTTTCCTTTTGGGAATTGAGAGGAGGAAGAGAGGGGAAAAATTTTGAAATACTTTTAAGTATTTCAAATGAAAAGTCTAAAAAAGTCTAAGTATCTTTCCAAAACATTAGTTTTTAAAAATATGGTATTTTTAGTGATTATATTCAAATAATATTGAAAACCATAGCTTTAAAACTGGCAGGGCCCTTCATTATCATTGAGTAAAGTTTTCTCATGGATCCCATCCCTTTACATGGCTGATTCAACCTCTGCATGAGTGTATTGCACCCAAGAAAGTAATAATTCTCTAGAATAGAGGTGTGTTGTGATGACTGGGGAATACAAGCTCACATTTAGATGTTCTGTCACTGGATTTGTTTGGCTTGCCATATGCTAAGAAGAAATTCTCTATAACTTGGCTGTGGAAACATTTAAGAAAAGACTTGTGAACATTAGCTCTTAGCTCATTTGCATAATTTACACTTGGGAGATTCTCATGATAATTTTGCTCCAGATGTCTACTGAAAAGATTATGTTATACTAAGCGAGAACTTAAAACATTTTTACCTCCAAGGACATGTGGACCATGCGATGGACGAGTCTTGGACTTTTTCTTTTTCTTTTCAATTTTTTTTCTGGTTGGTCTAGTTTATTTATTATTATTATTATTATTATTATTATTATTATTATTATTATTATTATTATTATTATTATTATACCTTTTTATTTAAAAGAAATGCATGGGTAATTTTTCAGCATTGACACTTGCAAAACCTTCTGTTCCAACTTTTCCCCTCATTTCCTAGTTTGATAACTTTTTGAGCATAGTTCCAAATTGCTTTCCCGAATGGTTAGATGTATTCACAATTCCACCAATTATGTACCCCCCACCCCTAGATGGCAACTGGATTCATACATGTTAAACATGTTCAAGTGTATATTAAAAACAATATATGTATGCATATGTATACGGTTATCTTGTTGCACCAAAAACATCAGATTTAGAAATAAGGTAAAAAATAACCTGAGAAGGAAAACAAAAATGCAAGCAGACAAAAACAGAAGGAATGTAAATGATATATTGTGGTCTACACTCATTTCCCATAGTTCTTTCACTGGGAGTAGCTGAATCTCTTCATTATTGAACAATTGCAACAGATTTGATTGATCTCATTGTTAAAGAGAGCTATATCCATCAGAATTGATCATCATATAGTATTGTTGTTGAAATGTATAATGATCTCCTGATTCTACTTATCTCATTCAGCATCACTTCATGTAAGACTCTCCAGGCCTTTCCGAAATCATCCTGGTGGTCATTTCTTACAGAAAAATACTATTCTATAACATTCATATACCACAACTTATTCAGCCATTCTCCAACTGATAGGCATTCATTTCCAGTCTCTAGCCACTAGAAAAAAAGGCTGCCAAGAACAGTTTTGCACATTTAGGTCCCTTTCCCTTCTTTAATGTCTCTTTGGGATATAAGCCCAGTAGTAGCACTGCTAAATCAAAGGGTATGTACACTTTGATAACTTTTTGAGTATAGTTCCAAATTGCTTTCCTGAATGGTTGCATATATTCACAATTCTACCAACAATGTACCAGTGTCCCAGTTTTCCCACATCCCCTCCAACATTCATGATGATCTTTTCCTGTCATCTTAGCCAATGTGTTTACTGTATAGTGGTATCTCAGCATTGTCTTAATATGCATTTCTCTGATCAATAATGATTTGGAGCAATATTCATATGGTTAGAAATAGTTTCCATTTCTTTTTTTTTTAATTTTATATAGTTTTTTGACATTACCTATGCATGGGTATTTTTTTTACAGCATTATCCCATACTCACTTCTTTTCCTAATTTTCCCCTCCCTCCCTCTACCCCCTTCGCTAGATGATAGTCAATCCCATACATGTTACAAATGTTACAGTATATGCTAGATATAATAAAATGTGCATAAAATAAGCAATAATAAGGGGAAGTTTTATATCTCTAGAGGCCTAATTGCATAAAAAAGAGAAAGAGAAGGTCAACGAATTGGGCTTACAACTAAAAATGCTAGAAAAGAAACAAATTAAAAACCCTCAGACAAACATGGAACTTGAAATTCTAAAAATAAAAGGTGAGATTAATAAAATTGAAAGTGAAAAAAAAAACTATTGAATTAATTAATAAAAATAAGAGTTGGTTCTATGAAAAAAAAAAAAAAAACAACAAAATAGACAAACCCTTAGTAAATCTGATTAAAAAAGGGAAAGAGGAAAAGCAAATTGTTAGTCTTAAAAATGGAAAGGAAGAACTCACCACTAATGAAGAGGAAATTAGAACAATAGTTAGGAGCTACTTTGCTCAACTTTATGCCAATAATTTCGATAACTTAAATGAAATGGGAGAATACCTTCAAAAATATAGCTTGTCCAGATTAACAGGGGAAGAAGTAAATAGTCTAAATCGTCCCATTTCAGAAAAAGAAATAGAACAAAGCTGTTAACCAACTCCCTAAGAAAAAATTCCCAGGACCAGATGGATTTAAATGTGAATTCTACCAAACATTTAAAGAATAACTAACTCCAATGCTATTTCAATTATTTGAAAAAATAGGGATTGAAGGAGTCCTACCAAATTCCTTTTATGACACAGTCATGATACTGATACCTAAACCAGGTAGGCTGAAAACAGAGAAAGAAAATTATAGACGAATCTCCCTAAATATTGATGATAAAATCTTAAATAAAATGTTAGCAAAAAGACTACAGAAAATCATCCCCAGGATAATACACTATGACCAAGTGGGATTTATACCAGGAATGCAGGAAAACTATTAGCATAATCAACTATATCAATAACCAAAAACAAAAAAACATATGATCATCACAATAGATGACCAAAAAGCATTTGATAAAATCCAGCATCCGTTCCTACTAAAAACACTTGAGAGTATAGGAATAAATGGACTATTCCTTAAAATAATGAGCATATATTTAAAACCCTCAGTAAACATATGCAATGGCGATAAACTAGAACCTTTCCCAGTAAGATCAGGAGTGAAACAAGGTTTCCACTATCACCATTATTATTCAATATTGAACTAGAAACTCCATCCTCGGCAATTAGAGCTGAGAAAGAGATTCAAGGAATTAGAGTAGGTAATGAGGAAATCAAACTATCACTCTTTGTAGATGACATGATGGTATACTTAGAGAACCCCAAAGACTCTGCTAAAAAGCTATTAGAAATAATTAGAATTTTAGCAAAGTTGCAGGATACAAAATAAATCCAAATAAATCCTCAAAATTTTTATACATTACCAATTCTATCCGACAGCAAGAGATACAAAGAGAAATTCCATTCAAAATTATTGTTGATAGTATAAAATATTTGGGAATATATCTACCAAAGGAGAGTCAGGAATTATATGAGCAAAATTACAAAACACTTGCCACAAAAATAAAGTCAGATTTATATAATTGGAAAGACATTGAGTGCTCTTGGATAGGCCGAGCAAATATAATCACGATGCCAATACTCCCTAAACTAATCTATTTATTAAATGCTATACCAATCAGACTCCCAAGAAACTATTTTAATGGCCTAGAAAAAATAAGAACAGAATTAATATGGAAGAACAAAAGGGCAAGAATTTCAAGGGAAGTAATGAAAAAAAAATCACTTGAAGGTGGCCTAGCTGTACCTGATCTAGAACTATATTATAAAGCAGCAGTCACCAAAACCATCTGGTATTGGCTAAGAAATAGATTAGTTGATCAATGGAATAGGTTAGGTTCACAGGGCAAGACAGTGAATAAAAATAGCAATCTAGTGTTTGACAAACTCAAAGATCCCAACTTTTGGGATAAGAATTCATTATTTGACAAAAACTGCTGGGAAAACTGGAAATTAGCATGGTAGAAACTAGGCATGGACCCACATTTAGCACCACATAAGATCAAAATGGGTCCATGATTTCGGCATAAAGAATGAGATCATAAATAAATTAGAGGAACATAGGATAGTTTGCCTCTCAGACTTGTGGAAGAGGAAGGAATTTGTGACCAAAGGAGAACTAGAGATCATTATTGATCACAAAATAGAAAATTTTGATTACATAAAATTAAAAAGCTTTTGTACAAACAAAATTAATGCAAAAAAAAAGATTACAAGGGAAGTAACAAATTGGCAAAACATTTTTACATTTAAAGGTTCTGATAAAGGCCTCATCTCCAAAATATACAGAGAATTGACTGTAATTTATAAGAAATCAAGCCATTCTCCAATTGATAAATGGTCAAAGGTTATGAATAGACAATTTTCAGATGATAAAATTGAAACTATTTCCACTCATATGAAACAGTGTTCCAAATCAGTATTGATCAGAGAAATGCAAATTAAGACAACTCTGAGATACCACTACACACCTGTCAGATTGGCTAAGATGACAGGAACAAATAATAATGATGTGGAAAAACTGGGACACTGATGCATTGTTGGTGGAGTTGTGAAAGAATCCAACCATTCTGGAGAGCAATCTGGAATTATGCCCAAAAAGTTATCAAACTGTGCATACCTTTTGATCCAGCAGTGATACTATGGCCTTATATTCCAAGGAAATACTAAAGAAGGGAAAAGGACCAGTATGTGCCAAAATGTTAGTGGCAGCCCTTTTTTTTTAGTGGCTAGAAAATGAACTGATGCCCATCAATTGGAGAATGGTTAGGTAAATTATGGTATATGAATGTTATGGAATATTATTGTTCTGTAAGATATGACTAACAGGAGGAATACAGAGAGGCTTGGACAGACTTACATCAACTGATGTTGAATGAAACAAGCAGAATGTGGTAACATAAATGAACCCTTGGAGTTAAAATATAGTTGACAGATTTCCACCCAAAGACATTAGGAATTCAGACTATTCCAGAGTGGATTATAAAACAGAAAATATAGGAAAAACAGGAAGCACTAACAGACCTTAAATTTCATTATACAAACAACAACATTTGGCAATTATTTGAATTTATTATTCATTTTTATATTTCCCGCAACAGTGAAGTTTATAATTTCGTATCAACAGATTTCCTAGCAAGAAATTATTTCCAACAGCAGTAGAGTATGAATTTTAATAGGTAGTGGAAAAGATGGCTTCAAGAGAGTTATGTGATTCTTGATTTGAAATTGTTCTCAAAATTATAAGCTTATATTTCAACATTTGCCTCTTTTGGATAAAGCCTATCAGTTTGAAATTTGATTTGCCTTAATTTAAGTTTTTAAACTTGCAAAGTCTCCCATTCTCTTCTATTCACTTAATTAATTAGGTAAGCACCTTAAAAGAATTGAATATGAATATAAATTTTATTGAAATTAAGATGTTGTTATATACAATGAGAAATTGTTTCCTGTTTCTCTAGAAATGCAAATAATTTTTTCTGACCCAAAGAAAATGTGATTAGGGCTTGAATTGAAGTTCTCTTGAAGTTATATCTAGATTACCTGGGAGAAGGAGGCATGAGGACAGTAAAATATCAGTATTGTCTATTGGAATGATGTACTGGCAATATTCTTTCAGTTTTATATGAAACAGTAGCAGCCTAAATAATTTTTTTAGCTGTTTAAATTGGTAAAATAATTAATTCCACATCAAATAAAAGGAATATATGTATAAAATAAAATGTATAAAAGGAATATATATATATATATATGTAAATGGTGTTCACTTATATATAGTTAACTCTTAAGTTAAGATGTCATATGAGTTTAAAAACATTTTTCTTAATGTCTTTTAAAAAAATATGTCAAGTTACAAGTGTTTTGTTATACAAAAAGAAATATTTGTGTCATTGGCTGTTTTATTTTGTTTCTCCAAATTCCCAAATTCTTAAGGAACATATAATTTCTACAAAGTCTTGTCAGTTTAAGGATTTCTTTATTTTAAGGCTACTAGAAAATAATAAAAGTAACTATAGGAATAAAGTGAACTTTGGTTTAATGCATCAGAGCAAATTTACATATACTTTATGCAAGATGGAAACCAGTGTATTAGTAATCTTTCACTGAGTCACAAATTATCAAACACAACAAAGATGATTACATAGTTAATTTATTATGTGAAAATATTAATTTAGAATGGTACTGGAGACCACTAGATATTCTTCATCATCCTTTAGAAAACAAATTGGTAGAGTGAAGTTAAAGCCAATTAGGAGAACACGATATAATCTACCTCTCAGATCTGTGGAGAACTATAGTATATTATGAAATGCAAAATGGATAATTTTGATTATATTAAATTAAAAATGTTTGCATAAACAAAGCCAATGCAGCCAAGATTAGAAGGGACGCAAAAAGCTGAGAATTTTTTTACAACCAGTGTTTCTGATAAAAGCTTCATTTCTTTTCTTTTTTTTTAATTTATTTTTATAATTATAAAAAATTTTGACAGTATATATGCATGAGTAATTTTTTTTTTATAACATTATCCCTTGTATTCATTTTTCCAAATTTTCCCCTCCCTCCTTCTACTCCTTCCCCTAGATGACAGGCAATCCCATACATATTAAATGTGTTACAGTATAACCTAGATACAATATATGTGTGTAAATCCAATTTTCTTGTTGCATGTTAAGTATTAGATTCTGAAGGTATAAGTAACCTGGGTAGATAGACAGTAGTGATGACAATTTACATTCCTAATGTTCCTTCTCTGGGTGTAGTTGTTTCTGTCCATCATTGATCAACTGGAAGTGAGTTGGATCTTCTTTATATTGAAGATATCCACTTCCATCAGAATATATCTTCATACAGCATTGTTGTTGAAGTGTACAGCGATCTTTTGGTTCTGCTCATTTCACTCAGCATCAGTTCATGTAAGTCTCTCCAAACCTTTCTGAATTCATCCTGCTGGTCATTTCTTACAGAGCAATAATATTCTATAACCTTCATATACCATAATTTACCCAAACATTCTCCAATTGATGGACATCCATTCATTTTCCAGTTTCTAGCCACTACGAAAAGGGCTGCCACAAACATTTTGGCACATACAAGTCCCTTTCCCCCTCTTTAGTATTTCTTTGGGATATATAAAAGCTTCACTTCTAATACATACATACATAGATACATACATACACACACACACACGCATATATATATATATATATATATATATATATATACATATATGTGCATAAAATAGAGTCACATTTATAAGGACACAAGCTATTCCCCAACTGATAAATTATCAAAGGATATGAACAATTTCCAGATGAAGAAATTAAAGCCATTTTAATATTAAACATGCTCAAAATCAGTATTGATTAGAGAAATACAAATTAAAAGAGCTCTGAGGTATCACTTTATACCTCACAGACTGGCTAAGATGACAGGAAAGGTAATGATGCATGTTGGAGGGGAAGGTGGGAAAATTGGGACACATTCATAATTGGTAGAATCGGAATCCTAAAGTAATCACAGAAAAGGGAAAAGGACCACCATGTGGAAAAAAAAAAGTTTGTAGCATTTCCCTTTTGTAGTGGGAAGTAACTGGAAATTGAGTTGATGCCCGTTATTTTGGGGATGCCTGAAAAAGTTATGGTATATAAATTAATGGTATATTAGTGTCCTATAAGAAATGATGAGCAGGCTGATTTAAGAAAATCCTGGAAAATCTTAGATGAATTAATGCTGAGTGAAGTGAATAGAACCATTGCACATAGCAACAATGAGATTATATGATCAACTGTGATGGACTTCTCTCTTTTCAATATAATTCTAATGGACTTGTCATGGAAAGTGCCATCCATAGTCAGAGAGAGAATTATGAAGACTTACTGGATGAAAGCATAGTAATTTTCACCTTTTTGTTGTTGTGGTTGTTTATTTGCTTTTTTTGTTCTTTTTTTTCATATTTTCTCCCTCTTGATCTGATTTTTTTTTGCACAGCATGATGAATATGGAAATATGTTTGGGATAACTGCATATGTTTTATCTATCAGATTGTTTGCTGTCTTGGGGAGGTGGGACGGAGAAGAGGGAGAAAAATTGAACACAGGGTTTTGCAAAAGTTAATGTTAAAAATTATCTTTTCATGTATCTTAAAAAATACCATTAAAACTAAAAAAAATAAACTAAACTAAAGAAAAGAAATAAGAAAAGAAAACAAATTGTCCATGCTCAGAGAAAATGAATGTAGGGTACTAAATAGTATCATTATACTGTGTCACACAATTGAGGCTATCACTCTATTTTATATTAAAATATGGTTTTGGACAAACTGAAAGAATGAGAAAGGAAATGAAAAAAATAGTTTTGAAAAATAGTAACTCCAATGCAACATTTATCCCTTGATTAAACTTTCAAGAAGTATTGTATTTTAAATTTGTTATTGCTTCATTTATCATCTCAGTTTTGAAGTAAATTTTTTCTTTTTAATTTATACAATAAATATATTCTTGAAATTTGTATGCATTCTTTAAAAAAGAAGCAGAAGTAGTAGAAAGACCTCAACTAAGAGTTGCAAAAACTAGTTCCAGAGTCCTGGTCCACACAATACCTGCATATGAAAGTGATACCTAAAATCTCTAATGCTCATCTATAATGTAGGGATTAAAAACCTTGATATCTATTTCATAAAATTATTCTGAAGAAAATATGATTTAACCATGAATCATTTTCAATCAAATTAGATTTTCTTCTTAAGAAATGATTGAGCTTAATTTATTAAATTTAAGTGAATCTTTATATTCTGGTTTGAAGTTTTTTAGCCAAACTCTTTACCAAGAATTCTACAAATGCTATGGTTGAGGCCAGCAAAAGCTACACTGTTATAAAACATTCTGCAAAATGAGTCCTTTTGGCCAATTAATGACAAGCTAATTCAACTAATTTGTAAATTTACTATTTCTGATGTAGTTACCCTAAAAGAGGTCACATGTATATAGTATGGATGTGCAAAGTAATTCCCTGTTGATAGAAATTATTTATAGTTGACATCATAAAAATAGCATTTTTGTCATTGATGGATAAATATATGAAATTGGATCCTATATTTCCAAATACCAAGATAATTGGTAAAATTTCCTTATTATTCATTGCTCTGTGAAGAAGTCAGCAAAAGATTAATTTATAAAAATTATCAAAAAGGTGTTTAGGAGTATTGTTTCTATGAAAAACAAAGAAAGGAACATCCTGGGGTTTGTAATTACTGTCAGAACTGAGGTTTTGTAGTAAAGTTACACTAGTAATCTATTTTAATAATCTGAAAAGGTTGTTTTTTTTAACCTTCCTGTATTTGACTCGCTGCATTAGCTGACAAATTCTTGATCCTTTCTCTTAACTATGCCTCATTGTCAGCTTTGCCTACTGTGTCTTTCATGTATTCCAGAGCATCAACTGCTCAAAGTGGGCCCCAAAATAGATCTGTTAGCATCTAAAAAGAGCAATTCAGTCCACTTGGTTACCAATTCACTCAAATTAATAAAGTTTTAATTCCACACTACCTCAATCATTATCAATCAAGTGATGAGTGCAACAGAAGCATACACTGAAATATGATACTGTTGGTGGCAAGAGTGTACCTGATTAGAGGCTCAACCTGGGTAATTTGTCACTTTGGAGACAAGTAAAAAGCAAATTATTCCTCACAGAAATTATTCTAAAATATTAACATGATTATTCTGCTTCTTAAAGGTTTGCAGTGGTTTTGTGATTCATAACTCAACACTAAAGATTCAGAAATGCCAGTGTGACAAAAATCCTTTTGTGCCAGTTATTTTTGTCCCAGTTATTCTTTCTTTACTTTGTTCCACTTTTACTTTGTTCAATTATTTTTCAATAAAAAGAAGAGTCTCTCTATAGTAATATATATGTACAATGACTGCAGCATTTTATTTTTAATTGTATTTTTCCAATTATATGTTGACAATTTTTAGCATTCATTTTTTATAAAATGTTGAGATACAAATTCTACTCCCTTCTCTCCCTTCCAAAAATGGTAAGCAATTTGATATAAATTATACATGTGCTATCATGTAAAACTTATTTCACAGTTGCAAAAGAAGAAATAGCTCAAAAGGAAAAAAAACATGAAAAAAGAATAAAATGAGGGGAAAATGAAATGGGAGTCTATCAGTTCTTTTTACTTGTCTCAGATGACTGTGTTGCAAAGAAGAACTCACTTTTGTGAGGTTAGTATATTGCTATATTATATAGTATGAGCCTTAGATTTGGTAAGGAAAATGGTTTTGACCAAAAGGTTAAAATCTTATTCTCAGTTAGTGACAGTTCATTAAAAATAGTCTCAAATGTAACATCAATCTTATACAGTCTTATTATTTCATTGGCCAAAAAAAATGTCTGTACCTTTCTTTACCACCAATTCACTAGAACAACTCTAAAGAATGAAACTTGAATTAAGAAAGTATTTACTTTGAACAGCACGATCCTCTTTCAATGAGGTGCTTTTGATATTCCATAATATATTTTATACAGATATAAAAGCACTATATTGGATTTTCTTGAAAATATGGAGCTTCCAAGTCTAGATAGTTCAAGATTAAAGGAGTTCAGGCACTCCAACACTCTTTGAAACCAAGAACATTTTGTTAGGAGAAGGAGAATGAGTAGCTAACTCCATTTGGTCAAATCAGGAGTCCATTTAAAACTTATCAGGTCTGACTAAATTTTTAACCTGACTTGAGCTGTTTGAAGTTGTGGGCAATGTTTTTTTTTTGTTTGTTTTGTTTTGTTTTTGCCTCTAAGAATAAAGTCTAAATTTACTGTTACGCCCCAGACTTTTTAAACATAAAAACCTTTAAGTTATTCAAGTCCATAGTGCTAAATATTTTTCACTTTAATTATATCAGACAGATAGGCATGTATATTGGAATATATACATTACATATTTATATATGTGTACATCACACACACACACACACATATATGTATATGTATAGCTTTTAGCTATGCACACATACATAATGCCTATAGTAATTGGAGAGCCATACTCAAAACCTGAAAGATCAATCATATAGCCAAATTACTTAAACTTTTAATGGTTTAAAAGATGCTATGTCTAAAGAATCAAAAGAAATTTTAATCACAAAATTCTTTATAATGAAGATCAGTTGATTGGGAGAGAGCAGCTATCTAAGACTACAAGTTTTGGAAGGAGGTGTTGACTTGCTTTTAGAAATGAAATATCCTCACAGGAGTTCCCTAAAACAGTGAAATGATAGGACCAGTCCTTATTACCTCATAATTCTGTGAGATAGGTACTAAAAACATTATCATCCCCACTTTACAAATGAGGAAACTGGGACCCAGAAAGATAAGACAAATTTCCCACAGTAGAATAATTAGTAAGTATAGAGGGATTTGAAGTGATATCCCTATAATCTTCAAGTTGCATGTCATTCTACTATACCAGAGATATCTGTATACTGTGTAATACATATATATATATATATATATATATATATATATATATATATATATATGTATGTATATACACACACACGTATATATATATATATACACACACACACACATATATATATATATACATACACTTTTATATCAGTATATAGAACTATCGGTAAACATCTTCAAATAATATAATATCTCTGTTATAATAACTGTTAATTCTAATTCTTTGAGGCTGGAACTTATTCATCATTCTACTAAGTAAAATCACTTGCTAAAACAAAGTATTTTGAGGCAAGTTCTGTCAATATGAACTGGCAATCCATAGGCAAATTGTAATTTAAAAGATATTTTTGTTTTATAATGAACACTTTCTGATAATGAGGATCACTACATACAAAAATGGGTTTCTCAGGGAAATGGTATGGTCTCTAACCACAAAAGGATTTGGTAAATGGACAAATTTCTATCCTTCAGACTAGCTTAAGAGCTGTTTTGTCTAAATACGAAACAATGGAGTAATTGATTTTCTAGTCCCTTAGCACATTGTAGAAAAATACATTTTGATTTTTATTGAATTGAAAGCTTCTTATACTCCAATAGCTTCAAGACATGGATCTAACCCAAATGTGTCTGATTTCCCAATGCTAAATTGCACATGATGACTTTAGATTCTAATGTAAATATATCACTTTCTGCTAGTTATTTGGCAGAGGACTTTGGGCCAACTGCCAAAGTATACACAAGTCATTCTTACATTTCCATCTGGCAGCAGCATGCCTTGTTTCTCCCACCCTTCACTTCTCCCCACTTCTCATCCCTTCTCTTCCCCCTCCCTTTTAACCTCTAACACATACTAAAGGATGCGTTTAGTTTTAGTATTTTGGAATATAATCCTCATAAATAAAATTTTTATAATCTATTCCCTGATGTTGATATTGTTTCTGTTCTATGTTCTTGTTTCTTATTTATTCCAATTCTAATTAGTTTAAAAAATAAATTTGCTGAACTTTCCTCAACTTACCACAATATTCACAAAGGCATCAGTTAACTCCAAGTAGCTTGTTATTTTTAGGAACCTTATATCTCAAACATAAGCAAGTAAATAAATTTATGTATACATACACAATAAATGTATATATATATATACATATATATATACATATAAGCATATATCTGCATATATATATACATATAAGCATATATCTGCATATATATATACATATAAGCATATATCTGCATATATATATATTATAGACATATATATGTATATGTCTATAATGTGTGTTTGTAAGATTACAAGAGGATATATTCAGAAATAAATTCCTAACTTTGGCAATTAAGTTAACACATCAAAACAATAATTTTCTTCTCTTTGATTTTAACTTTGAATCTCCAATGAAAAGTCCATTTTTCTTTTTTTTAATTTTTCTTTTTTTATTAATTTTATAATTATAACTTTTTTTGACAGTACATATGCATAGGTAATTTATTACAACATTATCCTTTGTACTCCTTTCTGTTCTGAATTTTTCCCTCCTTCACTCCACCCCCTCCCCTAGATGGCAGGCATTCCCATACATATTAAATATGTTATAGTATATCCTAGGTACAATATATAAGTGCAGAACCAAATTTTGTTGTTGTTGTTGTTGCAAAGGAAGAATTGGATTCGAAATGTAAAAATAACCTGGGGAGACAAAAAATGCTAACGGTTTACACTCATTTCCCAGTGTTTCTTCTCTGGGTATAGCTGATTCTGTCCATCATTGATCAATTGGAATTGGATTAGCTCTTCTCTATGTTGAAGATATCCACTTCCATCAGAATACATCCTCATATAGTATTGTTGTTGAAGTGTATAATGATCTCCTAGTTCTGCTCATTTCACTTAGCATCAGTTGATGTAAGTCTCTCCAAACCTCTCTGTATTCATCCTGCTGGTTCTTACAGAAAAATAATATTCCATAACATTCATATACCACAATTCACCCAACCATTCTCCAATTCATGGGCATCTATTCATTTTCCAGTTTCTAGCCACTACAAAAAGGGCTGCAACAAACATTTTGGCACATACAGATCCCTTTCCCTTTTTTTAGTATTTCCTTGGGATATAAGCCCAGTAGTAGCACTGCTGGATCACAGAGTATGCACAGTTTGATAACTTTTTGGGCATAATTCCAGATTGCTCTCCAGAATGGTTGGATTCTTTCACAACTCCACCAACAATGCATTAATGTCCCAGTTTTCCCACACCCCCCCCAACATTCATCATTATTTGTTCCTGTCATCTTAGCCAATCTGACAGATGTGTAGTGGTATCTCAGAGTTGTCTTAATTTGCATTTCTCTGATCAATAATGATTTGGAACACTCAAAAAGTCCATTTTTCAAAAAGTCAATTTACTGTTCAAGAGAAAATTGTCTTCTGAGGACACTACACACTTCCACAGAGTTATGAATCATCTTTAGAAAAGGACATAAATGATGATGATATTATTAAAAGCTAACCAAAACTTCACCTAGTGTGGATACTCAATAGTTGTAAATATAGAAATGCTGTTATAAATAATTAATTAATATTTCATAATATACAAATAAACATGGATCTAGACTTTTTAAAAATAGGAACCCTATACCTACATTGAAATTTAAGTTGAAAACAGATCATGAGAATTTTTAAATTCTGAGGTGAGGAATTTACATTTTACTTTATAATTCAATGGTCATAAGATCAAATAATCATAATACTAGAGATTGAGGGAAGCTTAAAAGTTATCAAGTCTTGCCTCTGGAAATTGAGGCACAAAGAGATTAACCAATTTACCTGAGTTTACTCAGCTATTAAGTTTCAAAAGCAGCTTTTTAACTCAGTTCTTGATCAGACCTTCCTATCACAGTAAAAAATGATTAGTTAACTTTTCAAGTCTAATTCCTGTGATAAATGGGATGTAGCATCTGTCAATTTAATACAATAAGTGATTCAGGTACATGTTCCCTTATTAGTCAACACAGATTTAGTTATAAGGCAATTGTTTATGATAATAGAAGTTAATAATGATCCTGCCCTCTCCATGTGATGATGAAATATTTACTTATTCAAGATCTATTGTGTTACTACGTTTTTTGTGAAGTTTAATTCTAGTTGAAACACAGATGGAAAATTATATACACATATATATGCATACATATATGTGTAAACATATACAAATGAATGTGTGCATATACCAATAGATCATATATACAGATATGTAGCTATACACACACAACACACACACACACATATATATGTATATATCTATATATATATATATACACACATATATATGTATGTGTATGCATGAGTGTGTGTTTGTGTGTGCATGTGTGTGTGTTTGTGTGTGTGTACATATGTATATGGATGAGTGTATATTTTTCCATATATGTGTATACACACTAATATATCACCTATAAATTAATTAGAATATGTATGTGTGTATGCTTTTCTTCCAAAGAGGCAAGATAATCTAAAGAAGATGTTTGATGACAAAAACAGTACAATGGTGTCAAGAAAGTTTTAACTGCAATACACAATAAGAAGAAAATCCTAAAGCAAGAAAAATTAAGAAGAAAAATTAAGAATATCTCACGAAGATTCCATTGGAGAAGTGTCTTCAAATATTGCCTTAATTGTAGAGTTGTAAAAGATACTGTTGGATAGATAGTCAAGTGAAAGATTATGAAGGTTTTTTATCAGGCTAAGGAGTTCAACCTAAGGAGTTCAACATTTGGTTGAGAACTATTTAATTCCATTGAATTGATTTATAGTAACCTGGAGTTTTCCACTGAAGAAGACTGGGAATGAAAAAAATAAAGGTCTTGATTACAAGGGCAGTTGAATTCACACATGATTAGAAAACTTTTGTATTAACACCTATGGTCATGAGAAGAGAGGCCCAGAAAAAACATGAAAAGGTACATCCAAGTTATTTACAAGACAATTATACAGTTGGACTTATGAAGGGGTCAGGATATATTCATGCTATCTGCAGAATACTAAGGCTATAAGATTAAATGATCTTCAAGATAGATAAGAAGGGAAAGGATTGATGCACCAAAAAGAGACACTTTTGGTTCTAACATACAAGTAATATCAGGTTCTTGTTCCTCCAGGTTTGGTGCACCTCTAACTCTATCTCCCATAAAGAAGGCTGTCTTGGAGGATGTAAATGAGAGTAACGGTGGATGTTATCTGATGTGGTTTTGGCTTCCCACCACTGTTTTCTCAAATTTGGAGATCTGTGGAGGTAAAGCAGGTATCATGAAACATGAATATTTCCAGAGAGTCCAGAAATGGGAGGAGATGTATTTCTGGAACAGAAATATATGCCATATGAAAATCTAGGCTTCCAAAATCAAAGTTTTCTAGAGTGAGAGTGAGGAACAGCAGGTTAGCCAAGTGTCAGATATAGGATTAGTATATCAAAGGGATTGAACTAGAATCTTCCTGATTTCTTTCAATTTTTACAGTCTTTGATGCTTTATGATTATTTTGTTTAAGCCACTTTTATGAGTTCAATACTCATTGCCAACCAGATAAAGTCCAAACTCCTTGACCTGGCATTAAAAGGACTACACAATCATCTAAAATTAATTTTCTCATCTATTTTCTTGTTATGCTCTATTTAACACTTAATGATTTGACTAAAGAAGAAATCATGCTATATCCTGAAATATATATATCCAGGACTAAATTTCATCTCTGGTAGGCTGCATTTCCTATAAAATTCTACACATCACTTTTTATGTTGTTAACTTCTCTGTCCCCCACCAAAAAGTGTCCATTACCTCCAAGAGTAATGAATGCAACACAGACATGCATATGTGTACATGTGTGTGTGTATAATGTGTGTGTATAATGAATCATATATATGTATATTTATATATATACATATATATATATGATTTAAATGAGAATATGCATTTCATCTGAAGAAAATATGACTAGAAGGTCAACTAATTTTAATTAAAGATAAAGTTAAATCCAATTTACCACCATTGCCATGAACACTGAATAAAAAACAAGAATTATTATAGTAAGTACAATGCAACAATTAGCATTGTAAGCATACTTTTGGGGTAATTTTCTCTGATGAAAGTAAATGAAGATTAGCATTTGTGACACTGAAATGTGGTAAAAATTTAATTATTTTGCCTTCTCTATATAGGATACATTTGGGTTTAAGATTGGTCATTCCTGAACAGAGCACATTTGCAATACATAGTTTAATCCCAATGGCATTGGGATTGATAAAATTCAATATCCTTGTTCTGAATTAATATGCTGAATTACCCTATAGTGCTTGACTAGATTTTAAAAATTTATAGGCTGATATTATTAATAATAAATAAATAACATTTTATATCCTGCAATCACAGGCATTAGTTGCCCAAACAATTAATTCAGTGCCTAAAGATCATCACAAAGATAAATAATACTTGTACTCTATTCAAGAAATAGAGTAGAAGACATTTTGTTAGATGATCCAGAATGTGGTGTTGTTTGGTCATTTTTTCATTTATATCTAACCTCTTTCAGGGTTTTCTTCACAAAGATACTTGAATTGTTTGGTATTTCCTTCTCCATCTCATTTTTACAAATAATGAAACTGAGGCAAAATAAAGTTTTGTCATTAAAAAAAAAAACAAAAACAAAGTTAAGTTCAAAGTGTCATTAAGTGTCTGCTGCTGGATTTGAAGTCAGTGCCTGGCATTCTCTATTTACTTTCTGCCCAATCCAAAATGTACATTTATAATCCTCCATGTAAGAATTTTCCCCCAATATAATAAAAAAAGATGACACATAGAATCCTGTCTTCAGAAACACCCAAACTTAGTCCCCTCCTGTTCCATCAAACATTCCTTTAAAAATCCTTAGGAAAGAAAGACAGTATAATTAATATATGAAAGATCTTACAAATATAGAATTCTATGAGAACATCTAAATTGTTACTCAATTTATGAACAATATTGCTTTCCAAGACTCCTGAGATATTCTTCAGTATTCAAAAAGTCTTATTGCCCCCATACTTTTGTTCCCTTTAAATATTTCCACTCAGTTTACTTAGTAGTCAAATGTTTAGCAACAAAATCTTTGATGACATTCTCTAGAAAGTAGCATATTTTTCCTCTTCCTATATTAAAAAACAAAATCACAAGGAAGACTAAAATTATTTAAAATACTATCAACAAAACAGTTATAAAATATATCACTTGCCTTCAGCTAAAGTTTTCAAAAACAGGGGTCAATGCATCTTATAGACATTTTATTCATGTTTAAACAAAGCAAGTAATTTAAAAACTAGCAGGAACCCAGGGAACTTGATCACAAACTATTCTCTGAAAATACATCAATGTGCAATTTAGAATAAAGTTGAGAACTCCTGAGTTTTAGGCCATCTTACCTCCTGAAGAATTTTTTTTTGCCTAAATTACTTTTCTGTTCAATAACCTTTAGCAGCTCTCTATCATAGAAATAAAAGACATTTCCAGTGATTTGGGATTTAGCCAAAAATCTTGAGACTTAGCTTCAAGTACAGAATGCAATACTAGAGATATGTTGGTTTGGTGTAAGCTTTTGTTTTTCTTAACTTTACTTCGATTCTTTCTTTTATTCTCCAGACAGCAAAAACTCAATAAAATATCTTTGATTGGCAAATGATTCATTTTCAGTGGCTTATTTTCCCAATAGATGTTTTAAGCACCCATACATTTTTAAAAATTAAGTATTTTAGGTCAACAAAAGTGCACTAGAAACTTTTATATAACCTTTAAAGGAAAAAAAAAACAAAAAAAAAAAAACATGATTTAACCATTTCATAAGGAATCCACATCACCATGAGTCATAGTCTACCACTATTTTGGCACTAACCTTGTTGAAAATTATGTTCCTTATTTATAAAATTTCAAGCTTGGTCTGAGAGCAGAAGTGTAAAATATAGAGTGTCAATACTCTCAGCAGCTGAATCAAATTAAAATGCTACTGAGACATATTTAACAGAATAAATAATGATGCAATAGAACATCAATATTGTCAATATGTGGCTCTCTTAGTCAATATGAAGTTGGCAGAGATTCTAATGTACGGTTTAGTGACTGCTGATTCTATTTGTCTTTAACACCATTGAAGGCAACCTCAAGACCCCTTCAAGGTACCACAAGTTTCTTATAATCAGATGCTATTTGATGAATTATTTTGCTAATTTAATTTATATTTTCTCCTCAGGCTTATGAATGCCTTATCCTGTCTCTTATTTAACTTAGTTTACTATTCAAATTCTAACTTTACCCTTAAAACTTTTCTTAAAATAACCAATAAAATTCTGCTAAAATAGTGAAAAAATCCAAAGTAAGGAGATGTTTTTCTTGGTTCTTGGCCATGTTCTATATAGTCAAGTTCGTTTTTTAAACTATACTACTTGTTAAGTTCTTACTAAGTGCTAAGTTAGTACTTAACAGTTCTCTAGCTCAGAATTCAAACCTTTAGTTCAAACCTTTAAGGGAGTTTTCACCTTGAAGGAATACTTTAAAGAAGCAAGTTCACTGGTTGAAAGAGTTCCCACAAGCCCCTGCAGTAATCTCAAGCCCATTCTCTGGGAGGATAAAAAGAGGCAACATTGAGTCTAGAATTGTTAAGTACCAACTTAGTACTTAGTAAGAACCTAACACTACTCTTCACAAATATTTTGTTATTTTCAAAATTTTAGAAAAAGGAATCAAATGTAGGGCAAATATTGTATTTGATGTTACTGATTTTATTTGAAGTTTTGAAATTTTGTAAGAATAGAAACCCTATAAAAGTTATGACTATTAGATTGATCTTGGAATATAGAGTCCTTTGACAATAATTTATAATACCTTAAGAGTTCATTTAAGCTAGCTTCTTATCTAGGAAAGATCTTAGCTCAATGTCTTGAATAACATGGGACATATGACTCTTTAGTTTTTATATGTAGATTCTAACAATGATACATCTTCCATCATAAGATTCTAGAATGTAGGAAGCAAATGTCATTCATGTGTTTAGCAATTTACTTTATACCTACTTTGTTCAACAATATAATGATGTTTACATTTCTTTTTTAATTTTTTGTTTTGTTTTTCCTTTCTTTGCATTGCTAGTGCTTAGCATAGTGTCTGTCATATTCAAAGAGCTCCCAAATTGCAATAGGTTCATAAGTCTGAAATATTATTAAATTATAATATTAGATTTAGCAATTTGGATTATGGATTGACCAAGGGCTATTGATCAAACAATAATAGTTTTTATTGCCCTACTAACCAAATAATACATTTTTTTTGCCCTGGGAGAATTAATGTAGAACCTGTGTATTTGACCAGATGTACTATAAAAGAAGAGACTTTAGATGAGAACTTTGGCAGTATAAAGCAGATGGAAAAGTATAGGAGGGAAAGCACAGGGAAGGAAGATCTTGGCCAGGCTTTAATTTCTTTACATGTAATGGGATTGAAATATATAATTTCCAAGCTCTACCTGTATTTTTCACTAGCTATTCCACAAAATGAAATGCTCTCCTTCCACATCTTCACCTCCTATTTCTTTAGCCTGCTTTAAGAATCAACTCAACCTCCACCTTCTGCAAGAAGCTATTCCTATCCTCTCTTCCAAGCTATTGTCTTTCTTCTGAAATAGCTTTCTGATATCTCTGATTCATTTTAGGCTATGTGCCAAAGCAAACCATTCCTAACTTTAAAGTATTCTTTCTCATGGCTATGATGGAATCATATTAGAATATTAGAATGTTTTTCATTCCCTGATCATGAAGGTAAGCATTTTCTATATTTATGTCCTCCTAGTATTCTGAGTCAGTTGATCTCTATAGGTACTTACAAACTGAAATAAGTTAAAAGGTTCTCACAATAAGATGTTACTTGGTGAATGATTGTGCTGACAATTTAAATCTAGCATTCCTCAGACCTATGGATGGTTACTTTGTCTCTTACATAATTATTTTAGTTTTCAAATTCTAACTTTAATCTTAATGCTTTCCTAAAAATGACCAATAAAATTCTGCTAAAACAGTGAAAAATCCAAAGTAAGAAGATGATAAATGACTTAAGTATTCTTTCAAACCTATATGAACATATTCCAGGCCAGCTTCAGGAATGTCTATAAAAGCACTGTCAAACAGGTACAGACTATTTAATTGATTGTTTTTGGGAATGACCTGAATACCATTTGAGGACTCTAGTAGCTACTTCCTCTCCTTTTGAATTTCTAACTCCTAACTTCCCTGATCTCCCCAATCTGGCAACCAGACCATCTAAGCTAATATGCTCAAAACCTTCTTCTTGTTAATAATATACCCTTTTCTTCAACCTCAAATGCCCTTTATAACATTCATCAGCTTCATCAGCACCTTCCATTCAGGGCAAGATATGAGAGCAGAGAAATATCTCTTCTGTTGATAGATGACAAAGGAATGAATAGCTAATATAGTCAACTAATAAAAGTGGCAGCCATAAATATTATATAAAATAATAATATATGTAAATATAAATATAATAATAGCATTGCATATAAATATTTATATTATGTATTATATATATAAAATTTATAATATATATCATATTATATACTTACATAATATTACATATGTATTATTATAATATACATTATAATATCTAAACATTTATTTATTTATATTCTGAATCCAGACATTACATAAAGTGAGCATTTCCATTTCACTGTATAATAGAAAATAAGGATTGTGCATGAAACTATGAATCTATTATATAGTGCTTATTTTAAAAAACATATAATAAAATGTAAAAGTAACTTTATGAGTTTTCCTGTTTGACTGTAACCTTTCTGTCTATTTGGGGAATGGCTAAACAATATCATTATAATGGGAAACTACTGTGCAATAAGAAATAATGAGTTCAATAATCTTAGAAAAACATGGAAAGTTTGCATGAAATATTGGACAGCGAAAAGAGCAGAACCAAAAACAAAAATAAAAGCAAACCATTGCATACAGTAACAGCAATATTGTTTTAAAAACAACTTTATATGAAGAAGTTATTTTGACTATTATAAATACCCAACTTAACTATAAGAAGAATTAACTATATGAAGAATGACACTATTTGCTTCCAGGAAAAAAAAAATGCATGTAATAATTTTACACACATACACACACACTCATACACACACATGCACACATAATTTGGGTCTAATGGTAGCCATCTCTAAAATGGAGGAGAATAAAAAAGAAAAAAAATACATCATAATTTTGTTGTATATTTGAAAGTAATAGGAAGTTGTGCATAGTAGATTTGTAATTTTGTATTCAATAATCATACAATGTAATGGCAAGTCTTGTTTTATTTTAAACATTTTATATATTTAATAAAATAAATTTGAAATGGGAAAAAAAGAACTTTTCTCTTTTGTGTATTAAAAATGTGTCAATGAACCTATTTTAATGTTTTTTCTTTTTCTTTCTTTCTTTTCTTGATAATTCCATCTCTAGCTCTACCCTCTTCAGACCCACCCTCAGAATGAAAGAGAAGAAAAACAAAATATTTGTAATAAATATTCATAGAAACATTTCCTTATTGACCTTCTTTTGAAATGTATATCTTAATCTGCATCTTGTGTTCAACACTTTTTTCCTCTGGAAACACATAGTCAGCCACTCTTTTTTATACCCATTTGAGTCCTGGTTAAAAACATTATTTTGGAGTAAATCACTCTGATTGTGACTAGATCCTTTCTAAAACATATATACTGATTTAATGTGCGAAACTGAATACATTCTATCTATAAAATCTTTCATTGTTTATTTTTTTTTAAACAATCTCCTAGTTCAGGTCATCCTCTGAACCTGAATTGCTGTAGCAATTTCTGTACTGATATTTCCTCTCAATAAAAATGCTTCCTTTAGATAGCTGCTCTCTATCCTCTCCAAATAATTAAATTAAAAAATCTTCCTGATGCATTAGTCTGACTTTGTCACTCATTGTTTAATAACAATTAATAAACAATTAATAAATAAATTGTTTAATAAACATTAGTTTAAAAACAAAGCAAAGCTTAGCAAAACAAAACTAAACACAATTTCCTTTAGAAGATGTGCAAATGTTTCAGACTAGTATTTAAAGCCCTGTACAATCTGACACCAACTTTTTTAGTCCTAATTCCCAATACATGTAATACATTCCAAATTCCATTCACAGTAAGATTAATCACTGCTCCCAGACCTTACTCTGAACACTCATGCCTCCATGCAGAAACACACTTTGTCCTCATCTATTTCTTCCTGTTGAACTTTTTCTTTCTCCAAAGCCCACCAGATACTACCTTCACAACAAAACAAAACACCTTTCTCAAGTCTTTCCTACCCTATAACAACTGAACCAGACTTCTCATTCAAATTTTCTTAGGCCTTTTGTTTGCTCATTAGTTTTATATTGACCAAATTTTGTTTGAGGAAATTTTGTATTCTTTCTGTTAATTATATTATAAGCTTCTTGATGACAGAGAGGGGATTTCAAAATTTGATCCCCCCCACTCCCGGGCAAATGACTCAATCACAGTTTTCTGTTGGATTCTATTAGAATATGTTATAATATAGGAACTGATGGAATACATGGGAGCCACCTGACAGTGGCCTCTGGAGATCCAACTCACACCTACAGAATGGATCTCTTCTTTTGAGAGTATGATACAAGGAGACTGAGAGGCAGTTGCTATTCTCTGACCTCTCTGACTGAGAGGCCATTGCTTTGTTTGACTTCTCTCCTCTTCCCTCTATCTCCAATTTATCTCATTTCCAGTCTGCAACACCTGTGTCAGCAAAGGCTGCTCTGCAACTCCTTCAGCTGCTATGGTCCACAGCTGTAGAGGCTCTTGGATAATTGAACTGTCTTTAACAGTTTTCTTTTCTGCTAAATTAGGATAATAACCCTTACTTCTAATAGTTGCTGTGAGAATCAAAAGAGATAAAATATGTTTTGATTTTCAAACCTTAAAGACCTATATGCATGTTATCATCATCTTCATCATTTATCATCATCATCACTAAATATGTAAGAATAGTAGCAATAAAGAACATGGAATTGTCTTCCCGATGTACTAAGAGAGATTTTCAGTCTTAACTATTAAAAACAAAGATAAAGAAAGATTAAGAATTCCTCCCACTATCTTCTACTTCCCCACTATTCCAGGTCAAAAAGGGCAAATAAATTACTTTAAGTGATCAAGCAAAAGTAATTACTTAATGTTTGACAGAATGCAGGACTTGCTACATTCCTTCTCTTATTGAACTATTTGACCTCAGAGAACACAAGCCTCATTCACTACCCTTTCTTTCTTTAGTAAACTGGCACAAGTCAAGAAGGCAACAAACTAGAAATTCTCTCAGAAAGATGCACACTATCAGGTAAGGAGTCTTGCCATTACATGATTTATTCCTACTATATATGAAGAAAACAAGACTGCCTAAAAGAGAGGTTGTACCTGGCTGAAATTATAGCATCTATGAGCACACTATAATTTCTGAAAGACACATTTTCCAATTTAACTTACTATGCAGACACATTTATTCTTGTGAGATGACCTGCAAAACCAAGCAGGTTAATGGAGTTTCCCCTTAATTTCATTTTTTTCCTCTTTAAACTTAAATAATGCCAAATTGCAGTGCCTAAATGTCACTGAGACTTAGGCATCTGCTTGAAACAGAAAAGAAAACTGTGGCTTTAGAAATGATGTAACTTATTCATCTGTCAATCAGTTGATATTTCTTAAGCCCCTAGTGCAGTAAGTTCTGAAATAAATTATAACAAATGTAGAAATTATGGCATCTGTCCTCAGGAAGTTTTCAATCTATAGAAGTTTAATAATAACTATGCTTTCTACCTGATATTTTCCTATGTGCACATAAAACCTTCATCTAATAATCTAAACTTGAAAAGATGCACAAATGCTTTGAAAGCCTTCTAGGCCATGACATGCTGTAAACATTTACATAGTTATATGTGATTATAAAATAATTAGGCTCCTTCCTTCCACAAGCCACACTAGAAAATCAGTTTCATTACTTGATAGCCAAACCTCATAAGCTACATCAGTACCACATGCCAAGAAAGTTAATATGGGATGCCAGTCATCTAAAATCCAATCCAACCCTGCTGGGCAAAACTCTTACATTAGCCACAATGTAGAAAACCTTTCAAGAAGGGTATTGACAATTTTCCTTGACCTGCTTCTTTCCTGAACTTGAGAGGCCAGGCTTGGCTATTGGCCAGAATAATTAATTATTTATATATTTTTATGACAGTTGAATGAGCTTTTTAAAAAAGATCCATCTGTTTTGCCTATCCTCTTTTTTATTATGGCTTTTTATTTACCAGATATATGCATGGGTAATTTTACAGCATTGACAATTGCCAAACCTTTTGTTCCAATTTTTCCCTCCTTCCCCTGCCCCACTCCCGCCACAAGATGGCAAGTTGACCAATACATGTTAATTATGTTAAAGTATAAATTAAATACAATATATGTATACATATCCAAACAGTTATTTTGCTGTACAAAAATAGTCGGATTTTGAAATAGTGTACAATAAGCTTGTGAAGGAAATCAAAAATGCAGATGAACAAAATTAGAGGGATTGGGAATTCTATGTAATGGTTCATAGTAATCTCCCACTTCTTTTTGCTGGGTGTAGCTGGTTCAATTCATTACTGCTCTTTTGGAACTGATTTGGTTCATCTCACTGTTGAAGATGGCCAAGTCCATCAGAATACATCCTTACATCCTCAAACAGTATCGTTGTTGAGGTATATAATGATATCCTGGTCCTGCTCATTTCACTCGGCATCAGTTCATGTAAGTCTCTCCAGGTCTTTCTGAAATCATCCTGTTGGTAATTTGTTACAGAACACACTAATATTCCATAATATTCATATACCACAATTTATCCAGCCATTCTCCAATTGATGGGCATCCACTCAGTTTCCAGTTTCTGGCCACTATAAAGAGAGCTACCACAAACATTTTTGCACATACAGGACTTTTTCCCTTCTTTAAAATCTCTTTGGGATGTAAGCCCAGTGGGAACACTGCTGGATCAAAGGGTATGCACAGTTTGATAACTTTTTGAGCATAATTCCAAATTGCTCTCCAGAATGGCTGGATTCACAATTCCACCAACAATGTATCAGTGTCCCTGTTTTCCCACATCCCCTCCAACATTGTGCATTATCTTTCCCTGTCATTCTAGCCAATCTAACAGGTGTGCAGTGGTATCTCAGAGTTGTCTTAATTTGAATTTCTCTGTTTAATAATGACTTGGAGAATCTTTTCAAAATCTAGAAATAGTTTCAATTTCTTCATCTGAGAATGGTCTGTTCATATCCTTTGACCATTTATCAATTGGAGAATTTGCCTGTTTTTTTAATAATTATAAATTTTTGACAGTATATATGCATGAGTAATTTTTTATAACATTATCCCTTGTATTCATTTTTCCAAATTATCCCCTCCCTCCCTCTACTCCCTCCCCTAGATGACAGGCAATCCCATACATTTTACATGTGTTACAATATAACCTAGATACAATATATATGTGTAAATACCATTTTCTTGTTGCACGTTAAGTATTAGATTCTGAAGGTGTAAATAACCTGGGTAGATAGACAGTAGTGGTAATCATTTACAAATTTGCCTGTCTCTTAAACAATATGGGGTAAAGTTACTTTTGATCACTAAGAGGCACCATGATCCTTAACCCAGGATGAAATCTACTTTTATTATCCATTTTCTTTTCCTAATAGCTGAATCTTTCATTACCTACTAATACTTATAAAATTTTTCACATAAAATAATTCAAGTCCTTTCCCTCCAATACAACAGCTCCATTAAGTAGAAGTGTTTGGTATTAGGTACTTTTTGGGTTCAATCAGTCAGTTGTGTCAAAATCTGCTTTCTGGACCATATCAAGCTAATACTGTCTATAAAGTTTTCTTGGCAAATATATTGTAGTATTTTGTCACTTCTTTCTCCAGTGGATTAAGACAAAGAGTGACTTGCCCATAGTCACCTAGCTAGCAAGTGTCTCAAATCGGATCTGAACTTGTCTTCCTGAGTCCAGGCCCATCATCTATTTATTGAATCATCTATATGAATTTCTACACAAACTCTTTTAAAAAATTCCATTATTAAAGATAGATCATCTTTAACACATGACTGTATAGTCTGTAGATTCCCATGATTTGTCTATATCACAATTATAGAAGTTCTTTTCATGTACTGGAGACTCATTTTCATATCCTGTGTATTCATTAAATATAATGCAAATATCTGTGTTCAAAACATATTCTTATTTTGATGGAAAACTTCCAAAGTTACTTTAATTACTATTCAACACTAAGTGATTTCTACTTTGAACCTTCATTCCGTCCTCTGCCTTTCAGAGTCATAAATTAAAACAAGAAGATTCTAAAGTGGCAATTAATACTTATGAAAACTGCATATCCAGTCATCTTCCAAATGCCTGGAACTTTTTTGCCATTTGGAAGTTTTTCAAGTGAAGAATGAACCATATTGTGAGACCATATACAGTGGCAAGCAGCTAGTGTGTTGCTGAGACTTATTACCCACTCACCATCATCTCCTATCAATCATTTGCTTGCTTACTCCAAATGATGCCTATTTTGATCTTTCATTCCATCCTCTGCTTTTCAGAGTTATAAAACAAAACAAAAAGATTCAAAAGTGCCAATTAATAACACATTTTACATATGTAGCACAGGCAGTGGATATATTGTCACCTCTTAAATTTGCCTGCTATATTTTTTGCTATTTGGAAGGCTTTCCAATGAATAATGAACCATATTGTAAAACCATACACAGTGGCAAGCAGCTAAGTGTGTTGCTGAAACTTACTCCCCACTCACCATCATTTCCTATCAATCATTTGCTTGCTACCAGCAGGAGCAATGGAAGGAGATGCAAAAAAGAGATGAATTGAGGCACGACTTTGTTCTACTTGCCAACAAAGGGGACAGATATGCCATATTAAGGTAATTTGGTTTCCTATATTTTGCCTAATCCCAGAAGGAAAGATAAAAATATATTTTTTTTTCTTTCTGAGTTAATGCCTACTCATTCTTTAGATATTTAAGGTATTGCATTAACATCATTCTCATTAATATGGATAACCAAATTCTCCCACAATTCCTTTGACAGAGAGGACATCCAGATCTTTTCATTGTTATTAATACTAGAAAAAATTAAATAAATGAACAGACTTTTCAAATATTCGAATTTAAAGAAGAGGATTAAAAATGACATAGCTAATTCTGTTACTTTGCTCCTCCCACTTTCTCATCTTTCCCTTCTCCCCTCTGAAAAGAGGGAATTGTGAACACAGAGAATAGAGCCTTCTGGTAGAAATACAAATAATTATCTTGTTAATATAACCACTTCTACTTGTCATCTTATTATTAGTATGAGATTACAGAAGAATGAAGTCTGAGGTGTAATCAGATTTCATGTCAACACATCAGAGTGTTCAAGATATTTCCTAGTATAAAATGGAATAAGGCAGCATCTGCATAAAACCTCCCTCTTTTTGCATAACTCAACAAAATTCAACATACATTTATTAATGTCTACTATATTAAATGCATATAATTGCACATACCTCTTATATAATTATTTCCTTATCTACTTTGCTTTGCCTTTAAAAACGTATATTTACATTTGAACATGGGTAGAGTATAGTATGATATAACAGAAAAAGAATAAGTCTGAGAGTCAAAAACAACTGGGTTGAAGTCTTAGAACTGTCCCTTCATAGATGTGTCTCTGTGTTAATCAACTGACATTGTGAACCTCAGTCTCCTCATCTATGAAATGGGAATGACAACATATTTACTATGTACTTTACAAGGCTTTTGGGAAGAAAGTTTTTTTTGGCAACTTTAAAGTTCCACATAGAAGAAGGTTACTATTATTTCCGGTTACTTCAATTATTGATTAAGGAGTCTTTGTTAAGAACTATTTAATTATAATATAAATAGGGACACTGTGAGAAAGCTGGAAAGAACTATAGAGAAGGAATAGGATTCCTAGCTTTATCATTTTTTTTATCTCTGTGACCTTAGATAAGTCATTTAAGCATGTAAAGGTTCAGGTTTGGGAATTTTTCTCCCATATGCATAATTAAGATGATAATGATCAGACTTGTACTATTATAAGGATCAAATGAGACACTGCATATAAGACATAGACTAGCAATTTTTCATCACTGAATCTACAAATTTCCTAATACCTAACTTCATGTCTTTATTTTCCTATAGAGATATCACATTTCTTAAATAATAACAAAGGAAAAATGCTATTTATTCTTATGTAACTTAAGGAGAATTTTGGTTCTTCAGTGGACAACATGCTAATGAATGACTTCAAATCTCAGGAGGCACAAGGATTTGAAAGGGAAGACACTTCAAAAATGTAATCAAGAAGAGATATATTTATATGAAATTGATAAATAATGCAAGCTAAACTGTGATTGGGGATTTATTTCTTATTATGAAATGAAGCAATAATGAATTCCATCTATTATATCATTTTAATTACATTATCGAGATTTATATTAGTCCTTTAAGATTTGCAAAGCATCTTAGAAATATTATTTCACTTTATCCTAAAATAAAAGAAACAAACAATCTTTAAAATTTTACTGGAATTTTTAATTACAGTCAGTACAAAAATTTTAAATCCTTAGAATGGATTTTAAGATTTTTTTTTCCAGTTTCCTTTCTATGTCTATTATTATTATGTCAAACTCTCTATTTTAGTTATACAAAATTCTAGGAAGTCCCTAATCTTACAAATATACACATACACATATACACATATAAACATATATAACCATATGCATGTATATACATACATATATGTATATCTATATAGGGTATTCTTACCTATAAAACTCTCATCTAAACCACATCCATATCCTACTTTTAAAGTCATGCTAAGATGAGATTTTAAAGTAAAAGTTTCTCTCCTCTAGGGTGATCACATTCAGTTTTTTTAGCCAATCATAATTATTATATGTCTATCCTTTAAACAAATTTAAAAGTGACAAATCACTTCCATAAGCTAGCTCTGAAATGCTATATGTCTTTACCATCTTTCTCTTATTAACCTGGATTCAGTCACTCCATTCCAAATTCATTCCATAATGCCCTCATCACTTAGATAATAAAAGCTTACATTAATATATAGCACCTGGCACATATTAGATGTTTAATAAATGTTTGTGATTGAATTCTTTTTAAGGATTATATACATATAGCACTCAACAACTAATACATTATATGATTCCCACAACAACACTTTAAGGCAGATGCTAATATTATCGCAAGAGGCTTTAAGACTTGAGGGATAATCTGGTTCCTGTGGATCCATACACTTCAATCTCAGTATCATGTATTTATTCCATATAGCTGTATTCTATCAAATTTATCTCTGTTTCCTTAGAAAATGCTCATGTCTTTTCTATACGATTTAATCCAATAATCAACACTACCTACCACTCCCTTGCAATGAATGTATTTTCTTTTTTTTTCCTACCAATATAAATGTTCTACTTATCCAGTACTCCCTCAACAGTAGATATCCACTTAAATGCTGGCCTACTATACTATTTCATCTTGAAAAGGGATTTTTATTTTGTAAGAATTTTAGATACAGCAAATGGGCAAAGCAGCAAAAAGCAAAGATTGACAATTCTAATAATAACCAGCAGGCAATAGTGTCCTATTTCAACCATATTGGTACACAGAATTGTTTCTGTATCTTACAAAAATGCACATATTGCACGAGCATTTATTCAGAACTGGTATCCTGTCAGCTCTTACCATATGTTTTCTCTTTTCTTGCTGAAAGTAAATCTCCATGTCAAAGAGCAGCTGCTGCTCTTAATTATGACATCCACTTTTAACCTTGTGGTACACAGTCATTGACCACCACAATTCAGACTCCAAGGCACACATTATAATCAAAGTCTCAAAGTCTTTTCAGTATTCTAAGTGAATCTAATTTCCTTTTTTTTTTTTTTCTTTAAACTACCATAAAGAGAGATAGTGTTGTATAGTGGATATTGGCCTAGCTTCCTAGCCAGGAAGAACTCATTTCTAGGCTTGCTTCCAAAATTTTGGATAACTCACTCAATCTTCCGATGCTTTAAATACTTCTAGAAAACTATATATTGTAAAGAAGATGCCAATCTGCACTGGCAAGGAGAGTTTCCTCTTTGAAAATGTTTTATACACCAGAAATCAAAAATTCACTCCTAATCCCCTAAACTGCATTTAGTCTATAGCTGATAATGTAAAAGTTATTAATAAAATACAAGAGGCAGCTTAGATTTACATTTTCTATGATACTATTCATGCCACATCAACACAATTAACATTGTACATCTAGAATATGCTTTCAGAGCAGTCATATATAGGAAGACGATTGTATAGATGATGGATTAATGGATTCTACAGTTACACAGTCCATTACTTCAATGTCACACAAGTTAGTCCCTCAAGCTGAGTTTCAATTAAAGGCAAGAAGACTTTGCCAAAATTATGTTGTTATTAACATATTTCAAGATGAGGAGCTTCAATAGTAGCCATATATAGGGCGCTTGTCTATTTAAACTCTTCTTTCAGGATATCTCTTATTTTAAAAGCATTTTCATCGTATTATCAAAATTTATCATAATTGTTCTCTATTAAGGTCTAGTTCCAGCTGTAAGACCTTATCAACTTCTATAAATTATACTCTGAAACTAATAAAGCATTGTCAAGATCCCAAAGTCAGAAACAAATGGCAGAGAATTCACTGAGGATTTAGAAGGTGAGGAGGAGGAAGTTACAACATATTCAATGTTCTATACCAACAACATGATTTTTAAGTTGATACAGATTTTGACATGAATGACACTAAGAGATGATCTCCTTCTCCTTAAAAGGCCCAATTTAGTTTATTTGGTTTGACAACCATTTTGTTTGTTTTTTCCCTGACCTAAGAAAAGATGACAACAAATTCAAACTATTAAATTTTGCCAGGAGCCCATTCCCTAAGGTCTGGACTAACAAACTGCACTTGTGTCAACACCATTCTTCCTTATCTGTCTCCATTCCCTGGCTCCGGGGCTTCACGCATTACAAATTAACCACAGGACTTAATCCTGTGCTTAACCACAAGATGTGCTGACATCAATCACCATTACTGACACCTGAACTTAGGAACCTCGTCAAGACCCCAGCCCCCTCCCTTCCTCTATACATTGTGTATTGTGTAACTGCCTTCAGCCACTCTATAAAAACTAAGTTTTCTTCTACAATAAAGGAGAACTGCTTTATACCCCACTGAGTGGTCTCCCTCCTTTGCTTCTTTTCACCCATTCCCAGGTTGTAGCTTACTAGCTTTTGCTTACAGGTTGATGTCTGCCTCCAGGTGTCCCTAGTTCGAGACCCGCGGGCCGGGTCAGAATTTTCAAAAAAAAAATCAAGGAAATGTCAGTGATGTGATGAATTTTTCGAGAGTTTTCAGTACATGCAGTACTTTTGATGATAAGAGAATAGTTATGAGGGAAATTATGACAATTATGAGAATAAAATAAGTGTGAAAATGTAAAAGCAAATTTTATTTACATTTTGCAAAACTTACATATACATATTTATGCATTCTTCACAAATATGTAATTCAGCATTTCCTGCAGACAATAAATCTAAAGCACTACAAATTGCCTGAACCATGATTTAAGCTGTAAAATGGAAGTATAATTTCTCATCTTCTTGCAAATGTCTATTCAAACTGAATGAATTACCATAATGAATTTAAGAGATATTTGGCTAAGTAATATATATCACTAATAGCCAATAAAGTTTCATCAAGAAAAGGTCATGCCAAAACAACCTTGGTTTATTTCTTTTACGTTTTGAATTTTTTTTTTTTTACTAGACTGACAGATGATAGGAATGCCACCAACATAACATGCCTTCAATTGCAGTATAATCTCTCATTCTTCTTATAGTCATATGGAGAAAATTGACCAAGTGAGAAAATATAGTTTAGTAAAAAAAACTGGTAACTGGTTTGGCACTGGTAAAATGGATGCAAAAAGTAGTTATCACTGGATCAGTATTATTGTGGAGGAATGTCTCTAGTGGAGTGTCCCAGAAATCTGTCCTTAGTCTATATCATTCAATACTTTTTTTAATCAGTTATTTAAAGAATGGTCCAGATGGTGTTATAAATCAGGAAATTCAGGAGAGTCTGGGATGAAAGGTAGGGCCATTAAAAGGCTAGGCCAGTATTCAGCTATTGTTGTTCAATTGATTTGGGGCCTCAAATAGGGTTCTGGCCCATAATATTTCTTGATAAAGACACTGGAAAGATTTGATATTTCCTTCTCCAGCTCATTTTATCATGAGGAAACAGAGGCAAATAGGGTTAAGTTGCCCAGGGTCAACAGCTAATGTGCTACCTCACTGTTTCTGTATCAGCTACCCATGATTTTGCTAACAATTATTTAAAAGTTGTTTAGACTAATCTTTATGCTAATGATAAATTATGGGAGAAACTAAGCCCAAGATATGTGGAAGAATGTTTAACATGTGGGTTCTTGATAGCAAAACTTGTTCTGCGATTCACTTAAGCGAGCCAATGTATTTTTAAAAAAGCAGAATATATTTATGAGAACCAGTATATATGAGAAAACAGTGGGAGTCACATTTACTTCATGCTTCAGTATCTCCAGGAGTGGAACACTAACTTTTATTTTGAGGTTTTCCATTTCATTTTTTGACAGCAATATTTATTAGGAAGATTTTCTTCTCTATTCTGTAAAGAAACCAATCTTTTCTTGTAATACATAATCATTGTCCTCAGGGTCAAAATCTAATTATCCTTCTTTGTGACAACTATTTCCTTCCCACCCTTATCCCCATATCTTCTATACTTTAGACCAAACTGCTCTCTACATCCTTTAAGTAATTATTACAAAGTTGTAATTTCCCTCACCAAATTAGTTATTTGACATCAGACATGTCAATAATTCTTCTATAATACGATAATCATAAGTGAATATAGTTATCAGAAGAGAAAAGAAAAGAAAAGGTCAATTAAAGAGCAAAATTCTATTGAATGAATTAAAAATTCTCAGAAAAAAATGTCCAAATTAGAGTGTTATACCTCCCATATACCTCCCATATACCTCCCATGATTTGAACATCCTAAAAGCACCTACTAGCGTGATGGAGGAAAAAAATGACCTTGACTTCTGGAAAGGTTAAGAGTCAACTTATCTGGAGATATTTGAGGGCTGGACCTCTAAAATTGTTTAACTATGAGATAAATCCAATGGTAAAAAATAAGCTCTTTATTTACATATCTGTAGTCTCTTTATTAAAAGTTATAGCTTAAACAGTTGTTGTAAAATAATATATGTTGTTTTTGGTATAAATAATAAAAGTAGCCTTCATATAATTCTCTAAATTATATGTGTAATTTATATACATACACACACATATGTATATGTATATGTATATAAATTACATACAAATTATATATGTATATATAGATATATAGATAGATAGGTAGAAGTAAATATATAAACTCTTTAAAGTTTTCAAATTAATGTATTTATATGAAGATGAAATAACTTGTTCAATTGTGACCAACTCTTCCTGATCCTACATGGGGTCTTCTTGGCAAAAATATTGGAGTGGTTTTCCATTTCCTTCTCCAAGGAGATTAAGGCAAAACAGAAAATTAATGTTTTACCCAGAGTCATATAACTAGCAAAGGTTTAAGAACAAATCTGAACTCATGCTTTCTTTATTCTAGGTTCAATATTTTATCCACTAAGCCATCTAGCTGCCTTGAATTGTTAACACACTGTATGTGTTTGTGTGTATATATGTTGTACATACTCACACAACGCTATACAGAATACCTACATATGCACAGATATACCTACATAAATAAATACGTATATGTGGAATTGACATGTATATCCATGTGTGTGCATATATCTATCTATCTATCTATCTATCTATCTATCTATCTATCTATCTATATTTGCGATTTAGTTATTTGGTCTTGTTTGACTCCTTGTCACTCCATGGCCCTTACTGTTTATGGGTTGCTTTTTGTTTTGTTTTGTTCTACTCTTGGTAAAAATATTGGAGTGGTTTGACATTTCTTCCTTCAGTGGATTAAGTATCTGAAGTCATATTTGAACTCAGATCTTCCCAATTGTAAACACAGCATTCTGTCTACTGAGCCCTAAAGCTGTCCCATGAAAATTATTTTATCCAGGTTTAAAGAAAAAATTAAAGTGTCAGAAGTAGCTTTTAAATCCAGGTATTCACATCTAAAACTCTGTCTAACAGAATGATTCTTATATAAACCTTTTAAAACTACCTATTTTAACTTTATCCCTATGAATTAATGTTTCTATTATTTATAGAACTGTCCTTGAATTATATCTTTGAGCCATGGTTCATTACTGATAAAATTTTACTTGTTCTTATTTGTTTTGAGGTATTTTGTCATGATGAGGTATGAGTTGTCTGTAGTCCCTAAATTTAACCACAATCATATCTTTTTTAAATACATTAGCAATTAAATTGTCTCTGTCTGCTCTAAATAATCTGATTTCTAGGACATCTAGAAGAAAGAATTAGAGTAGTTCTCTAATAACTTAAGAACGGAAATGTATGGCCTAAATTAGAAATGCTATTCATTCCTACTTATCATTCCTATATCCATATCATTCCTATACCTATAATGCTTCTTTTCCAATCAACCAAAGTAGATAAAATATAAATATGAAGGGACTGATAATTTAAAAATTTTACTCTAGAATTCAAGCTTTCCATCAATGGAAAATATAATGAAGCAAATCCATACCAGGAAATGAACAAAATTCAGAATTTTATAAATCTATGTGTGTGAACTAATGGAGAACATACCAATGTCAATTGACATTGACAATCTTGCTGAAAAACTTTAAATAATAACAGATCACATATTACGTGTAACATTTTGCTATCACTTCACAACTTTTTATAGTTTTAACTTTTAAGGGAGAAAAAAACCCTGCCAATTTGGGCATTCTACTGCCATGTACTCTGTTTAATTGAAAGATCTTGACTCCAAAGGGATCATGGTAAAAATGCCTTCTTTCTTTGATCAGGGAAATAGTGTATTATAGACACATAGTGAAACACACATTATTAGAAATAGCCAACCAGCCAATCAGATCTAAGTGTACTTGGTTACAAGGGATAGTTCTTAGTGGGGTCAGGGGAGGGAGTTGTTGAGAAGTGACATCTATGTAAATACACACACACACACATATACATATCCAAATACGGATATATATATGTGCATTTATATTTGTATTCATATATACATATATAAAAACATTTGTTTAAAAATAAGTTCCACAATTCCATATTCAATGAAGCAGAGTATAATACATTAAAAATCACTAAAGCTGATAATTCAAACAATTTTTTAAAAGTATTTTAAATTAAGGTTTTGCGCTTTTCTTTCCAATCTAAATTTTTTCCTGATGAGTTTATTCCATTCTAGTCTGATTGAGAATCATATTTCTAACTCAATCATGTTATCTTAAATCAGATTCCAATGCTTTTCAGTATTCCTTGTACTACCTTCTTAAATTTTAAATTGGTTTGATATCAAAATGTCCCTGGATTATTTCTCTTGGTTACCAGTAATTTTGTGTTTTACCAGCTTTAGGTCAGCTACCATGGGAAAATATTCAGATAGAAAGAGAAAGATCCTATTCTCTTTTTCTGTTACTTGCTCTTTCAATCTTTCTTCTACAAAGAAAAAAGAAATAGAAACTAGTAGAGAAATGGTTCTATTCTGGATGTTATTACCAAAAATATAAAACTTGTTTCCATTTAGATATATTAATAGATAATTTTCAACTTTCTTCTTTTGAAGTAATCCTTATACTAGTATATTTCCTCTGTTTATTATTTCCATTTTTTATGTATATTATTTGAACACAGTTGTTTGCATGTTGTTTCCACTATTACACTGTGAATTCTGCCATAACAGAGATAGTTTTGGGGAGCTTTAATTTATTTTTCTTTCTTTGTACTCCCAGGGCTTAGCTTAGTGTGTCTAGCACATAATGGAAACATAATAAGACTTGAGGACAGACTATTATTTAACAATGAAGCTACATATAATTTAATTTGAGCAAAATCAAATATAGGTCTAAAAGCCTGTTGTTACTAGCAATAGCTTCAAATACAAACTGCTACTTTCTTAAAAAGTTTAGAAACAGATACTTTGTGAATATATTTATATAAGAGCATTTCTATTAAAAAATTTAATTATATAGTGAACCACTACTCTATTTATAGTGAATATTTAAGGTAATGCTTGGCATTTTAATTATATTAATAAAAGTATTGTAATGTTAAAAATCTATATATTCTTCTCTTTGAACTAGAGAACAGATAAAACCAGTTGAACTCCAGAAAGGTTGGATGGGTAGATGAGAAAAAAAAAGGAAGAAAATTGTTCAGTATTGTAGATGTTATATTCATCATTTGGTAGATATTCAAAGTGTTTATATATTTTTCAAGAATTCACATTCTCAGCTATTCCTCAATAAATAAGATAAAATATGAGGAGCCACAGACAGCTTTAGTTATTAGTCAAAAAGGCTAGTTTAATTATAATACTAATACTAATAATAATAATCCAACTCAGTCCTCAAATCTCCAGTACACACTCTCTTACTGACATCAGAAATGAGAAAGCCTATGGATCACTGGCCTCTGGAAAATTACTTGAAAACTATCACATGATGAAAATCTTTCAAAACAAACTAGAATATTTTATTTTATTTTCCAATTTCTCTAATTATCTGATTGTGAAAAAGAACTTCTCATTTCTGATTGAATCTAAAACATTTCAAAATCACAAGGCAATATAATATATAATATATAAACATTATATATATATATATATATATATATATATATTTATAGCTGTGACCATACAATGACTATCTGTTTTTAAAATACACTTTTAGAAAAAATATTTCCTTTTCTCCAGCCCTCACCCCTGGGTTTTTATTAGGATTTTTTCTGACTGGATTTTTGTGGTTCTTTCCTTGGAATAACTTGCTATTTCTCCCACATGTGTCTAATTCTATTTTTTAATTTTTTAATTACTCGAGGAACAAAGGCTGTGAGGTTACATGACCACCACAATGAACAAACGCTGTGAGGTTACATGACCACCACAATGCTCCATGGTGTTAATGACATTTCCGATTATAAACCAGAGTTTCCCCAAGGATTAAAAGCTTTGTCATAAATATCTCTGAGCCCAATTGTGAATAAGGAAAAAAAAAAAGAACAATAATGCAGTAACATTCTCTCTCCTTCCAAACCTTCCAATCCTTTCACAAAGTTACATTTTGAGTTAGTTAGCATTAGATTGGAGTTGAAGATCTTGGGTTCAACTTTTCTTCCTTCTTAGTTGTATGACCTTAGGCAAGTCTTTTAACTTATCTTGCAATTTTATGTCAAGCTATCCCACTCTCTTTATATTCATTTTCTTAAATCTCAAATGTGACCAAGTCACTTTCCTATCTAATGAACTCTAATGATATCCAATCAGTACGAGGATGAATTTTATCATTTTATTATTAATTATTTTATATGGCATTTAAAGCCCTTCATGACCTGGCCTCAACTTATCTAGGTACTCAGACTTATTGCATATAGAGTAACGTCCAGAAAAAATGTTCTTTGAACTCAGGACTCCATATCTGATTTCTCTCCCTTGTATTTCCAGAAATGGAATGGATTTTCTCCTTACCATTATCTCAAAGAATGTGTTCTTTTCTTCATGGCTGAGCTCAAAAGCCACCTTATACAAAAGACCTTTTCTTATCTCCCAGCAACCACTCACTTTTATATATCTGTATATAAACATGTTGTCTTCTCCAATTACAATGTTAGTTTTTGAGAAAAAGACCTTTTTTTTTTCCTTTTATGTATGTTACCAGAAGCCAGCAGAATTCATGACAAATATTGTTGATCCCATTTGGGGTTTTCTTGGCAAAAGTTCTGCTCATTTTTACAGATGAGGTGCAAGCAGGGGTTGCCTAGGGCTACATAGCTAGTATCTGAAGCCAAAGCAAGTCTTCTAAACCTGGTGTGCTATCTATTATACCAGCAAGCCTCCACAGTAAGGGGTTTAAAAAAATTATTGATTTGTTTATATACTAAGCCAAAGATAGAGGGAGTATCTACAGCATGAGTGAGACACTAAAAATGTTTAAATTAAGTTTTAAGAAGAATAACAAAAGATACTTGTTTTTCTAAATGTATAGTAGAACATTTGTAAATAAAAAAATATATATGATATCAAGAAATTTTAATGTATATAATTATATTAATATAATCTCCTACATTATACAATGTGATATTTTATATATGATTTAAATGTTATACATACTATATTATATATAATGTACATAGTTCTCTCAAAAATCTTGGTATATTTTAAAATTCAACAAGTTTAATAAATTTAGAATCACAAATGCTATGATAATTATTTTATTGTATTTTATACTTACATAGTTTCATGGATTTTTAATAATAAATTTAAAAAATTTTAATTATAACAAGAGAGATTGCTATCATCATGTAGTGACAGTTTCAAGATGAAACTTTCTCAGATCAATAGATTAGTAGAGAGGATCCTCTTTCTTGGCCATCTTAGTCATCCAATCTAGTTCCATTAGATTTTTTTTTCTAGTGGGGTCAGTATAAAATTATGGGTATTTATCAAAATTTTGTTAATTAAATGATATTCAGACTAAAATTACAAATGTTTACAGTCATCAAGCATGAGCTGATGAAAATTTTTAAGAAGTTCAAAAGTATATCTGAAATATAAAGCACAATATAAACACATTGAACTGATTAAAATTATATCAATACTTTTAACTTTTAAGTAACATTTCAAATTTTATTTTTGTAAGTTTGTAGAACTTTTAGCTCTTAAGTTATTAAAACTTAAAATTGCCCTGAGTTTGAAATAGCTAGCTACAGATAAATCTAAATATCTATTAAGACATAACAAACTTCATAGTCTGATACAATTCTGATGACCTTCATCACTTCTCCTGAGGTCTGTTTATCTGAAGGAAATGCCTATCTATGACTTACATACAACTGAATTAAATCAATCCATTAAAAATGTGTTCCCACAATCCCATTAAAGATCTGGGCTCCCCTAAGATAATAAAAAAATGTCTCTAGTGCTTTCACATGATGTCAAATATTTAAGATTTACAGGATGATGAGAGGAGAATGGAATTGCACAGGATAAAAAGCTATTGAGTATTTGACACTAAGATTACGATAAGAGCAGCTATGTCCTGATCAGATTTTTTCATGCATTGGCTCCAATATTTTTCAATACTAATTTTAAGGCAGTGTACACAAGTATTAGAGTTAGTCTGCAAGGGGAATCAATGCCTTAATAGAGCTAATAAAATAATAATAGATATTTATAGTTATATTATTTGCAAAAAATGATTTAAATGTTATTGTTTCTTGGAACCTAAGAATCAGAAAGTAACAGAAAGATAATAGTAGTCATTACTACCAGCTTCATTTTACAAATGAGAAAACTAAGTGTAAAAGAGGAGATACATAATATCTACAACATGATTGTTCCTCAGACCTTCCTAATATAAGTCAAGGGCTTTACTTATTGTATCAAACTCTCCCTCTACATCTCAGTTCATGTACATTTTCAAGGATGAAGGACTGTAATTAATTAGTCATCCTAGATAATTGGATACTTTGATAGTTTGACACTTTGAAGAAGCTATAATGTTATTAGTAAACATTTCCTCTATTAATAATGAACAAAACTATTCAATGGCTTTTCATCCTAGGCAATTAAATACTCACCCCCACCTTTCTGTAAAGCTTGTATATCTAGATCTAGCCAAAGCACTGGAGAGATTAATTTCTTCTTTTAGTATCATTCAGGCAGTCTGATTACCTTCACATGACTTGCCCACTTCTTTTTCTAGATAAAACTGTCTTCCAACAATGTCTCTTGCTTTCATGCTTTCATATAAGTTACTTCTATTGACATGTTACAATCTCTGTGTGGCCCGTTTAATTACTTGCTTTCTTGATAGAATTATCGGCTATTTGTTTTAAAGACATTTGTTTTCCTTTATTCTCACTTTCCATACAACCTTTAAGAAAATCCACATTTTTCCTATTGTCACTGCTTTGACAAAAGATAGGAACCTGTCTGTTCTTAACATTCATAGAACTATAGGAGTTAGCAAGGATCAGTATAGGGAAAATTGGTAGCTTTATTGTTCATCCTGAGTCAAAAGGTCTTACCATATGACTTAATTTTTAATCTTACTGTATGTGTCTCTGTCTTTCTGTCTTCCTCTTTGGATTTCTCTTTTGGATTTAAATTATCTCTGTGGCTTCTTTACACATGCACACATGCACACACACGCACATACCCATGACTATCAAGCTTCATTTCAAACAAAGGTAAGAGATAAAATTTAACTAATAAATTTTCATTAGTGATAATATGGCTTTTCAAAAATGTAAATGGCAGAAGACTTTATAATCAAAAAACTTTACTCTCATATTTTTATTTCATAAATAATGTATATAGAATAAAAGCAAAATGATATCATGTCTCATTTAGGGTGTTGGAACAAAATCATGAAATACCAAGGTAGACTCATTGCTTCCATATGTATTGAGCCTAATGACTCAATGAATGAATGATTATTCTATGGAAATAAATTTGCTTTGCAAAAAAAGTAATAATAATTCTAAGTATTATAATTCAGATGACAGTCTGAAATGAGCAATATTCTATTGACTGGGATCACCAACATCTTTATATTTTTCTTTTATATTTATATAAACAAGTATAAACGCTACAGTGTTAGACATTTTGGAAAACAAGTCAGTCTTCATTTGGCATATAATATAAAAATAGAATAAAAGATATACGTATAATTGCAAAATAGCTTTCATTTCTATTTCTATAGTTATAATGGAAAGCCAACTTAAGAAAGGGAATATTAAACTCAACTTCCCTATGGATAATTTTATGTGTTAATATATAATGATTCAATTTAAAACATATGAGACAAACTCACTATTACTGTACACTTACATTGGTCACACAGATTATAATACAAAAGCCCAAATGACATATCATAAGCTTTCATCCATAGACATCACAAGTTAAAATATTCTTCATTTTTATTATTAAAAAACAAACTCTATAACACACAAAGAAAGTTCATCTGGCACCAAGACCTTATTGAAATAGAAATCATTACTCACAAAAATAAAGTAAATATTACTATGAGTTATCTAAATAACAACATTTGTGGTCACTGCAATTTGTCAAGTCTGTTATCATAATGCTCACTGAGTGCTGACAATGTGATCAATGAAGTATGTGTGTGTGTGTGTGTGTGTGTGTGTGTGTGTGTGTGTGTGTGTGTAACGCAACTCACAAATTCATTGACCTGGAACTAGAAAGAAGTTGAGATAATGAAGTAATAAAAATCAGATATAAGATTTAAATTTACATCCTTTAACTCAGAAATCACCTCTCTTTTTACTATGCAACAGATTTGGAATTATTTTTTCATGGGAGACAATTTATATCAGCAAAACAAAAACCAAAACTTTTTTTTTTTTTTTTAACAAAATGATCATCCCCTTGATCTTGTATATATTTGAAGGCAAATCAAACAATGGTTTCTTGAAGGAAAATTCCCACCTCAGAAACAGAAAAATTCTAAATAGTGATTAAAGCATGATGTTACCTTGGCAAACATAGCCCCTCTCTTCATGCCCAGCATTGCACAAGCACTTGCCAATGGGCACCAACCATTCCCCTTCTGTGCTGCAGTACATTCTGGGTGGTTCCTCCTCCTTGGAATTATTAACACAAGAACCTCGGACTTCTACCAGGGACTGGGAGTCCATAGGTACTGTATCTGGAAACATTGCCAGGTTTTTCACTGTAAAAGGGCACTTTTTAAAGTATACCCTCACAGATACTAAGGCAACACAGGCACCAACATCTTGAAAAGCCAAATAAAAGCCTTTCCTGTTTACTGGGCCTACCTCTCGAACCTCAGTGTTGAGCTTGAGAATACGGTCTCCCAGGTCCATTTGTGTGAAACTTTCATCAGCTGCAATTGTGTCAATCTTGGTAAACTGATGTTCTTGGAATTTGATCCTGTGGTCATCATCTGACTCCATGTAGTAGAGGTTGAAAGTCTCCTTGCAAGTTCCCAAAACCAGTGGGATACTATTGCAGTCTCTTAGTGTAAACTTGAGTTCCACATAGATTTTCTGAGCTGAATTTCTTGGGACCCAGTTTGTTCTCAGCCAATTATTTTGATTATGATCCATAACATTGCACACCTGGTAAGTCCTGATAGGGGTATAATGTTCATCAACCCCACTGATTTCTTCCCACTAGTTTCAAAAAAACAAACAACAAAAGAAGAAGAATTGATATTAATAGGGTAATTATATTTTAAATGAGATGTCAGTATCTAAGCTATTTCACAGAAATTATAAAAACAAAAAAAAAAAAAATAGCCATTATTTCTGTCAGCAATACTTTTGACATCATTTTTTACATATCTCCTTTTGTGTTGTTCTTCTTTATTTCATCTTACCCCAGATCCTCAATTCTATTCTTCTGGATTTTTGTCATAGATGCTCAATATATATTTCTTCTATTTTCAATTCATCATGCATGTAAGTGCCACAATTATCTTTGTAATGTTTATCGACCATGTTATTTCTCTGTTCAAAATTCTCTATTGTCTACCAAGTACAAATCAAATTATTTTACAGAGTAACTCAACTTTACCTTTTCAGCATTTATTTCTATTATTTTCTTTCATGCACAAAATTAAGTAGTCTCTACCCTCTAAACTTATATTATGATTTCCTATCTTCAGGAAATTCTTGTCTTCATTCACATCATTTCCTATGACTTTAATCCTCCTTTCCTATACCAATCAATTGATTTCTTTGATTTTTCATGTTGATAATCACATTTTCTCATTTGCCTTCACTTTGATGTACACATACTTCTATAACAGACTCATCATGTATCATACTTAATTATATATTTATATTGCCATGAGAACAAAGACTGAGATTCTATCCCAGTATAGAGCATATCACATGACAAAAGGACCTGCAGAATAATTGAATGTATGTGGCACATTTGTCAAGAGGCATCTGAGATCATGTGTTGCTTTTCACAATTACTTGCTATTTGAGCAGGAGCAAGTTACCTAAGGTCTCTGAGCCTTAGTATCACCTATCATGTATGTTTGCAACAATCAAATGAGATCTTGTAGCATACTTTAAAGTGCTATGTAAATCATTATCATTAAAACTTTTTGATATTTGTTTATTGAATTGATCTATATTAATTAGCATTAACAATTCAAGCATTATTTATCATACAGGTTAAAGTACTAAACTCATTTCTTTCAGATTAAAAATCACAATTCGGGGGGGGCGGAGCCAAGATGGCGGAGAAGATACACGCTAATTTGTAAGCTCCCTTCTTCCCTCATTACCAATTAGTTAAATCAGCCTCAAAATTAACGCCAGACTGATAAAAACCACAAGGATTAGAAGCACAACTTACCAGCTGAAGAGAACCTGAAATTTCAACAGAAAAGGGTGATTCCCAAGGGGAGGAAAAAAAAGACCAGCACAGACAGGGTTAGGTGCTAGCACACTGTGCCAATTGGGCTGGGGAAAACTCTGGGATCAGAGAAGCCACTGAGATAGAGGAATCTGACACAGGCTATTAGCTCTTCTCTGCTTATAAAACAGATTTCTTAGAGAAATCAAGCCACTTTAAAATATAAATCTAGATCCTAGAACCACCCCAATACGGAAGTGACCTAATAGATCTCCAGATGGCTATGAAGACACCTACTGCTTCCCGGGGCTTCTCCTTGAGGTAGTTGAGAGCCTGAACAGCTGGGACACAGCCTGAGGCAGCCTTTAATCCACACAGTGTGGGGTTCAGCCTGAGGCAGTGGAATTCTAGCAGCTGCAGAATTCCCAGAGAAACAGAAGTCCCAGAGAAGTGGAACCTTTGAAGTAAGGACCATGGTTTCTGGGCAGACAATTCTGATTTGAGCACAGGGGCTTTTCATTTCAGCTGCTGATATCCACAGCCCCACAGAAGGCATTGCCTAGAGTTTGTGATGCTTTCACTGTTCAGCCTTAAACCTCAGGGCAGTCACTAAGCCACACAGAGGGGTCCCTCACGGGGCACTCCTCACAGCGCAGCCATGCTAACCACCTCTGAGGCATCTCCGGGGAGGGGGGAGAAGAATGCTTTCCGAGAGCTCTCTCTTAGCTCAGGATCAGGGTTGATGCATTCTACCTCTGGTCTGGGAGGAAGCTGGTAAATAAATAAATAAACTTCTTACCCCAAGGGCAAACCCCAACAGATTTTTAACAATGAGTAAGAAGCTGAAGAGAACGATAGACACTTTCTACACAGAAAAAAGAGCAGGTATCCAACCCCAAGGAAGCTAACACCTGACAGTCAGCAGATAATACCCTAAAGGGGAATGATACCTGCCCCCAATCACATAACTCTCTCCTAGAAAAGACTATTGAAAAGTTAAGAGAGTTTAAAGAAAAATGGGGAAAGGAAAGAGAAGCTATGATAGAGAATAACAACGTCCTGAAATTTGAGTTGGAAAAAATAAAGAATTCACAGGAAGTGCAGGGACACAAAATTTGTGAATTAGAAAAGGTTAAAAAAATAACAGGAAAGTAGGATTTCTGAATTGGAAAAGATAAAAAATTCTCAAGAAAGTAGGATTTCTGAATTGGAAAAAGAAAATAATTCTCTAGAAAAAAATTAGTGAAATGGAAAAAATGCAACAGAGCAAAATAATTCATTTAAAAACTCAAGTGGGCATATATAAAAAGAACTAAAAATGTGAATGAAGAAAATAACTCATTAAAAATTAGGATGAAACAAATAGAAATGAATGATTCATTGAGAAACTAAGAATCAGTCAAACAAAACAAAAAAAAAAAATGAAAAGCTGGAAAATAACGTCAAATACTTACTGGGAAAATCTATAGACCTGGAAAATAGAACTAGGAGAGATAATCTGAGGATCATTAGACTTCCTGAAAACTATGATCAAAAAAAGAGCCTAGATTCTATTTTACAGGAATGTCCAGAGATAATAGGAACAGAAGGGAAAATAGGGGTTGAAAGAATTCATCAAACACCTTCTGAAAAAGACCCTAAAAAAAGAACTCCACTGAACATTGTGGCTAAGCTCCAGAACTACCAAACTAAGGAAAAATATTGGAAGCAGTGAGGAGAAAAAAAATTCAAATATCAAGGTGCAGCAATAAGGGTCACTCAAGATCTGGCTGCCTCCACATTTAAGGATCGAAGGGCCTGGAACCTGATATTCCAAAAGGCAAAAGAACAGGGATTGCAACCAAGAATAAACTACCCAGCTAAGTTTAGTATTTTCTTCCATGGAAGAAAATGGACATTTAATGAAACAGAGGAATTCCCATTTGTTTCTAAGAAAAAAACCAGACTTAAACAAAAAATTTGATCTACATCCACAAGACTGAAGAGGAAAAAGGTGTAAAAAAACAAAAACAAAAACAAAAACAAACAAACAAACAAAAAACAACAAATCTTGAGAACTGTATCTCTGTTGTGGATATACAGAATGTCCGCATGGAAAATTTGATTTTACTGATATAAAAAAGGGAAGTAGTAAAGGGAAGAGGATAGTATCAGAAAAAGGGGAAGAAGAGATAAAAAGAGGGAAACTACATCCCACTAAAAGCCATAAAAAATCTACCACATCTGAGGCAATTTAGAGAGGGGGAGAAACATTGTGTGAATCTTACTCTCATCAGAGTAGGGCAAAGAGTAAATAATTGACATATTTGTTTTTCAGAGAATTCTCTCTCACCTCATTAAAAGGGGGGAGAGGAAAAGGGAAAAGGAAAAGGGGAATAAGGGAAGGGTACAAGAAATGGGAAGGGACTTAAAAGGAGGGGGGGGATACTAAAAAGGGAGGGCTGTGTGTCACAAATGGGATCTATAAATTAAATATTGGGGAAAGGGTTCAGAGGGATCAAGGGATTAAAAAAAAAGCATAATCTGGGGATAATGATGGCAGGAAATAGAGAATTAGTAATTTTAACTGTAAATGTGAATGGGATGAAATCACCCATTAAACGGAGGCAGATAGCACTCTGGATCAAAAGTCAGAACCCTACAATATGTTGTTTACAGGAAACACACTTAAAGCAGGGAGATACATACAAAGTAAAGGTAAAAGGTTGGAGCAGAATCTATTATGCAAGCAGAATCTATTATGCTTCAGGTAAAGCCAAAAAGCAGGGGTTGTCATCCTTATCAAGCAAAAGCAGAAAGTGATCTAATTAAAAGAATCCTACTAAAAGGTAACCTGGACAATGAAGCCATATCAATACTAAACATATATGCACCAAGTGGTATAGCATCTAACTTCCTAAAGGAATAGTTAAGAGAGTTGCAAGAAGATATAGACAGCAAAACTATAATAGTGGGAGATGTCAACCTTGCACTCTCAGAATTAGACAAATCAAACCACAAAACAAATAAGAAAGAAATTAAAAAGGTAAACAGATCATTAGAAAAACTAGGTATGATAGACCTTTGGAGAAAATTGAATGGTGATAGAAAGCAGTATACTTTCTTCTCAGCAGTTCATGGAACCTATACAAAAATTAAACATATATTAGGACATAAAGATCTCAAAATTAAATGCAGGAAGGTAGAAATAGTAAATGCCTTCTCCTCAGATCACAATGCAATTAAAATTACATTCAATAAGAAGTTAGGGGTAAATAGACCAAAAAGTAATTGGAAATTGAATAACCTCATCTTAAAGAATGACTAGGTGAAACAGCAAATTATAGAAACAATTAATAATTTCACTCAAGGTAATGACAATGATGAGACATCATACCAAAATTTGTGGGATGCAGTTAAAGTGGTAATAAGGGGTAATTTTATATCTTTAGAGGCTTATTTCAACTAAATAGAGAAAAAAAAAGATTAATGAATTGGGTCTGCAACTTAAAAAGCTAGAAAAAGACCAAATTAAAGACCTCCAATCAAAAACTAAACTTGAAATACTAAAATTAAAAGGAGAAATCAATAATATTGAAAGTAAAAAAAAAAAAAAACTATTGAATTAATAAATAAAACCAAGAGTTGATTTTATGAAAAAGCCAATAAAATAGATAAACCTTTGGTAAATCTGATCAGAAAAATGAAAGAGGAACATCAGATTATTAGTCTTACAAATGAAAAGGGGGATTTTCCACCAATGAAGAGGAAACTAGAGAAATAATGAGTTACTTTGACCAACTTTTTGCCAATAAATTTGATAACTTAAGTGAGATTGATGACTACCTCCAAAAACATAGGATTCTTCGATTAACAGCGTAGGAGATAAATTGCTTAAATAGTCCCATTTCACAAAAAGAAATAGAATAAGCTATTAATGAGCTCCCAAGGAAAAAATCCCCAGGACCAGATGGATTTACATGTGAATTCTGCCAAACATTTAAAGAACAATTAGCCCCAATGTTATATAAACTATTTGAAAAAATAGGGGATGAAGGAGTCCTACCAAACTCCTTTTATGACACAGACATGTTATTGATACCTAAACCAGGTCGATTGAAAACTGAGAAAGAAAACTATAGACCAATCTCCCTAATGAATATTGATACTAAAGTCACAAGTCCAAGAGATTCACAAGTCTAAAGGAAACAATCCTGCTCATGATCTTCCAGGAGATTCAGAAACTAAGATTGATTTCCAGGAGATTCATACGGCAGAAACCCACAATCCCACACTCTTGGAGATTCAGAGTGAAGATTCATTCCCACTTCAACCCTAGTGCTGGCTGGAGACACTCAGACAAGACCTCTCCGGGAACCAAGGAGAGAGATAAGCCTCTATTAAAGCTAACCGGGTCCAGGAAAAGATTTAGGATTTTGAAGGACAAAATAAAGGATCTGGACTTTTTAACTCCTGGCTGCATTTTGGGATTATTGAACTGAACTGAAAGGAAGGCTGCCTCCAGAAGCTCCTCAAGAAATCTGCTCCCAGAGAAGGATTACAATTTAGAGAAAAAGAACATTACAAATAATTACCATGATAACAATTCGTGTTTCATCATTTATGCAATTAATTTTCTATAGACAGAAGGTTCAAGGATTTATTGTTAAAGGTTTCAGTCATATCAAGTAATGTTAAATCACTCAAAGCAAAGTTTAGAATTACTTGTTAGAAATAGGAGAGAGACAACATAAGGCAATTGCATCTAATCCCATTACACATAGTAACTATCTTCAATATTGTATTTAATACATATGAAGGAATAAAGGTACAGTTACAAGAATTTGTACAGACACATATTCATCTTAGTTCCAGTGAGTTAGAGTAAACAATCTTATTCTACTTTTACTAAGCAGCTAGGTTAATATTAACCCAATGGAGAACTCATTAAAAATCACAAATTCCTGGAGGCAATTGGAGTTAAGTTTAAGGAAATACTTTATCTTGGAGACATGATTGGCCCAAATCACAATTTTAAAAGTTTTTACATCATATCACCCCACCCCATCAACATCCATGCCACATTTATTTCTTTATATTATTTATATTTTAAAACACTCTCATCTGCTAATGACTATGAGACCTCATTTTCTCTGTCAGAAGATAAGTCCCTAGTAATCTTATTTGTTCGATAGCCTCTTAACCATCCTCTTTTATTGAGGATCTTTTGAATTTATTCTGCAAAATCAGATTCATCTTCTCCAAGCATCTCTAAACATCACTTTGTCACTTTACTGCTAAAAACATTTCAGTGGTGTAATGGTTAAAAAGCCTCTAAAAGCAAGGAATGCAATTCAAGACATGTGGGAAGACCTGAGGGATGAGAGGTAGTGAGACAAGGCCCCAAGAAGTCGTGTCTGACCCCAGGTACCACATCTGCCTCCTTAGTGTTCTCAAAGCCTAGCACGCCTCCCTTTCTCTTTTTGGGACAGTCCCATTATGCCAGGTTCTTAGAGGACTTCCCCCTTCCCCCAGCTCTTTGGGGGTGGGGTATAAATATGTGCAAAGAATAAAGTTCTCTTTTGCTTCACCCCTATCTCCTGGTGGTCTGTCTTTATGTTATCCGGGTTGGTGCTCAAAGACAGGTAAATATGGCCTAGCCATACCATCAACAGACCGGCATTAAGAGTAGCTCTAAGGGGAGCTACAAGGTTAGGATACCATTAAGAGACGCTATGAGTGGTTCCCCATTTATCTACAGGATAAAATCCAAATGGTCTTGCTTGGCAGCCAAAGTTATCCGGAACACAATGTATTTCCATATTTCCATACTTTATATTCCCTTTCCATATTTATATACTTGTTCATCAAATCAACCTGTTCTAGTCATTGTTTCCAGGATATATCATAAACAGTTCTTAGTACATATTCAAAATTTATTAATTCAATTCAAGTCATGCGTTATAGGACCATTTCACCTCAGAACTATCTATCTCTTCTCAGAACTGCTACAAAATTTCCTATTGTAGTCCTGTTTATCCCTACCACTCATTTTCAAGATATATAATACCTTTGTATTTGTTTTATATTGAAGCATTTTTATGTTTCTCTGCAATTAGATTGCAACTTACATGAGGGCAAAGACTTATTTTTGGAGTTTCTTTGTTCATTACCTAGCACAGCACTTTATTCCATTTAAGAGAAATGTATTTTAAACTATCACTCTGCTATGAAGCTTTGTGCATACAATATTAAAAAGCCAGAATTCCTTTGACATACCTCATAATTTAATGAAGTGGTAGGATATGATGTGTAGGAAAATACATACAGGAAAATGTAGAAGATGCAAAGGAGGGTTGTTTTTTTTTAATGTAGTGTAATTTTTTCTTAATTTTCTTCTTGGAACATTCTTATGAAGAAAATCTGAAAGATGCAAAATATTCACAACATAACACATTGCTACTGGGAATTTTGTAAATCTAAAATTCTCTTTCAAATCTAAGATTTTCAACATTTCACCATAAGTAAAGCTGATACTGATTCCCTGATTTCTTGTGGGAATTTCTTTAAGGCAAAGGAAATATTCATCCAGCAACAACTATTCTATAAGAGCCATTTTATCCAAAGTATTTCATGGGAAGCTGTTGAGAATGTGGCAAAGATAAGTGCAGAATATATAATCTGTGAATTTTTACTAACATCACATATAAAGTCATAAGAGCTACATGTATGTGTGTGTGTGTGTGTGTGTGTGTGTGTATGTGTGTGTGTGTTTTAAGGGAGAAAGTATGTCTGGTTCTAGAAAATCAAATTTTTAATGATTGCTTCAGTGTCTTCACAATGTTTGTTCCTAGACTTGCACAAAATTAAGTACAATGCTAATAAAAATTTAAGGAGTAACTTTGTGGCCTTATCTTTTTTGCAATCAAATATGATCTCAAACACTTACTAATTGTGTGAAATTGGGCAAGTAATTTAATCTATTAAAGTCAGTTCCTCATCTGTGAAGAGTTAGAAAAGGAAATGGCCATATATTCCAGAATCTTTGTCAAGATCCTCTGGTCACAAATGGGGTCACAAAATAATAGGACACAACTGAAAAAATAACTTAAAAACAAAACCAAAAATTAAAAATTCAAGAGAATATAGTGTTTTTGTGGAAGATCTGTGAAAAAAAAACCTATAAGATCACAACATCATTATTTACAAAATATGAATTTATTTTTCAATTATATGTAAACATTACAGTTCACATTTTCACTATACATGTGCATTAGAATTCACTGCAACTTACATCGGTTTTCTATTATAAGTAGCATTGAACTATATGCTAAAAATAAAAAGAAATGGTGAGCTTCAATGATTTGATATAAAATGTGATTTTAATTATGGTGATATTATAGTTTTTCTTCTCAATTTTAATTTAGCAAACTAATATAAGCACTTGGATACAGAGATAAATTGCAAAATAATGCAAACAGCACTGGTATGTTCTTCACATAAAAGGTTGCAGAGAGCAATTATCACTTCATTAATTTGTAATGAATCCAAATTGCCTATAAGTGATAGTAGACTGTCATTTCAGACCACTTGCAAAAACAGCAAATCCTTTAGCATTGCTTAACAATTAAAAACACATACACTAAATGAGACTATTACTTTCATGCTTACTTCTGTTATATCAATAAATGACTATGTTTTCCTCAAGCTTTCAACTTTAGAAACACTAGTGTAATAATAATTCATTGATAATCATCATAGTCATCTAGGTCTTTTCTAGTTCAAAAGTCAGCTCTGCAAAAAAAAAAAAAAAAAAAAAAAAAAAAAAAAAAAGGTGGTATTTCTTTCCAGGTAGAGAACACCTCTTTCCTATTTAACAAAGGGAGATGCAGATTCACTAGCCAATTAAAGACTTTACTTGAGATTATGCCTGCACAGACACATGCGCACGCACGCACGCGCGCACACACACACACACACACACACACACACACATCTAAAGTAAAAAAAAAATTCTAAGCTTTAGCCTTCAAATTTCTACTATCAATGCTCTATTCAACCTTACTGTCACATAGTTGTTTTTCTCACTCCTTTTCTCACTAAGAACTCTTCTATTCCATTCTCCTTCTCCCTATAGAAGCCATTCTGAAATTGATTCCACAGCAGAAGGAATAAAACCTTTACAATGCATTATCTTCAGTCAAGATAACTTAAGAGGCCTAAGGGAACTCTCAATTTCTACTTTCCCCTAACAGCAGCACACTTTGTGTCACCAAGCCAGTCAGGGAAACATATATTTTTAATAATTAATTGGTACTTAATATAACTATCATTTTGATAAACCCCAAATTATAGTAATTACTGATTACTATTTGTCATTGGATAATAGTTTTGGCCATTTGCTGTTGTCATTAGAATAATTAAAGATAGCATACTGAAAAGCACTTAATTTAAAACATTTAGTTTAGTAGTTGACATTTAGCAAAACCAGAGACAAAATTTATATTTCCCCCTCACTATTTACCTAATAAAAATATAGCATGAGCAGAAACATATATTCAGTTATTTGTATCTGAGTATACCATTTGGAAAAGGCACTAACCTCACTTCTATGAATCACAAGTTCACAGATTTAGAGTTGCAAGAGAACTCATAAACAAATCCATTACTTTACAACTGAGGAAACTAATACCTGGACAAGTTAAATGACATTCCCAAAGTGACACTGATATTACATGTCAGAGTTGGGATTTGAACCTATATTCTATCATTCCAATTGCATTCCATTGCACTGAAAAGGATAAAGAATGATAAATATGTCAAGTAACCTGAATTATCATCTTTCCCTTGCCACTGTCTCATAGTGGGACAATGGGAAAATCAGTTTACTTTCTCTGGGCCTTGATTTCCTCAAGTATAATGTGGACTAAGTTATTTCAGCAATCCTTTCTAACTCTAAAATTTTCTTACCTCTTGTTATTTTTGCATGTACTTTTGTCAGTGTATGTGTTTGTGTGTGTATGTGTGTGTATTTGTGTGTGTGTAAATTAATGAACTACCAAGCATTTTTATATAAAATGAAATGTCATCCAGAGTTCTAAGTTTTCCTTTCTTTCTTCAAGTATCAGATTTTAGGATTAATTCTCATCATAACTCTGGACAGTTTTCCTCTTGCTCATTTCTCTCTCCTGTTGAGAGAGAGGGGGGGTGTTTAAGCCATTCAAAGAGCAATATTAACAAAAGATGAACTTATAAAGTAGAATTACAAAAGAATGATGGCTCCATTTGGAAAAAATAAACCAAGAATTCACTGGAGTCTAATTATTTTCTTGTTAAAAGTAGAAAGGATTTTTTTAGAACAAGTTGAATCACTGGGTTGTATATTAGCAAAGAGAAATCAATTTGATTTATTAAAAGTACATTCACAATATGCACAACTAAGTTTTTATAACAGAATTAATAAATATGTAATGATATGGATACAGTAGGATCTAGCAGAAAGAACACTGATTTAATAGGCAGAAGACCTGTTCTTTAGTCTGAACTTCTTCACTAACAAGCTGTGCATTCTTGAATTTTATTCTCAGTTTTCTCATCTGTAAAATCTGGAAAATAAAAAGTTATCTAAACCATCATAAAGCTGGGCATTATTGTTAATAAATATTTATTAATATCCTATTCTACTTTGTATCTATATGTAAAATATGTACTACTAAAAGAATTAGAGTAAATGATTCTGTCTTAAGCATTGATTTTTATTTTTAAAAAATTTATACTTTTACTGTTTTGATGTTTGGGATTCTCATCTTTGATTTTCTGTAGCTATATGTGATTTTATACCAATCTGAATGCATATTTACCATATATGTAGCATAAAATAGGGATTACTATAGAATTACATTACAAAATAAAAGAAGAGGAATAGAAGAGCTAAATATGCACCATCAATATGTATAAACATATTCAGCATAACCAATTAAAACGTGTTTTTGTTTTCAGTCATTTCAGTAGTGTCATTTAACAGATGAGAAAATTGTGGCAAACAAGGTTAAGTAACTTGTCCAAAGTTACACCTAGTAAATATCTGAGGTCAGATTTGAACTCAAGACAATGAATCATCCTATCTCCAGGTCTAGTATTCTATTACTCCTCCTATATGCTCCCATTAAAGAAAAAATACAAACATCTTATCTGTTTATGCTAATAATCATTACAGTTATGAATATATATAAATATCACTGAAATATTTGATTGTATGTAAAACACATTCTTTTTCTTTGTACTTAAATTTGTGCTGAAGCATACCACATGTTTGGGGGAAAGTAAAAAGAGCATCCATATATATGCATATTTTACAGTTAACCTCAGATGCCAGAATTTAATTATAAATATATAGTTGATAAAGTAGGGAAATGTGTTTTATCTAACACAAGGCCTTGATCTTAAATGCTCTAACTGGAGTTTGTGTTTGATAGTACTTACTAGTGATAGGCATTATAATAACTCAACTCTATTATCAAATGCATACATATCCATATAAACAGAAGGGTGAGAAAACTTTCCAAGACCTATGAGTGCTGAGGTAGGAAATTCAAAGGAAGCATGAACACTTTAGAGTCTAGGGAAAAGTTGAGTCTGAGGGTAACGAACATTAGACAGAAAATGCTGCAGTCTGGAAAGTAGTGCAAAATGGATAGAGCAAAAGTAAAAATGAACTGTTAAACAGTCTTAACACACTGATGTCACATTAGAGAAGCAAACATTTCAAGGGATACCTACTATCCAAACTTCATTTTCATTATAAATATTCAGTTCAGTCTTTTGCTACATTTTTCTGTGAAAACTGATTTCCAATTTGATAATAGAACTCCATTTGCCTTACAGAAATTTAGCAACTATTTTCTTAGAATGCCTCTCTTCCATCATAAAATGATATCTTATTTTCAACTAAGCACCATAGGAAAAAATCATATACATAACAATTATTCTCCTAAATGGAAGACCAACTCAACAAAATGTATGTCAATGTGGTTGTCAGTTTATCCAGCACATTGCTTAGGTTAATATAGTTGAACTATGAGATTTCTTACAATGTAGGTATTTAGTTAATTCTTTTTAAATTGATTGAATTTAGCACTGGAAGAAAACTTATAAATAATCTGATCCAACACCATCAGTTTGCAAATAATAAGATGTTTTGTCCATATATTAAATCTCTGTAATATCTCACAATAAAATAATTATATGACATTCCTTAAAGAAATCTCTCTAGTTTTATATATCTATATATAAAATAGTATTATTAGAGTAATCAATCATTCTTATAAATTAGATACTAAGTGATGAGTGACTGACCTTCTGAACAAGTATTAAAAGTGAAAGAGTACTGTTCAAGTAGATTCCTTCCCTCCAAATATTGAAAAATATCAGTAGAAAAATCTTCAAGGTACATTTTAACTCATTTGGAATGAAAACTATGCTAAGATAGGCATTTATAAAATTATTACAAATGACAAATGACTTAGAAATTAATGTAATAGCAGTGACAGTGTTTCATTTCATATCAATTGTGAGATTCATGTTATTTCCTACTATGATAATGGGTCACAGCCACACTAATTCATTGCAATTTTAAAAAATACCTGTGGTGAGCTCATCTGCAGAAATGAAATTAACTTGTGTCATTACAATGCATATGCTAAGTTTAATTCATCTTGTTTAAAATAAAGACCTGAAGACTATTTTTTTTTATTTTCCCACTCCCTCTTTTAACAAAAAATAGCATGAATCTTTGAAATTTTCATTGTAAAGTGAGCCCCTTTTAAATAAATGCAGTGGCATGACACCAAACATTAAGCTGTCCTTAGAGGTTTTCTGCTATTTCCCCCAAAGCATATAGGATTAATAATGCATAAAAGTAATTTAACTCTTTAATTGCTACTTTATATTATTCAGAGCCAAAATCAATGGTCATGAGTGCACAATGGTAGAACAAAAATATAATTTTATTTTCTACCCTTAACCATCTGCATTAAAAAAAATGAAGAACAGTATAAAAAGGAAGTGCTGAAAATAGTCCATATTCTCCAATATCTTAACAATACTTTATAAATATTTCTCTTATTTGCTTTTTAAAATCAATTCTGTAAGTAACAAGCACAATAATTATTCCCTCCATTTCTGGGAGAAGAAACCAAGAATTTCAGTAATGGAAATGATTTTCTCAGGACCATAGATTATAAGTGATAAAGCAAGAAATCAAACCAGTTGTTTTTTAGTTATGTTTTACTTTTCATGATTCCATTTGGGGTTTTCTGGACAAAGACACCACAACACCTTGTCATTTCCTTCTCTAACAGGATTAAGTGGCTTGCCAAGTTATTAAGTGTCTGAAATCAGATTTGGATTTTTGAAAATGAGTGTTTATGATTCCAGATCCAGCACTCTATCCATTGTGCCCCAGATAATGGACTCTACATCAAATGTTTTCTACCATGCTTCCAGGATTCATTGTTTCAACTGAATATCACCTCATTGCCTTCTCATATATAAAGTATTCACTATGATGGAGTTCCATGTTCCATCACAGACTCATTATTGAAGAGAATTTTTTTTTTTTGTCTAGTGATGCTCTTGTTTGTGAACTACATTGTACTGATTGCACCAAGATGCAGAACCAAGAAATAATAGAAGGTTCAAAATCACTCAAAAGAGTTTGGCCTAACTATATATACTAGAAAAGTGAAGTAGATGATGAAAATTCATTGACGGATTTCAAAACATATTTGAAGGACAAATCTTTGGAGCTGGTTTATTAAACAGTATAGAGACACAAAGATTTTAACAAGAGTTCAACAAGAAGAGGAGAGTGGGATGAATTGCCTTTGGAAAACTGTACCTTTATCTCATGCTTCTTATAAAATTAATCATTCATTAGATTCTATTAAATCAATGGCTTTGTTGCTATATATCACTGAGATTGAAAATTCAATTGCCTTCAAAGAATTAAAGCTAGATATGCAGAGTAATGAAGGGAGTATAAATGCAGACAAAACATATAATATGTGAAGAACTCCAAAGGAGACTTGGGTAAAAAGATATTATGAAGAAGTTATACAATAGAAAGAGAAGGTGGAACAGTCATATGGCAAGAGCAAGGGATGACAGATAGACAGCGAAAATGGTCTATTGGCATTTTCATGAAGTCAGGAGAAAGTGAGGGAAACCTGGAGGAAATTGGGTGGAAAAAGAGGAGGGAATGACATGTTTTGAGTTGTATCATTAAAGTTCCTAAATCAGTGAAATGATAGACTCATTTAAAGAATATCAATAAGACATAAAATAGTGTTTTGATAGTAGCATATGCCTGTGACAATTCAGGAAATTGCATAAAAATATTGTTGTTGAGTCATTTAAGTAATGTCTGACTCTTCATGACACAATTTTTGGAGTTTTTTGGCAAAGATATTACAGTGATTTTCCATTTCTTTCTCCAGTTCATTTTAACAATGATGAATTGAGGCAAACAGGGTTAAATAACTTGTCCAGCTAGAAATTTCCTGATGCTGGATTTAAACAGATGAAGATGAGTCTTGTCTGCATAAAAATAGCATCAAGGAAATATATGTTTAAAAAGAAAAATATGTCAGTTATGAGTCAAGAACAAAAGTTAGTGTGTGAATAGTTTATGCACCATACAGTTACCTACAAGATGTTAAAAGGTCTAGAAAAGGCCTCTAGCATTAAAAAATATATGGAGAATTATTGAAATATTGTATAACAGGATTGCAAATGAGAAGGTACAAACAGATAATACAATTAGTAGCAGTAATAATGATAACAACTAACATTTGATGAATGTTTACATCAATGGAACTATAAATATTGAAGCATTGAAGCATTGAAGTAAAATTAGCATGAAAGTATCAGAAAATATGAAGATGGAAAATTTTCTTCTCTGTCTTCCTTCAAGTTCCAACTAATATTCTACCTTCTTTTTTTAACTTAATAATTTTTTATTATATATATTTTTTTATAATATTATCCCTTGTATTCATTTTTCCAAATTATCCCCCCTCCCTCTATTCCCTCCCCCCGATGACAGGCAATCCCATACATTTTACATGTGTTACAATATAGTCTAGGTACAATACATGTGTGTGAATATCATTTTCTTGTTGCACAATAAACATTAGATTCCGAAGGTACATGCAACCTGGGCAGACAGATATTAGTGCTAACAATTTACATTCACTTCCCAGTGTTTCTTCTCTGGGTGTAGCTACCTCTGTCCATCATTGATCAACTGGAAGTGAGTTGGTTTTTCTTTATGTTGAAGATTTCCACTTCCATCAGAATACATCCTCATACAGTATTGTTGTTGAAGTGTACAGTGATCTTCTGGTTCTGCTCATTTCACTCAGCATCAGTTGATGTAAGTCTCTCCAAGCCTCTCTGTATTCCTCCTGCTGGTCATTTCTTACAGAGCAATAATATTCCATAACCTTCATATACCACAATTTACCCAACCATTCTCCAACTGATGGACATCCATTCATCTTCCAGTTTCTAGCTACAACAAAAAGAGCTGCCACAAACATTTTGGCACATATATGTCTCTTTCCGCTCTTTAGTATTTCTTTGCGATATAATCCCAGTAGTAGCGCTGCTGGGTCAAAGGGTATGCACAGTTTGATAACTTTTTGGGCATAATTCCAGATTGCTCTCCAGAATGGCTGGATTCTTTCGCAACTCCACCAGCAATGTATTATTGTCCCAGTTTCCCCACATCCCCTCCAACATTCATCATTATTTGTTCCTGTCATCTTAGCCAATCTGACAGGTGTGTAGTGGTATCTCAGAGTGGTCTTAATTTGCATTTCTCTGATCAGTAGTGATTTGGAACACTCTTTCATGTGAGTGGATATAGTTTCAATTTCTTCCTCTGAGAATTGTCTGTTCATATCCTTTGACCATTTATCAATTGGAGAATGGTTCGGTTTCTTATAAATTAGGGTCAGTTCTCTATATATTTTGGAAATGAGACCTTTGTCAGAACCGTTGTTTTTAAAAATATTTTCCCAATTTGTTACTTCCCTTCTAATCTTGTTTGCATTAGTATTATTTGTACAGAAACTTTTTAGTTTGATGTAATCAAAATCTTCTATTTTGTGATCAATAATGATCTCTACTTCTCCTCTGGTCATAAATTCCTTCCTCCTCCAAAAGTCTGAGAGGTAGATTATCCTCTGTTCCTCTAATCTATTTATTATCTCCCTCTTTATGCCTAAATCATGGACCCATTTTGATCTTATCTTGGTATATATGGTGTTAAGTGTGGATCCATATCTAATTTCTGCCATACTAATTTCCAGTTTTCCTAACAGTTTTTTTCCGAATAATGAATTTTTCTCCCTAATGTTGGTATCTTTGGGTTTGTCAAAGATTAGGTTGCTATATATGTACCCTTTTTTTTTTGTCCTTTGTATCTAATCTGTTCCACTGATCTACCGGTCTATTTCTTAGCCAATACCAAATGGTTTTGGTGACTGCTGCTATATAATATAGCTTTAGATCAGGTACACTTAGACCACCTTCCTCTGAGTTTTTTTTTCATTAGTTCCCTTGCAATTCTCGACCTTTTATTCTTCCATATGAATTTTGTTGTTATTTTTTCTAGGTCATTGAAATAGTTTCTTGGGAGTCTGATTGGTATAGCACTAAATAAATAGATTAGTTTGGGGAGTATTGTCATCTTTATTATATTCGCTCGGCCTATCCAAGAGCACTGAATGTCTTCCCAATTATTTAAATCTGATTTTATTTTTGTGGCAAGTGTTTTGTAGTTTTTCTCATATAGTTCCTGACTTTTCTTTGGTAGATGGATTCCCAAATACTTTATACTCTCAACATTTGTTTGGAATGGAATTTCTCTTTGTATCTCTTGCTGTTGCATTTTGTTAGTGATATATAAAAATGCCGAGGATTTATGTGGATTTATTTTGTATCCTGCCACTTTGCTGAACTTTTGAATTATTTCTAGTAGCTTTTTAGCAGAGTCTTTGGGGTTCTCTAAGTATACCATCATGTCATCTGCAAAAGGTGATAGTTTAATTTCCTCATTTCCTACTCTAATTCCTTGAATCTCTTTCTCGGCTCTTATTGCCGAGGCTAGCGTTTCTAGTACTATATTGAATAGTAATGGTGATAGTGGGCAACCTTGTTTCACTCCTGATCTTACTGGGAAAGGTTGCAGTTTATTTCTATTGCATATTATGCTTACTGAAGGTCTTAAATATATGCTCCTGATTATTCTAAGGAATAGTCCATTTATTCCTATACTCTCAAGAGTTTTTAGTAGGAATGGATGTTGGATTTTGTCAAATGCTTTTTCTGCATCTATTGAGATGATCATATGGTTCTTATTAATTTGATTATTAATATGGTCAATTATATTAATAGTTTTCCTAATATTAAACCAGCCCTGCATTCCTGGAATAAATCCTACTTGATCATAGTGTATTATCCTGGAGATGATTTTCTGAAGTCTTTTTGCTAATATCTTATTTAAGATTTTAGCATCAATATTCATTAAGGAGATTGGTCTATAATTTTCTTTCCCAGTTTTCGATCTACCTGGTTTAGGTATCAGTACCATGTCTGTGTCATAAAAGGAGTTTGGTAGGACTCCTTCATCCCCTATTTTTTTCAAATAATTTATATAGCATTGGGGCTAATTGTTCTTTAAATGTTTGGTAGAATTCACATGTGAATCCATCTGGCCCTGGGGATTTTTTCCTGGGGAGTTGATTAATAGCTTGTTCTATTTCTTTTTCTGAAATGGGACTATTTAAGCAATTTATCTCCTCCTCTGTTAATCTAGGGAGCCTATATTTTTGGAAGAAGTCATCCATTTCACTTAAGTTATCAAATTTATTGGCATAAAGTTGGGCAAAGTAACTCCTTATTATTTCTCTAATTTCCTCTTCATTGGTGGAAAGATCCCCCTTTTCATTTGTAAGACTAACAATTTGATTTTCCTCTTTCTTTTTTTTGATCAAATTTACCAAATGTTTATCTATTTTATTGGCTTTTTCATAAAACCAACTCTTGGTTTTATTTATTAATTCAATAGTTTTTTACTTTCAATATTATTGATTTCTCCTTTTAATTTTTGTATTTCAAGTTTAATTTTTGGTTGGGGGTTTATAATTTGGTCTTTTTCTAGCCTTTTAAGTTGTAAGCCCAATTCGTTAATCTTCTCTTTCTCTATTTTCTTCAAATAAGCCTCTAAAGATATAAAATTTCCCCTTATTACTGCTTTAGCTGCATCCCAAAGATTTTGGTATGATGTCTCATCATTGTCATTATCTTGGGTGAAATTGTTAATGGTTTCTATAATTTGCTCTTTCACCCAGTCATTCTTTAAGATGAGATTATTCAGTTTCCAATTACTTTTTGGTCTATTTACTCCTAACTTTTTACTGAATGTAGCTTTTATTGCATTGTGATCTGAGAAGGCATTTATTATTTCTGCCTTCCTACATTTAATTTTGAGATCTTTATGTCCTAATATATGGTCTATTTTTGTAAAGGATCCATGAACTGCTGAGAAGAAAGTATATTCCTTTCTATTGCCATTCAGTTTTCTCCAAAGGTCTATCATACTTAGTTTTTCTAATGTTCTATTTACTTTTTAATTTCTTTCTTATTTGTTTTGTGGTTTGATTTGTCTAAATCTGAGAGTGCAAGGTTGAGATCTCCCACTATTATAGTTTTACTGTCTATTTCTTCTTGCAATTCTCTTAACTTTTCCTTTAGAAAGTTAGATGCTATACCACTTGGTGCATATATGTTTAGTATTGATATGGCTTCATTATTTATGCTACCTTTCAGCAGGATATAGTTTTCTTCCTTATGTTTTTTAACGAGATCTACTTCTACTTTTGCTTGATCTGAGATAAGGATAGCTACCCCTGCTTTTTGGCTTTACCTAAAGCATAATAGGCTCTGTTCCAACCTTTTACCTTTACTCTGTATGTATCTCCCTGCTTTAAGTGTGTTTCCTGTAGACAACATATTGTAGGTTTCTGACTTTTGATCCAGTCTGCTATCCGTCTCCGTTTGATGGGATCGTTCATCCCATTTACATTTACAGTTAAAATTACTAATTCTGTATTTCCTGCCATCGTATTATCCCTCAGATTATGCTTTTTCCCTTGACCCCCCTGATCCCCCTCCCCGATATTTAATTTACAGACCCCCCTTGTGACGCGCAACCCTCCCTCTTTTTTTTTTTTTTTAGGATCCCTCCCCCCTCCCTCCAAGTCCCTTCACTTATTCTCCTTTTCCTTTTCCCTTTTCCTCTCCCCCCTTTTAATGAGGTGAGAGAAAATTCTCTGAAAAACAAATATGTTAATTATTTACTCTTTGAGCCTCTCCTGATGAGAGTAAGATTCACACAATGATTCTCCCCCTCACTAAGTTCCCTCAGATATGGTGTATTTTACTATGCCTCTTCCTGGGATGTAGTTTCCCTCTTTTTTCATTCCTTCCCCTTTTTCTGAACTGACCTCCTTACCTTTACTACACCCCCCTTTTTTTTCTCTTATATCAGTAAAATCAAATTATCCTTGAGTACTTTTTATATACCCACAACAGTGTTACAGTTCTCAAATTTTTCTGTTTCTCTTCAGTCTTGTGGATGTAGATCAAATTTTTTGTTTAAGTTTCGTTTTTTTCTTAGAAACATATAGAATTCCTCTGTTTCATTGAATGACCATCTTCTTCCATGGAAAAAGATGCTAAACTTAGCTGGGTAGTTCATTCTTGGTTGCAGTCTTTGATCTTTTGCCTTATGGAATATCAGGTTCCAGGCCCTTCTATCTTTTAATGTGGAGGCAGCCAGATCTTGGGTGACCCTTATTGTGGCACCTTGGTATTTAAATTGTTTTTTTCTAGCTGCTTGCAGGATTTTCTCCTTTGTGTGGTAATTCTGCAGCTTAGCCACTATATTCCGTGGTGTTCTTTTTTTAGGGTCTATTTCAGAAGGAGTTCGATGAATTCTTTCCTCATCTACTTTCCCTTCTGCTTCTATTATCTCTGGACAGTTCTCTTTGGTAATTTCCTGTAAAATAGAATCTAGGCTCTGTTTTTGGTCATAGTTTTCTGGAAGTCCAATGATCCACAGATTATCTCTCCTAGATCTATTTTCCAGGTGTATAGATTTTCCCAGTAAGTATTTGACGTTGTTCTCCAGCTTCTCATTTTTTTTTTTTTTTTTGTTTTGTTTGACTGATTCTTGGGTTCTCTGTGAGTCATTCATTTCTATTTGTTCCATCCTGACTTTTAAGGAGTTATTTTCTTCTTTCACAGTTTTTAGTTCTTTTTGTAAATGCCCAATTTCCTTTTTAAATGAATTATTTTGCTCTATTGAATTTTTTTCCATTTCCCTAATTTTTTTTTGAGAATTGTTTTCTTTTTCCAATTCAGAAATTCTATTTTCTTGAGACTTTTTTATCTTTTCCAATTCAGAAATCTTACTTTCCTGTGTTTTTTTAACCTTTTCTAATTCATAAATTTTGTTTCCCTGCATCTCCTGTGAATTCTTTATTTTTTCCAACTCCAATTTCAGGACGTTGTTATTCTCTATCATAGCTTCCCTTTCCTTTCCCCATTTTTCTTCAAACTCCCTTAATTTTTTAAGAGTTTCTTCTAGGAGAGAGTTATGTGATGGGGGGCAGGAATCGTTCCCCTTTAGGTTGTTTTCTGCTGTCTCTCTGCTGTTAACTTCCTCGGGGTTGGATACCCGCTCTTTCTCTGTATAGAAGGAATCTATAGTTTTTCTGGCTTTTTTGCTCATATTTAAAAAATCTTTTGGGGTCTTTCCCTGGGGTAGGAAATTATTTATTTACTTCTTTACCAGCTTCCTCCCAGACCTGATGGATGCAGCGGCTCCTGCGCCTGAGCTAAGATAGAGCTCTGGGAGAGAGTTCCCCACCCCCTCCCTGGAAGTGTCTCAGAGGTGATTAGCACTGCTGTGCCCGAGGGCGTTGAACAGTAAAGACAGCACAAAGCCCAGCCTATGTGTCCGCGTGGGGCGTGGATGTCTGCAGCAGGTGAAGTGAAAAGCCCCTGTGCTCAAACTGGAAGTGTCTGCCAGAATCTGCGGTCCCTAGTTCAAAGGTTCCGCTTCTCTGGGACTTCCTGGAGCTGAGTTCCACTCCCTCCAGCTAAACTAGGCAGTGTGTGTTGCCTTGGGCCGTATCCAACCACTTGTCAATCTCTTAACTATTCTCAGGTGGTAGCTGCGGCCACACCCCCTGGTGCCGAGATCTGCTGAGTCACCTCCAGGATCCGGGGAAAATCTAATCTGAGTTTTTAAAGTATTTTGGCTTTCTCTTCTGAACTGCTAGATAATTAGCAGAGCAGAGCTAACAGCCTGTGCCAGATTCCTTTACCTCAGTGGCTTCTCTGATCCCAGAGCCCTTCCCAGCGCAATGGGCAGAGTATGCTAGCACCCAGCCGTCTGTGCTGGCCTCTCTTCTTCCTTCCCTAGGGACTGACCTTTTCTGTTGAAACTCCAGATTCTCTTCACCTGGTAAGTCATGCTTCCAGTCCTTGTGGTATCTATCAGTCCTGGGCTTATTTTGAGACTTAATTTATCTAATTGGTTGTGAGGGAGTGAGGACGTTCACAGAGTCGTGTGTTTCTTCTCTGCCATCTTGGCTCCGCCCCAATATTCTACCTTCTAAAAGAAAAATTTTTCCCAATCTTCTTTAAAACCAATTTATATATTTTCCTTTTCGAATATAATACTACATTTCAATGTATAATTTTTAGGAGTTCTCAAGTCTTGTGTGAATCTTGCTGTAGTCTTTGGTACTTAAATTATTTCTTTCTGAATTTCTTGCAGGATTTTTTTCTTTGATGATAGAACTCTATATTTTATTCATGACATTCTTAGGACTTTCCCTTTGGGATTCCCTTTAGGAAATGATTAATAGATTTTGTTTGTTTGTTTGTTTGTCTGATTTTTTTTTTATCCTGACTTCTAGTTCCAATAGATCTGAATAATTTCATTTTGAAATTCTTAAAATATTGTACCCAACATTAATTTTTCAAGTTATAATTTTCATAGATGCCAATGTTTGTTAAATTATTTTTTCCAACTTATTTTTGGTTCAGTTTTTTTTAAAAATCAGATATATTGTATTCTCTTGTACTTTTTCCCCAGTTTTTTTATTTTGTTCTAATATTTCTTGAGATCACTGGATTCTGCTCAGACAGAAGTCCAGAAGTCAACAAGCATTAATTCAGTCCTAGTTTTCAGATTTTCTATTATTTGCATAATGCAAGGTGATGTATTAAGTTGTTTGGGAAAGCCAAATAGTCTAGCCTACTTGTCCAATTTCCAAATATTTCTGTAAGAGTTGTTATTTCATTTACAAATTTATTACTTTATTTCTTCTTAATATTCCTTTAGTCCTTATGGAAAATTCATCTTTTTGTTTTGTTTTGTTTTGTTTTTTGAGTCTATACTTTCAGCCATTATGGTGTTACCTTTATATTATTATTACTGGTTGTTATTTTATTTGATTTATTCATCTCTCCAATCTTAGCTCTAGAAATGACATTTTGTACAGTATCAACATTTCCCTGACACAAAATGTATTATGGTGGAGTTGTTTGTTCCGTTTGGTCTCACCCTGGCTCCCTTGGATTCTTTTACTAAACTCCACACTTTGGGTTTGCCCCTTTTGGATCTTTAATGTTTCAAAGTGCCGCATCTTCAGATTGAGCCTTTCAAGACAAAGTATTAAAGACTTTAAAATCCCAGGATTTGTGTCATTCTGATCTGAACACTGAGGTTTGATATAAACAGGAAGATAAGCATCATGTTGGGTCCTGATCACTGCCTTCTGCTATTTGTCCTTCTGACTTTTTGTGCAGTTCCAGGGTGGAAGAAGTCATTGATTTGGAGGGTTTTGAATAATCATTAGCTCTGGAACAAACTTTAGGATTGTGCTACACATGTGTATATATGGTGGGAACCATTGCAGTATAGGTGAAACCCATCTATTTTTCAAGCAGCCTTTTCTCAGTAATTCTCCATTCCCCATGTTGTTTGTTTGAGTTTTGGGGGGATGATAGTTATTATTCATCCTTTCCAAACACCTTAACCCATCTCATCACATTAAGTAATTTGCTGATTTAAATGAATTTTTGTGGCTGAAATCCAATACACACACACACACACACACACACACACACACACACACACACACACACATATATATATCTAACCCATTGGTAAACTTATGAAGAATTCTTTAAGTCCTTCAGTATCAAGTGAAGATACATATATGAGGGAATAAATGTAAAACTATACTAACATATTGTGGCTAAAGGAATCCTCAGTAACTGTTAAAATGTAGCAAACCAATCCAACCAGGTCAATCTCAAGGGTCAATAAACATATATTGAGTATTAAAGTAAAAGGTTAAAAAAAAGGCAGTCTTTACCTACATCTCACACTCCATACCAAAATAAGGTCAAAATGATTTGGTCATAAAGAATGATATTACAGAATATTATTGCTCTGTAAGAAATGACCAGCAGGAGGAATACAGAGAGGCCTGGAGAGACTTAAATCAACTGATGCTGAGTGAAATGAGCAGAACCAGAAGATCACTGTACACTTCAACAACAATACTGTATGAGGATGTATTCTGATGGAAGTGGAAATCTTCAACATAAAGAAGATCCAACTCACTTCCAGTTGATCAATGATGGACAGAGGTAGCTACACCCAGAGAAGAAACACTGGGAAGTGAATGTAAATTGTTAGCACTAATATCTGTCTGCCCAGGTTGCATGTACCTTCGGATTCTAATGTTTATTGTGCAACAAGAAAATGATATTCACACACATGTATTGTACCTAGACTATATTGTAACACATGTAAAATGTATGGGATTGCCTGTCATCGGGGGGAGGGAATAGAGGGAGGGGGGGTAATTTGGAAAAATGAATACAAAAATTAAAAAAAAAAATGACTGACACAGGTTCACACAGCTAGTATGTAGCTGAGACTAGATTTGATCCCTAGAAGATGAGTCTTTTTAACTCCAAACCCAGCTCTCTATCCACCTGTGTCACCTATCTGTCCCAAATGTAGGATAGGAAGATAATAATAAAACTGTTTTTGTTAATTATAAAAAAAAAAAAAAAAAGAATGATATTACAAATAAATCAGGAGAGCAAGGGATAATTTACCTATCAGATCTTGGAGAAGGGAAGAATTTATGACCAAAGAAGAACTAAAGAATAATATGAAAGTTAAAATAGATAGCACTGATTACGATAAATTAAAAAGGTTTTGCACAAACAAAACCAACAGAAACAAAATTAAAAGGGAAGTCCAAACCTGGAAAAAAATCTTAAAGCCAGTGCTTCTGATAAAAGTCTCATTTCTAAAATATATAAAGAACTAAGTCAATTTTAAAAGAGTACAAGGCATTCCCCAATTGAAATATGGTCAAAATATATGAAAGTTAAAATAGATAGCACTGATTACTATCAATTAAAAAGGTTTTGCACAAACAAAACCAACAGAAACAAAATTAAAAGGGAAGTCCAAACCTGGAAAAAAAAATCTTAAAGCCAGTGCTTCTGATAAAAGTCTCATTTCTAAAATATATAAAGAACTAAGTCAAATTTAAAAGAGTACAAGGTATTCCCCAATTGAAATATGGTCAAAATATATAAACAGTTTTCACAATGAAATTAAAGACCTCTATAAGTATATGAAAAATGTTCTAAATCACTATTGATTAGAGAAATGAAAATTAAAACAATTCTGAATTACTACCTCACACCTCTCAAATTGGCTAAGAGACAGGAAAAGATAATGATAAATTTTTGAGAGGATGTGGGAAAATTGGGACACTAATTCATTGTTGGTGGAATTGTTAAATGATTCAACCATTCTGGAGAGTAATTTTGAACTATATCCAAAGAGCTATAAAATGTTCATGCCCTTTGACTGAGAAGTGCCATTCCTAGGTCTATATCCCAAGGAAATATTAAAGGAGGAAAAATGACCCACATGTGCAAAAATGTTTGTAGCAGATCTTTTTGTAGTTGCAAAGAGTTGGAAAATGAGTAGATGCCTATCATTTGGGGAATGTCTGAACAAGTTGTAGTATATGAAGACAATGGAATATTATTGTTCTACAAAAAATAATGAACAAGCTGGTTTTAGAATGGCCTGGAAAGATTTATATGAACTGATGTTCAACAAAACATGCAGAGCCAGGAATATATTTACACAATCATAGAAAGAATCTGCGATGATCAACTATGAATAACTTTGTTCTTCTCAGTGGTGCAATGATCCAAAGCAATCCCAATAGATTTTGAACAGAAAATGTCATCTGTATACAAAAAAAAGAACTAAGAAGACTAATTATAAATCAACATATGCTATGTTTACTTCTTTTTCTGTTTTTTTTATCTCTATTATATTCTTTCCCTTTATTTTGATTTTTCTCTCCCAACATGATTCTTGATTAATGTTTGATTATCAAGCAACTAATGTGTACAGAAACTTGCATAAACAGATGTGTATATATGTATATATATATGCATATAAACATGCATATGAACATATATTGACATATATTGATGAATGATCTCGGGCAAATAATTTAGAGTACATCAAAAGACACACTCAGATATTAGGAGACAACCATTAAGAGCAGGGCATTGCTATTACCAACTCCAACACGTTGCTGACTGTTGTTCTCAATAGTAGCTCTTCACTTAATGTACCAACAATGCTGTTTTTCTTTGATTTCCTAGACAATTTTTTTTATACCTTAAATTCTGCATTATCACCTGTTCATGAAACACTGGGGAAAAAAATAAAAGCTTTGTAATCATTCCTCATGTTCCAGACAGAAAGTGATCACTTTTTATGTGATGTAAAGAATCCCAAGATTTCAAAAATATTGTCACATATCTATAATATGCTTCACAAAAAATATAATATCTTTTCTTTTGTCTCAAAAGGCTTGCCACAAATGTGTTTCTATTTTGGATTCTACAACAAAGCACAAGACTTTAGTTGTTCCAGAGTTTGTTTGTTTAAAATATGGGTCTTAGAATATCATTTTGCAAGCTGTACACATGATTGCAGAACAGAAAATTACTTACAGCATATATAAACTGAATTTAAAACAACCTGAATAAAATTATATTAATGCTAATGTAAACTACTAAGCAAAAGAATGGGACATTTTAAAAGAGGAGATATAAGTTGTTTGCTTCTAAGTCAGGAAACTTTTGTAACCTGAAACCTTGAAAGATGAACTAATTCTGACAAGCAGAGAAGTGAGCCAACTATTCTTCCTCCTTCTCATGTTTCTTTTCTGAGCAACATCACCTATTTTCTTTCCAGAAACTGGGTTCTTTCAAATATTCACAGGAATGAGTAAGTTGAGTGATGGTTCTTAATATTTATAGGATCAGAAAAATCATGTAAAACAAGTATTACTCCAAATTGAAAGAACATTTTTAAAAGGGATAGGGAGCAAGGGGAACAACTCAAAAGACATACAAAATTGTATTTTTTGAACAAATGATTCTCCTTCATGGGACATTTGTTTAAAATTTAGACTTAAATTCCTTTCTATTGGGGGCAGAGCCAAGAAGACAGAAAGGACACATGCTTCTTTCTGAGCTTTCCTGCTTCCCTTACATTATGTATGAAATACAGCCTCTGAATTAGTGCTGGACTGTCAAAACCCACGACTATTGAGAGTGTTACACATAACCAACAGAAGAAAATCTCGAAGATCATCAGAAAAGGTCTGTTTTGGCCATGTGTCCCTGGCCAAGGGAGGAGGCCAGGCATAGGCATAGGCAGGCAGGCAGAGCACAGAGGCCAGCATATGCTGAGCAGACTGGGGGAAGACCATGCAGTGGTCTCTGCAGGTGGAGAATATGTGGGGAGGACTCTACCACAGTGTTGGTTACTCTACCCTATTTGCAAGCCAGTAGATATGCAAAGTAGTTATAAAACTTTCAACAGGAAAACCAAGGGCAAAGAGTATACCCCAAAGCATCAAAGTCTCACAGAACCTGGCCACACCCAACCAGCACATGATCCCAGCCCAGCCTCTGCTGTTCCAATGCCTCTTAGCTGCCATTTCCTATTGCCTGTTGAGGAAGGTTGGAAAGCCCTCATTGCTCCAAAAACAAACCATAGTTTGTTTGTTTGTTTGTTTGTTTTTTTGTTTTGTTTTTGCTTGTTTGTTTTGTTTTGTTTTAATGAGGAAAAAGGGCAAAGCAAGCTCTAACTATAGAAAGTTTCTTTTTCTTTTCTTTTTTTTTTTCTAATTTTTATTTTCTAATTATAACTTTTTTTTGACTATATATGCATGGGTAATTTTTTACAAGATTATCCCTTGCACTCACTTCTATTCCAATTTTTCCCTTCACTCCCTGAACCCCCTCCCCTAGATGGCAGGCATTCTTATACATGTTAAATATGTTATAGTATATCCTAGATAAAATATATGTGTGCAGAACCAAATTTCTTCTTGCACAGGAAGAATTGGATTTAGAAGGTAAAAATAACATGGGAAGGAAAACAAAAATGAAAACAGTTTACACTCATTTCCCAGTGTTCCTTCTCTGGGTGTAGCTGATTTTGTCCATCACTGATCAAGTGGAACTGAATTAGCTCTTCTCTTTGTTGAAGATATCCACTTCCATCAGAATACATCCTCATATAGTATTGTAGTTGAAGTATTTAATGATCTCCTAGTTCTGCTCATTTTACTCAGCATCAGTTCATGTAAGTCTCTCCAAGTCTCTCTGTATTCATTCTGCAGGTCATTTCTTACAGAACAATAATAGTCCACAACATTGATATACCACAATTTACCCAACCATTCTCCAATTGATGGGCATCCATTCATTTTCCAGTTTCTAGCCACTACAAAAAGGGCTACCACAAACATTTTGGCACATGCAGGTCCTTTCTCTTCTTTAGTATCTGTTTGGGATATAAGCCCAGTAGTAGCACTGCTGGGTCAAAGGGTATGCACTTTTTGATAATTTTTTGGGCATAATTCCAGATTGCTCTCCAGAATGGTTGGATTCTTTCAGAACTCCACCAATAATGCATCAGCGTCCTAGTTTTCCCACAGCCCCTCCAACATTCATCATTATTTTTCCTGTCATCTTAGCCAATGTGATAAGTTTGTAGTGGTATCTAAAAGTTGTCTTAATTTGTATTTCTCTGATCACTAATGATTTTGAACCTTTCATATGACTGGAAATACTTTCAATTTCATCATCTGAAAATTGTTTATTCATATCCTTTGACCAAATATCAACTGTAGAATGGATTGATTTCCTATAAATTAGAGGCAGTTCTCTTTATATTTTGGAAATGAGGCCTTTTAAAGAACCTTTAACTGTAAAAGTGTTTCTCAGTTTGCTGTTTCCTATCTAATCTTGTCTGTATTAGTTTCATTTGCACAAAGGCTTTTTAATTTGATGTAGTCAAAATTTTCTATTTTATAATCAATAATGATGTCTAGTACTTCTTTGGTCACAAGTTCCTTCCTCCTCCACAAATCTGAGAAGTAAACTATCCCATGTTCCTCTAATTTATTTATAATCTCGTTCTTTATGCCTACATCATGGACACATTTTGATCTTATCTTAGTATGTGCTGTTGAGTGTGGGTCCTTGCCTAGTTTCTGCCATACTAATTTCCAGTTTTCCCAGCAGTTTTTGTCAAATAATGAATTCTTATCCCAAAAGTTGGGATCTTTGGGTTTGTCAAACACTAGATTGCTATTTTTATTCACTATCTTGTCCTGTGAACCTAACCTATGCCACTGACCAACTAGTCTATTTCTTAGCCAATAGTAAATGGTTTTGGTGATTGCTGCTTTATAATATAGTTTTTGAGTAGGTACAGCTAGGCCAACTTCATTTGATTTTTATTCATTAATTCCCTTGAAATTCTCACCCTTTTTTCTCCCATATGAATTTTGTTATTATTTTTTCTAGGTCATTAAAATAGTTTCTTGGCAATCTGATTGGTATAGCACTAAATAAATTGATTAGTTTAGGGAGTATTATCATCTTTATTATATTAGCTCAGCCTAGCCAAGAGCACTTAATATTTTTCAAATTATTTAAATCTGACTCTATTTGTGTGGAAAATGTCTTGTAATTTTGTTTATATAGATTCCTAAATATTTTATGCTAGAAACAGTTATTTTGAATGGGATTTATCTTTGTATCTTTTGCTCTTGGATTTTGTTAGTGATGTGTAAAAATGCTGAGGATTTATGTGGATGTATTTTGTATCCTGCAACTTTGCTAAAGTTGTGAATTATTGAAGGTGAAGCCAAGATGGCAGAGAAGATACACAAGAATCTGTAAGCTCCCTTCTTCCCTCATTACCAATTGGTTAAATCAGCCTCAAAAATAATGCTGGACTGATAGAAACCACAAGGACTGGAAGAGCACGACTTACCAGCTGAAGAGAATCTGGAGTTTCAACAGAAAAGATCGGTTCCCAGAAGAGGAAAAAAAAAAAAAAAAAAAGAGGCCAGCACAGATGGTTGGGTGGTGGCGATCGCACTGAAGAGGGCTCTGGGATCAGAGAAGCCACTGAGATAGAAGCCACTGGCACAGGTTGGTAGCTCTTCTATGCTTATAAAACAGCAGTTCAGAAGAGAAATCAAACCACTTTAAAATATAAAGCCAGATAGTAAAACCACCCCAATCTGGAAGTGACTCAATAGATCACAGCACTGTGGGTGTGGCCGACTTAGGCTGTCTGGGACTTCACCTGGGAGTAGTTAAGAGATTGAAAAGTGCATAGACGGCCAAAGGCAAAACATAATGCCTTGCTCAGCTGGAGGCTGTGGAACTCAGCACCAAAAGTCCCAGGGAAGCAGAACATTTGAAATAGGGACCGTGGTTTCAGGGCAGACACTTCTAGTTTGAGCGTAGGGGCTTTTCATGTCGCCTGCTGATATCCACACCCCACAGGATGCATTGGCTGGGCTTTGTGTCGCCTTTACTGTTCAGTCTTAAACCTCAGGGAAGTCACTAGGACACACAGCGCCCTCAAAGCACTGCCATGATAATCACCTTTGAGTCACTTCCAGGGAGGGGGTGGGGAACTCTCTCCCAGAGCTCTATCTTAGCTCAGGCCCAGGAGCCGCTGTATCCATCCAGGAAGGTAGGAATCTGGTAAAGAAATAAATAAATAATTTCCTACCCCAAGGACAGACCCCAAAAGAATTTTTAAATATGAGTAAAAAGCAAAAAAGAATGATCGATTCTTTCTACACAGAGAAAGAGCAGGGTTCCAACCCTGAGGAAGGTAATAGCAGAGAGTCAGCAGATAACAGCCTAAAGGGGAACGATTCCTGCCCCCCATCACATAACTCTCTCCTAGAAGAGACTATTAAAAAGTTAAGAGAGCTTGAAGAAAAATGGGGAAAGGAAAGAGAAGCTATGATAGAGAATAACAACATCCTGAAATTGGAGTTGGAAAAAATAAAAACTTCACAGGAGATTCAGGGAAACAAAATTTGTGAATTAGAAGAGGTTAAAAAATCACAGGAAAGTAGGATTTCTGAATTGGAAAAAATTAAAAAGTCTCAAGAAAATAGGATTTCTGAATTGGAAAAAGAAAATAACTCTAAAAAAATTAGGGAAATGGAAAAAAATTCAATAGAGTAAAATAATTCATTTAAAAACTCAATTGGACATATAAAAAAAGAACTAAAAAATGTGAATGAAGGAAATAACTCATTAAAAATCAGGATGGAACAAATAGAAATGAATGATTCACAGAGAACCCAAGAATCAGTCAAACAAAACAAACAAAAAAAAATAAATAAAAAGCTGGAGATTAACGTCAAATGATTACTGGGAAAATCTATAGACCTGGAAAATAGATCTAGGAGAGAGAATATGAGGATCATTGAACTTCCCGAAAACTATGACCAAAAAAGAGCCTAGATTCTATTTTACAGGAAATCATCAAAGAGAACTGTCCAGAGATAATAGATACAGAATGGAAAATAGACGTTGAAAGAATTCATCAAACAGCTTCTGAAAAAGACCCTAAAAAAAAAAAAAAACCACCACAGAATATTGTGGCTAAGCTGCAGAATTACCACAAAAAGGAGAAAATCTTGCAAGCAGCTAGAAAAAAACAATTTAAATACCAAGGTGCCACAATAAGAATCACTCAAGATCTGGCTGCGTCCAAATTAAAAGATAGAAGGGCCTGGAACCTGATACTCTGAAAGGCAAAAAATCAAGGATTGCAACCAAGAAAAAACTACCCAGCTAAGTTTAGCATTTTTTTTCATGGAAGAAAATGGTCATTTAATGGAACAGAGTAATTCCATATGTTTCTAAGAAAAAAACCAGACTTAAACAAAAAATTTGATCTACATCCACAAGACTGAAGAGAAACAGAAAAAGGTACACAGAACCCTTGAGAACTTTATCTCTGTTGTGGGTATATAGAAAGTACGCATGGATAATTTGATTTTACTTATATAAAAAGGGGGTGTAGTAAAGGAAAGGGAGTAGTATCAGAAAAATGGGAAGAAGTGATAAAAAGAGGGAAACTACATCCCAGGAAGAGGCATAGAAAATATACCATATCTGAGGGAATTTAGAGAGGGGGAGAAACATTGTGTGAATCTTACTCTCATCAGAGTAGGCTCAAAAAGTAAATAATTGACGTATTTGTTTTTCAGAGAATTCTCTCTCACCTCATTAAAAGGGGGAAGAAAAAAAGGGAAAAGGAAAAGGGGAATAAGGAAAGGGACTTGGAAGGAGGGGGGAGGAATACTAAAAAGAAGGGAGGGCTGCGGGTCACAAGTGGGGTCTATAAATTAATTATAGGGGAAATGGTTCAGGGAGGTCGAGGGAAAAAGCATAACCTGGGGATAATATGATGGCAGGAAATACAGAATTAGTAATTTTAACTGTAAATGTGAATGGGATGAATGCTCCTATCAAATGGAGATGGATAGCAGACTGGATCAAAAGTCAGAAACCTACAATATGTTGTTTACAGGAAACACACTTAAAGCAGGGAGATACATACAAAGTAAAGGTAAAAGGTTGGAGCAGAATCTATTATGCTTCAGGTAAAGCCAAAAAGCAGGGGTAGCCATCCTTATCTCAGATCAAGCAAAAGCAGAAGTTGATCTAATTAAAAGAGATAAGGAAGGAAACTATATCCTGCTAAAAGGTAGCATAAATAATGAAGCCATATCAACATTAAACATATATGCACAAAGTGGTACAGCATCTAACTTTCTAAAGGAAAAGTTAAGAGAATTGCAAGAAGAAATAGACAGTAAAAATATAATAGTGGGAGATCTCAACCTTGCACTCTCAGATTTAGACAAATCAAACCACAAAACAAATAAGAAAGAAATTAAAAAAGGAAGTAGTACATTAGAAAAACTAGGTATGATAGACCTTTGGAGAAAACTGAATGGCAATAGAAAGGAATATACTTTCTTCTCAGCAGTTCATGGATCCTATACAAAAATAGACCATATATTAGGACATAAAGATCTCAAAATTAAATGTAGGAAGGCAGAAATAGTAAATGCCTTGTTCTCAGATCACAATGCAATAAAAGCTACATTCAGTAAGAAGTTAGAGGTAAATAGACCAAAAAGTAATTGGAAATTGAATAACCTTATCTTAAAGAATGACTAGGTGAAACAGCAAATTATAGAAACAATTAATAATTTCACCCACGATAATGACAACATTAAGACATCATACCAAAATCTGTGGGATGCAGCTAAAGTGGTAATAAGGGGAAATTTTATATCTTTAGAGGCTTATTTGAAGAAAATAGAGAAAGAGAAGATTAACGAATTGGGCCTGCAACTTAAAAAGCTAGAAAAAGACCAAGTTAAAAACCCCCAACCAAAAATTAAACTTGAAATACAAAAATTAAAAGGAGAAATCAATAATATTGAAAGTAAAAAAAGTGTTGAATTAATAAATAAAACCAAGAGTTGGTTTTATGAAAAAGTCAATAAAATAGATAAACCTTTGGTAAATCTGATAAGAAAAAGGAAAGAGGAAAATCAAATTGTTAGTGTTACAAATGAAAACAGGATCTTTCCACCAATGAAGAAGAATTTAGAGAAATAATAAGGAGTTACTTTCCCCAACTTTATGCCAATAAATTTGATAACTTAAGTGAAATGGATGACTTCCTCCAAAAATATAGGCTTCCTAGATTAACAGAGGAGAAGATAAATTGCTTAAATAGTCCCATTTCAGAAAAAAAGAAATAGAACAAGCTATTAATCAATTCCCCAGGAAAAAAATCCCCAGGACCAGATGGATTTACTTGTGAATTCTACCAAACATTTAAAGAACAATTAGCCCCAATGCTATATAAACTATTTGAAAAAATAAGGGATGAAGGAGTCCTACCAAACTCCTTTTATGACACAGACATGGTACTGATACCTAAACCAGGTCGATTGAAAACTGAGAAAGGAAACTATAGACCAGTTTCCTTAATGAATATTGATGCTAAAATCTTAAATAAGATATTAGCAAAAAGACTTCAGAAAATCATCTCCAAGATAATACACTATGATCAAGTAGGATTTATTCCAGGAATGCAGGGCTGGTTTAATATTAGGAACACTATTAATATAATTGACCATATTAATAATCAAATTAATAAGAACCATATGATCATCTCAATAGATGCAGAAAAAGCATTTGACAAAATCCAACATCCATTCCTACTAAAAACTCTTGAGAGTATAGGAATAAATGGACTATTCCTTAGAATAATCAGGAGCATATATTTAAGACCTTCAGTAAGCATAATATGCAATAGAAATAAACTGCAACCTTTCCCAGTAAGATCAGGAGTGAAACAAGTTTGCCCACTATCACCATTACTATTCAATATAGTACTAGAAACGCTAGCCTCGGCAATAAGAGCCTAGAAAGAGATTCAAGGAATTAGAGTAGGAAATGAGGAAATTAAACTATCACCTTTTGCAGATGACATGATGGTATACTTAGAGAACCCCAAAGACTCTGCTAAAAAGCTACTAGAAATAATTCAAAATTTCAGCAAAGTGGCAGGATACAAAATAAATCCACATAAATCCTCGGCATTTTTATATATCACTAACAAAATGCAACAGCAAGAGATACAAAGAGAAATTCCATTCCAAACAAATGTTGAGAGTATAAAGTATTTGGGAATCCATCTACCAAAGAAAAGTCAGGAATTATATGAGAAAAATTACAAAACACTTGCCACAAAAATAAAATCAGATTTAAATAATTGGAAAGACATTCAGTGCTCTTGGATAGGCCGAGCGAATATAATAAAGATGACAATACTCCCCAAACTAATCTATTTATTTAGTGCTATACCAATCAGACTCCCAAGAAACTATTTCAATGACCTAGAAAAAATAACAACAAAATTCATATGGAAGAATAAAAGGTTGAGAATTGCAAGGGAACTAATGAAAAAAAACTCAGAGGAAGGTGGTCTAAGTGTACCTGATCTAAAGCTATATTATATAGCAGCAGTCACCAAAACCATTTGGTATTGGCTAAGAAAAAGACCGGTAGATCAGTGGAACAGATTAGATACAAAGGACAAAAAAAAAGGGTACATCTATAGCAATCTAATCTTTGACAAACACAAAGATTCCAACATTAGGGAGAAAAATTCATTATTCGGAAAAAACTGTTGGGAAAACTGGAAATTAGTATGGCAGAAATTAGATATGGATCCACACTTAACACCATATACCAAGATAAGATCAAAATGGATCCATGATTTAGGCATAAAGAGGGAGATAATAAATAGATTAGCGGAACAGAGGATAATCTACCTCTCAGACTTGTGGAGGAGGAAGGAATTTATGACCAGATGAGAAGTAGAGATCATTATTGATCACAAAATAGAAGATTTTGATTACATCAAACTAAAAAGTTTCTGTACAAATAATACTAATGCAAACAAGATTAGAAGGGAAGTAACAAATTGGGAAAATATTTTTAAAAACAACGGTTCTGACAAAGGTCTCATTTCCAAAATATATAGAGAACTGACCCTAATTTATAAGAAACCGAACCATTCTCCAATTGATAAATGGTCAAAGGATATGAACAGACAATTCTCAGAGGAAGAAATTGAAACTATATCCACTCACATGAAAGAGTGTTCCAAATCACTACTGATCAGAGAAATGCAAATTAAGACCACTCTGAGATACCACTACACACCTGTCAGATTGGCTAAGATGACAGGAACAAATAATGATAAATGTTGGAGGGGATGTGGGGAAATTGGGACACTAGTACATTGCTGGTGGAGTTGCGAAAGAATCCAGCCATTCTGGAGAGCAATCTGGAATTATGCCCAAAAAGTTATCAAACTGTGCATACCCTTTGACCCAGCAGCGCTACTACTGGGATTATATCCCAAAGAAATACTAAAGAGCGGAAAGAGACATATATGTGCCAAAATGTTTGTGGCAGCTCTTTTTGTTGTAGCTAGAAACTGGAAGATGAATGGATGTCCATCAGTTGGAGAATGGTTGGGTAAATTGTGGGATATGAAGGTTATGGAATATTATTGCTCTGTAAGAAATGACCAGCAGGAAGAATACAGAGAGGCTCTGGAGAGACTTAAATCAACTGATGCTGAGTGAAATGAGCAGAACCAGAAGATCACTGTACACTTCAACAACAATACTGTATGAGGATGTATTCTGATGGAAGTGGAAATCTTCAACATAAACAAGATCCAACTCCAGTTGATCAATGATGGACAGAGGTAGCTACACCCAGAGAAGAAACACTGGGAAGTGAATGTAAATTGTTAGCACTAATATCTGTCTGCCCAGGTTGCATGTACCTTTGGATTCTAATGTTTATTGCGTAACAAGAAAATGATATTCACACACATGTATTGTACCTAGACTATATTGTAACACATGTAAAATGTATGGGATTGCCTGTTATCGGGGGGAGGGAATAGAGGGAGGGGGGTAATTTGGAAAAATGAATACAAGGGATAATATTATAAAAATATATATATAATAAAAAAAATTAAAAAAAAAAAAAAAAAAGAAATGACCAGCAGGAGGAATACAGAGAGGCTTGGAGAGACTTATATGAACTGATGCTGAATGAAATGAGCAGAACCAGAAGATCATTATACACTTCAACAACAATACTGTATGAAGATATATTGTGATGGAAGTGGATATCTTCAACATAAAGAAGATCCAACTCACTTCCAGTTGATCAATGATGAAACAACTACACCCAGAGAAGGAACACTGGGAAGTGAATGTAAATTGTTAGTACTACTGTCTATCTACCCAGGTTACTTATACCTTCGGAATTTAATACTTAATGTGCAACAAGAAAATGGTATTTACACACATATATTGTATCTAGGTTATATTGTTACATATGTAAAATGTATATTGCCTGTCATCAAGGGAAGGGGGTAGAGGGAGGGAGGGGATAATTTGGAAAAATGAATGCAAGGGATAATATTATAAAAAAAAAAATTACTGTGAAAAAAATTATAAATAAAAAAAAAGGAAAAGAAAGATCAATTATAACAATTTTTACTAATACATGGATGAGAATCATCTCCTTTGATTGAGTTTATAGCCAGAATAAACTGTATTTTAAAAATTTGAAAAAAATAAAGTTGTGAATTATTTCTAATAGATTTTTGTAGAATCTATGGGGTTCTCTAAATATACCATCATATGATCTGCAAAGAGTGATAATTTTGTTTCCTCATTACCTACTCTAAATCCTTTAATCTCTTTCTCCAGTCTTATTGCCAAGGCTACCATTTCTAATGCAATATTGAATAGTGATGGTGATAGTAGGTAACTTTGTTTCACTCCTGATCTTACTGGGAAAGTTTCCAATTTATGCCCTTTACATATGATGCTTAGTGATGGTTTTAAATATATACTCCTGACTATTTTAAAGAAAAGTCCATTTATTCTTATACTCTCAATTGTTTTTATTAGGAATGGATGTTGGATTTTGTCCACTAATTTTTCTGCGACTATTGAGATGATCATATGGTTTTTGATAATTTGATTATTGATACAGTTATTGATATGTTGAAAACTATACTAATAGTTTTCCTAATATCGAAGCAGCCCTGTATTCCTGGTATAAATCCTACTTGGTCATAGTGTATTATCCTGGGGATGATTTTCTGTAATCTTTTTGCTAATGTTTTATTTAAGATTTTAGCATCAATATTCATTAGGGACATTAGTCTATAATATTCTTTCTCTGTTTTCAACCTACCTGGTTTAGGTATAAGTACCATGTCGGTGTCATAAAAGGAATTTGATAGGACTCCTTCCATCCCTATTTTTTCAAATAGTTTATATAACATTGGAGTTAATTGTTCTTTAAATGTTTGGTAGAATTTACATGTAAATCCATCTGATCCTGGGGATTTTTTCTTAGGGAGTTGATTCTATTTGTTTTTCTATGATGGGACTGTTTAATCAATTTACTTCCTCTATTAATCTGAGCAACCTACATTTTTGAAGGCATTTTTCCATTTCTTTTAAGTTATCAAACTTATTGGCATAAAGTTGGGCAAAGTAACTCCTAATTATTGCTCTAATTTTCTCTTCATTAGTGGCGAGTTCTCCCCTTTCATTTTTAAGACTAACAATTTGCTTTTCCTCTTTCCTTTTTTTCATCAGATATAAGGGTTTGTCTTTTTTTTCATAGAACAACTTCTTAGTTTTATTAATTTATTCAATAGTTTTTTTTTCAATTTTATTAATTTCTCCTTTTATTTTTAGAATTTTAAGTTAATGTTTGTCTGGGGGTTAAGTTGTTCCTTTTCTAGCATTATTAGTTGCAATCCCAATTTATTGACTTTCTCTTTCTCTATTTTATGCAAGTAGGCCTCTAGAGATATAAAATTTCCCCTTATTTGGCTTCATCCCACACATTTTGGCATAATGTCTCATTATTGTCATTTTCTTGGGTGAAGTTATTATGTCTATGATTTTCTGTTTCACCCGATCATCCTTTAGTATGAGATTATTTAGTTTCCATTTTTTGGTCTATTTTCCCCTTGCTTTTTATTGAATGTAATTTTCATTGCATTGTGGTCTGAAAAGGATGCATTTACAATATCTGCCTTACTGCATTTGAGTTTGAGGTTTTTATGTCCTAATATATGGTAAATTTTTGTATAGGTTCCATAAACTGCTGAGTAGAAAGTGTACTCCTTCCTGTCTCCATCTGTTTTCTCCAAAGATCTACCATATCTAACTTTTCTAGTATTCTATTTACCTCTTTGAATACTTTCTTATTTATTTTATGGTTTGATTTATCTAATTTTGAGAGTGCAAGTTTGAGATCTTTTACTATTATAGTTTTGCTGTCTATTTCTTCTTGCATCTCTCTTTATTTGTCTTATAAGAATTTAGATGCTACACCACTTGGTGCATACATATTTAATATTGATATTGCTTTATTATCTATGCTACCCTTTAGCAAGATATAGTGCCCTTCCTGATCTCTTTTAATTAGATCAATTTTTGCTTTTGCTTGATCTGAGATGAGGATGGCTATCCTTGCTTTTTTGGCTTCACCTGAAGCATAGTAGATTCTGCTCCAACCTTTTACCTTTATTCTGTATGTATCACCCTGCTTCCTGTGTGTTTCCTGTAAACAACATATTGTAAGATTCTGGCTTTTAATCCATTCTGCTAACCGCTTCTATTTTATGTGGGAGTTTACCCCATTCACATTTATGATTAAAATTATTAGTTCTGTATTACTTTTCATCTTGTTAACCCCTGGTTATGCTTTTCTCCTTTCCTTCACCCTTACTCCCCTCCCCAGTCTTAAACTTGTGAGCACCACTTGCTTCTCACAGCCCTCTCTTTTTAGTATCCCTCTCACCACCTTAGAATTCCTCCCCCTATTTTACCCCTTTTCCCCATAATTTCTGTATTCTCTTCTGCTTAGCTTAATCATTTCTTTTTTACATTTCCCCTCCCACTTTTCAATGAAGTGGAAGTAGTTTCACCATAAATCAAATATGTCTATATTTTTCTCTTTAAGCCAATTCTGATGAGAATATGATGCACACTATGTTCATCCCCCTCCATTCTTTATCTCAGATATAATAGGTTTCCTTTGCCTCTTTGTGAGATGGTGTACCTCCATTTACCCTTTTTTGGGTACAATTTCCTTTCCACCTCTAGTTTCTAGAACAAATTATACATGTGGTTTTTATATATCTTTATAGCAGAAATATAGTTCCCAAGATTTCTTTATAACTTTTTAGGAATCTCTTGAGTTCTATATTTGGAGATCAAACTATTTGTTTAGATACAGTCTTTTAATCAAAAATAAATGAAATTCACTTATTTTGTTGAATGTACATCTTCTTCCCTGGAAGAAAATGCTCATTTTGGGTAAGTTATTTTTGGCTTCATAACAAGTTCTTTAGCTTTTTGAAACATCAGATTCCAGGCCCTTTGAACTTTTATTGTAGATGCTGCTAGATCCTGGGTAATCCTTATTGTGACTCCTTTATATCTGAATTGATTTTCTCTGACAGCTTATAACATTTTTTTCTTTGGTTTGATGGTTCTGGAATTTGACCACTATGTTACTTGGAGTTTTGATTTTAAGGTCCCTTTCATTAGGTTATCAATTAATTCTTTCACTGTTTATTTTACCCTCTGTTTCTATAATTTCTGGGCAGTTCTTTTTGATAATTTCGTGGAAACTAGTGTCCAGGATATTTTTTTCATCATATTTTCCTGGGAGTCTAATAATTCTCAGATTGTCCCTCCTAGATCTGTTTTCTAGGTCTATTGTTTTCCCAAGAAGGTATTTGACATTTTTTCCATTGTTTCATTCTTTTGGTTTTGCTTGCCTGATTCTTGGTGTCTCCTTGAATCATTCAATTCCATTTGTTCAATTTTGATTTTCAATGAATTATTTTCTTCACTCACTTTTTTACATATTTTTCTAATTGTCCAATTGATTTTTTAAAGTAAGTTGTTTTGTTTTATATATATATATTTCCATTTCACCAATTTTATTTTTAAGGAGCTTTTTTCTTTTTTTAACTCACAAATTCTGTTTTTCAAGTATTTTATTTCTTTATCCATTCTATCTTTGAATGAGTGGGATGACTTATTCAGACCCACTCGCCAAGCTTCCCTTTCCTTTTCCCATATTTCTTCTGGCTCTCTTGTGAGAGCCTTTTCAATTTCTTCTATGAGAGTTTTGTGTGTTGAGGACCATATCATATCCCTGTTTGGGGATTCATCTGGAAATAGTCTGTTTTTAGTCTCCTCAGGGTTTAAAGTTTGCTCTCTATCCATATAGAAGCTATCAGTGGTTTGAGTCCTTTTTGATTTTTTGTTCATTTTGTCACAGAAAAATCAAAGAAAACAAACGAACAAGAAAAACAAATGCAGTCTTCTTTTTTGTGGGAGCATGGCTGGATGGTGTTACTGGGCTTCCTCTACAGACAGCGGGAGACAGCAGCGAGGCACTAGCAGGACAGGAATGGTTGTGCTGAATGTGTGCTCTGAGGCTGTGAGGCTCTAAGAGCCTGCTGAGACATTCTGGGTGGGGGTGGCCAGGTCTCAAGAGATAGTCTTTACTTCCTGTGTTTACAGCTTCTCTGCTGATCCTGGCTTGCTGCCAAGATAAAATATCCACATTGTGGTATTTTTTTTTTTTCTGCAGAAACAGCAGATATCACACTCCTCCCCCCTCAGATCTGCTCAGTGTGAGCTGCCTGCCATCAATCTGCACCTGATCTGGCCATCCCAGCCCCCGAGCAAAAACAGACCTTTTCTGGCAAATTTCAAGGATGTTTTCTGTTGGTAATTATTTGTGATTTTTTTCCATTCAAGTACTGATACTGAGGCTTGTCATGAAATAAATTCTGAGAGCAAAGACAGAGATTAAGTAGGTGTGTATGTCCTCTCCACCATCTTGCCTGGAAGTCCCACTCTAGAGATAGCTTCTGTAGTGAAAGAGAGCAGATTTGAAACCCTGACAAGACTAAAACCAAATTGCCTCTAGATGAAGCCCAAAGACTATATACTAGTCCCCACCACGGAAGGCTCTCCCAGAAGAAATTTAAAAAAGGATCTTAAAAGAGAGCTAGAAGAAGAATCGGGAAAGGAAAGGACTCACTGAAATCATGATGAAAAAAATAGCCTAGACACTATTTTTGAGGAAATTATCAAAAACAACTGCCCAGATGTCATAGAATCAGAAGGTAAAATAGCCATTGAAAAAATTCATCAATTAATGACCTAGAAAAAATAACAACAAAATTCATATGGAAGAATAAAAGGTCGAGAATTGCAAGGGAACTAATGAAAAAAAAGTCAGAGGAAGGTGGTCTAAGTGTACCTGATTTAAAGCTATATTATAAAGCAACAGTCACCAAAACCATTTGGTATTGGCTAAGAAATAGACTAGTTGATCAGTGGCATAGGTTAGGTTCACAGGGCAAGATAGTGAATAAAAATAGCAATCTAATCTTTGACAAACCCAAAGATCCCAAATTTTGGGATAAGAATTCATTATTTGACAAAAACTGCTGGGAAAACTGGAAATTAGTATGGCAGAAACTAGGCATGGACCCACATTTAACACCACATACTAAGATAGGATCAAAATGGGTCCAAGATTTAGGCATAAAGAACAAAATCATAAATAAATTGGAGGAACATGGGATGGTTTACCTCTCAGACTTGTGGAGGAGGAAGGACTTTGTGTCCAAGGGAGAACTAGAGACCATTATTGATCACAAAATAGAACATTTTGATTACATCAAATTAAAAAGTTTCTGCACAAACAAAACTAATGCAAACAAGATTAGAAGGGAAGTAACAAATTGGGAAAAAATTTTTACAGTTAAAGGTTCTGATAAAGGCCTCATCTCCAAAATATACAAAAAATTGATTTTAATTTATAAGAAATCAAGCCATTCTCCAATTGATAAATGGTCAAAGGATATGAACAGACAATTTTCAGATGATGAAATTAAAACTATTTCCACTCATATGAAAGAGTGTTCCAAATCACTATTGATCAGAGAAATGCAAATTAAGACAACTCTGAGGTATCATTACACACCTGTCAGATTGGCTAAGATGACAGGAACAAATAACGATGAATGTTGGAGGGGCTGTGGGAAAACTGGGACACTGATGCATTGTTGGTGGAGTTGTGAAAGAATCCAACCATTCTGGAGAGCAATCTGGAATTATGCCCAAAAAGTTATCAAAATGTGCATACCCTTTGACCCAGCCATGCTACTACTGGGCTTATATCCCAAGGAACTACTAAAGAAGGGAAAGGGACCTGTATGTGCCAAAATGTTTGTGGCAGCCCTTTTCATAGTGGCTAGAAGCTGGAAGATGAATGGATGTCCATCAATTGGAGAATGGTTGGGTAAACTATGCTATATGAATGTTATGGAATATTATTGTTCTATAAGAAATGACCACCAGGAGAAATACAGAGAGGCTTGGAGAGACTTACATCAACTGATGCTGAGTGAAATGAGCAGAATCAGAAGATCATTATACACTTCAACAATGATACTGTACGAGGATGTATGCTGATGGAAGTGGATTTCTTCAACATAGAGAAGAGCTAATCCAATTCCAATTGATTAATGATGGACAGAACCAGCTACATCCAGAAAAGGAACACTGGGAAATGAATGTAAACTGTTATTTTTACCTTCTGAATCCAATTCTTCCTGTGCAACAAAAAAATTCGGTTCTACACACATATATAGTATCTACAATATACTGTAATATATTTAACATATATAAAACTGCTTGCCATCTGGGGGAGGGGGTTGGGGGAGGAAGGGAAAAAATCTGAATAGAAGTAAGTGCAAGGGATAATGTTGTAAAAAATTACCCATGCATATGTACTGTCAAAAAAAATGTTATAATTATAAAATAAAATAAAAATTTAAAAAAAACTTAAAAAAAAAGAAAAAATTCATCAAACACCTCCTGAAAGAGATCCCCAAATTAAAACTCCAAGGAATATTGTGGCTAAATTTCAGAACTATTGGACCAAGAAAAAATATTACAAGCAGCAGAAAAACTAACCAACCAACAAACAAACAAAAAACATTTCAAATACCGAGAAGCTACAATAAGGATTATTCAAGATCTAGCAGTGTCCACATTAAAGGATTGAAGGTCCTAGAATCTGATATTCCAAAAAAACAAACAAACAAACAAACAAAAAAAACAAAACAAACAAAAAAAAAAAACAAAGGAACTTGGGATGCAGACAAGAATAAATTACACCGCTAAATTAAGCATTTTTTTCCAGAGAAGTGAAACAGGTGAATTCCATTTATTTCTGATTAAAAGACAGAGCTAAAGGGAAAAAATGAGCTCCAAATATAGGACTCAAATAAGCATAAAACCATAAAAAGAATTCTTGAGAACTTTATTTCTGTGATGGGTATACATAGAGAGTACATGTATAATTTGATTTTACTATTACAATATAAAAAGGAACTAAAGGTAGAAAGGAGATTGTAGCAGAAAAAAGGAAAATGGAAGGTAGAAAGAGGGAAATGGCATCTCACCAAGAGGTAAAGGAAACCTATTATATCTGAGGGAAAGAAGGGAGGGGGTAAACATTACGTGAATCTTACTCTCATCAGATTTGGCTCAAAGAGAAAATATTAGACATATTTGGTTTACACAGAAAATTCTCTCACCTCATAAAAAAGTGGGAGAGGAAAAGGGAAAAAGGAATAGAGTAGGCTAAATAGAAGGGAACATAGAAATTGTAGGGGGAATGTTTAAAAAAGGGGAAGAGACAATAAGAAGGAAAGAGGGATTCTAAAGAGGGAAGGTTGTGCCAGGCAAGTAGTGCCCATAAGTTTAATATGGGGAGCTGGGTAATGGGGAAAGGAAAGAAAAAAGTATAATCTAGGGATAATAAGACGGCAGAAAATACAGAATTAGTAGTTTTAATCATAAACGTGAATGTGGTAAACTCTCCAATAAAGTGGAGATGGATACCAGACTAGATTAAAAGCCTGGATGCTACAATATGTTGTTTACAGGAAACACATTTAAAGCAGGGTAAAATAAAATACAGAGCAAAGGTAAAAGGCTGGAACAGAATATATTATGCTTCAGGTGAAGTCCAAAATGTAGTGGTAACTATCCTGATCTCAGATCAAGCAAAAGCAAAAATTGATCTAATTAAAAGAGATAAGGAAGGGCACTATATCTTGCTAAAGGTAACCATAAAGAAGCAATTGCAGTGGTAAAAATATATACACCAAATAGTATAGAATCTGAATTCCTAAAGGAGAAGTTCAGAGAGCTGCAAGAAGAAATAGACATCTAAACTATAATAGTGGGAGTTCACAATTTTGTTCTATCAGAACTAAATAAATCAAACCACAAAATAAATAAGAAAAAAGTTAAAGATGTAAATAGAATACTAAAATGTTAGGTATGATAGATCTTTGGAGAAAACTGAATGGTGACATAAAGGAGTACACTTTCTTCTCAGCAGATCATGAAAGCTATACAAAAACTGAACATATATTAGGACATATAGAACACAAAATCAAATGCAGAAAGGCAGAAATAGTAAATGCTTTTCAGATCATGATGCAATAAAAATTTCACTAAAAAAAAAAAGCCAGGGGAAAAAGCTAGAAAAAGAGCAAATAAAAAACACCCAATCAAAAACTAAACTTGAAATTCTAAAAATAGGAGAGATTAATAAAATTGAAAGTAAAAAACAAAAAAACAAACTATTGAATTAATAAATAAACCTAAGAGTTGGTTTTATGAAAAACAACAACCATAACAACAACAAAACAGATAAACCCTAAATTTGATTAAAAAACATATAGACATGAATAAAAATAAAAATAAAAATAAAAACTTATAGACATGAATAGTCTTTGCCTTAAAATTGTCAGTAGCATCTATTTAAAACTATCAACAAGTATCATATGTAATGGGGATAAACTGGAACATTCCCAATAAGATCTATTCAATAGTGTATTAGAAATGTTAGCTTTGACAATAAGAGATGAAAGGAATTAGAGTAGGTTGTGAGGAAACAAAATTATCACCCTTTGCAGATGATATTAAGGTACACTTAGAGAACCCCAGAGAATCTACTAAAAAGCTATTAGAAATAATCCACAACTTTAGCAAAGTTTCAGGATACAAAATAAATCCACATAAATCCTCAGCATTTTTATACTTCACTAACAACATCCAACATCAAGAGATACAAAGAGAAATTCCACTTAAAATAATTATCGATAGTAGAAAATATTTGGGAATCTATCTGTCAGGAACAATATGAGCAAAATTATAAAACACTTTCCATTAAAATAAAGTCAGATGTAAACAATAGGAAAAATATTAAGTGCTCTTGGATAGGTTAAGTGAATACAATAATGATGCTACTACCTAAACTAATTTATTTATTTAGTGCTATGCCAATCAAATTCCCTAGAAACTATTTTACTGACCTATAAAAAATAACCAAATTTATCTGGAATTTCAAGGGAACTAATGAAAAAAAAATCAAATGAAGGTGGCCCCTAGCTGTACCAGATCTAAAACTATATTATAAAGCAGTGGTCATCAAAACCATTTGGTACTGGCTAAGAAACAGACTAGTTTCGTAGAATAGGTTAGATACACAAGACAAAATAGTCAATAACTATAGCAATCTAGTGTTTGACAAATCCAAAAGACCCCAACTTTGGGGATAAGAACTCAGTATTTGACAAAAACTGCTGGGAAAACTGAAATTAGTATGGCAGAAACTAGACATTGACATACACTTAACACTATACATCAATATAAGGTCAAAATAAAGAATGAGATTATAAATTAGAACATAGGATAGTTTACCTCTCAGAAATATGAAGGAGGAAGGAATTTGTGTCCAAAGAAGTACTATACATCATTATTGATCACAAAATTGAAAATTTTGATTATATTAAGTTAAAATTTTTGTACAAACAAAACTAATGCAGACAAGATTAGAAGGGAAGCAATAAAGTGGGAAAACATTTTTATAGTCAAAGGTTCTGATAAAGACCTCATTTCCAAAATATATAGAGAATTGACTCAAATTTATAAGAAATCAAGCCATCCTCCAAATGATAAATTGTGAAAGTTTATGAATAGACAATTTTTGGATAAAGAAATTGAAACTATTCTTAGTCATATGACAAAGTGCTCTAAATCACTATCAGAGAAATACAAATTAAGACAACTCTGAGATACTACTACACACCTCTTAGGTTGGAAAGATGACAAGAAAATATAATATCCAATAAAGATAACTTTCTATCTAAAGTGTCCTTTAAGAATAGCTGAGCATTCACAATTTCACAACTTTAAAAAGAATTATCTCAATGTTTGAATTTAGCGTGGAAAGAAAATAGGGATTGCATCTGTCACAAGGAACTTCTGGATGAGGAAAGATGGGCACTTTCTTTGTTACCTAAATATCTTAGAAAATTGTATATATCTGGTAAAGTTTAAGTGTCTTCTCCAAATTTATAGTAATATGTGTCCAAATTTATAGTAATATGTGTTGAAGGCAGAAACATGTCTTCCTGACTTTAAGGTTACTTCTCTGTTTGGTTAGCCATGCTATTTCTGCCATCTCATAGTATATATTCAAAATGAATTTGTAGAATTGAATAACATTATAATGTCAGTCATATGCTATTTTGTTATTTAAATTAGTAATACATATACTCTCCAGTCATGATAAAAATCATCCATTTCCAGAGGGAATCACTTTATAAATTTGAAGTCCTTTAATTGAACATTTTTAGCTGAAGAATTTAAAATAATGTACATTTTAAAACTTATCAGATCACAGAAATATACTGAAAAGTTTCTTTTTATTTTACCATTTCCCTTTTTATGTCTGAAAAATAATACAAATGACTTTACCTAATCTTAAAGATGAATTATATATTAGTCACTTACATTTATATTGGAATAGATTACACTAGAGATCATAAATTCAATCATTCCTTTTTACAGATTAGGAAACTAAGACTCTTCACAACTTCACAAAGGACTAAGGTCACTTGACCTTAGAGTACGAAGAAAATAGGAGCTGTATCTGTGATTTCATTAACACAAGAATCTTCTGGATGAGGAAATTCTCTATGAAAAAGGACTGATAGGCCCTTGTCCAGTGTCATATAGCTAGTAAATGTTAAAGTACAAACTTTGAACCCAGGTTTTGCTTATTCCATGTCCAATGACCTTTGCAGATGTGTCTACTAAGGTTCTGTATGCCTGTTTTTTTAAATAATATCTTCACAGGTAGGAAAATACTTCCTTTAAAAAAGAATTCTAAAATTTGCTTTGTTTTAGCTATGTTAGAGGAAAATGGCAGATCAAAGAAGGGATACATATTCTGTTTCAGATGGATGATATGATGATAAATAATGAAAGACAGAAGAGACAGTTGCTTAAAATTTATTTTACTTCTGTTTTATCTCTCAAAAAGACAACAAACTAACAGTGATATTGACTTCAATTCCTACTTAAATTCTCAAGCATATCTTTAAATAAACAGTCAGTGAATTTCTAGAATGGAAAATGATCATTACAAAGAGGTAGCATAGCTTGATTAAGAACAAGTTATAACTGATCAACTTTATTTCCTTTCCCTAACAGGGTTACCAAATTAGTACATGAGAGAAATGTACTGCAAATTTAACAAATCTTTTGATGAAGTATCTCAAATTGTTCTTATGAAAAAGAAAAAAAAGAAATATGCACAAGAAAGTGATAAAATCAGGGTTCAGAATGTTTAGTCAGTTTCAGTCAGTAGTCAGTAGGGCAAATAAGTATGTCATTGCTGTTTCTGCCTTTTCACAATATATATTCAATATGAATTTGCATTTATCACATGGCATTCCTCCAGGTATGTTTTAAATCCTATGTTACTGAAGAAGAAACATTCAAAGTAGTAAATTGTTTTCTCATAAAATTTGCAAGTGGCATGAACTTGTAAGAAGTACACCTAAGAGGATATTAGGTAAAATCCCAAAACATCTTTATGCTCTAGAGTACTAGATTGGCTCTAATAAGATGAACCTTAAAAGGGGGAAAAAAACTTACACTTAAGTAGTTTTTTAAAAAAATCTTTTTCATAAGTACAAGAAGGAGAAGGCATGGTTACATAGCAATTGTTCTGAAAAAAAGTTTTAGAAATTTTAACAGGCTACCCAGCTCAATAGAAATTAGCAGTTTGTTGCAACAGCCTATAAGACTAATGAGATCTTGGATTGCATTGAGAGGGAAAGATTGAAGAAATAAGGAAGTAATAGTCATGCATTGTATATCACCAAGAATATTGTCTTTAGCAGTAAGCAACACAATTTAAGAAGGACATGATGAACTTAAGAGAGTACAGAGGGGGACAATAAGGATGGTTAAAGTGATTTAGTCCATGTCATCCGAGGATCAGTTTAAGAATTTTGATCTTTGCCTAGAGAAAAGAAAACAAAGGGAGCACCATGGCCCAAAAGGATAGAACTAATGAACGGGTGGAACTTTCAAAGGAAAACTTAGGCTTGACGTTAGGAAGAAGTATAAGATCATCAAGAACATGGTTGGCTGACCATCTATTGTAATATATAATTGGAAACTTTTTTTGGTACATTTTGGTGTAAATGGCAACTGAAGTCCCTTTCGGCTCTGAATTTCTGTGCATCTGTGATATACATGAAAAATATGAATAATCTGAAAGTTCATGAGGAATCAAAACATATATTCAGAAGACATTTATATTCTACTTAAAGGATAATTTCCCTTGAGGATCAATAAGAATAAAGGTGTTTTTCTTATTTCTGATTCCAGAAAGCCAAGATCTGCTGACTTAGTGTAACATATCTCTTGTTTGGACTCTTCTACCAAAGTAGAACTCTCAGAGAAGGGGTATAGAGAAATGTTATTTTACATTCCATTATAGCTATAAAGTTCAGGCATTACTACCTCCTGTCTTGGAAATACATCATGCTATATTTAAGCATTAATGACTATACTACCCTCCAGGATGAATATCATATATTCTCTAATGTAGAGGCTGTCTAGGCAGTAATTATGCATTCCTAAGCTAATGTCTTACAGATGTCAAGGGAATATGAAGAAAGAAAAATCCTGGGACTGAGTCATGGGACAGAAAAGTGCCAGTATTGGGAGTGATGTTCTCATTATGGGTTGTGAAGAATAACAGAAGAGAAATGTTTTTTTGATGATGTTTGATCAGAGTGGTTGGTCTCAGAAAGGATACAGGGGAATTAATGTAATAGATTTTGGGAGAGGTCATTATGAGGGGAAAAAAAAGAATGAGTTAGATTATTAAGGAAAGAAGGAAAGGAAAATTCTAGAGGTAATGAAGTGAATAAAAGGGGAAAAAGAAGTAAGAGTAAAGTAGATATTCATTATGAGAAGTAATATTTCAAGAAAACTAAGAAAATTTTAAAGACATAAATAGTTTGAATGAACAAAAAATAACACTTGTTGGGGGCAATTTTTTTTAATGAATATAAAATTAGCTTTGGATTAAAGATAGCCTAAGTCCAAATGTCATATCTAACACAAGTTGTATGTGTGTATCTGGGCAAGTCACTTAAGATCTTGAATCCACTCACAATTTTTGAGACTATAAGATTCAGAATAATTGTACTACTAGAAAGTTTTCTCACTTCATTACTTGAATGAAATCATAGTTGTAGATGGGGAAAATAACCTTTGTTTATCTCTTCTTTTACCTCATTGAATGTATTAAACTTTAGGTATTATTTAAACTCCATATCTATTGAATGGATACTTTTATATATTGTTTTGTTTTGGATTTTTTAAGATCACCTCAGCCCCTATTCAGAGCCTTTTGTTCCATTTAAAAATGATGTTAAGAAAGTACATTTCAGCTGTTTAGTGTACAAGACAACAAAAATGACTTCTCTTTTGAAACATCACCCATCCTTCATTCATTATAGAACCGAAGGCCTGTGGCAACTTCTATAAAGTTATTCTAACACAGAGGAAATGATCCACTGCATTTACCATTAATTAATCAAAGAGATCAGTGTCAAATTTAAATGTGAAGACTCTGAGAGAAGTTTTCCTTTAAACTAAAATCCAGGTTTGATAACTCAGTTTAAGGAATTTTTTTTTTCTTTTTCTTTTTCTTTATTTTATTTTTAGTAAATTTATAATTATAACATTTTTGACTACATATGCATAGGTAATTTTTTTTACAAGATTATCCCTTGTACTCCCTTCTGTTCAGAATTTTTCCCCTCCTTCCCTCCACCCCCTCCCCTAGATGGCAGGCATTTCCATATATGTTAAATATGTTATAGTATATTATAGATACAACATATATGAGTAGAATCGAATTTTGTTGTTGTTGTTGTTGTTGCAAAGGAAAAATTGGATTCAGATGGTAAAAATAACCTGGGAAGAAAAACAAAAAGATGCAAACAGTTTACACTCATTTCCCAGTGTTCCTTCTCTGGGTATAGCTGATTCTGTCCATGATTGATCAATTGGAACCAAATTAGATCTTCTCTATTTTGAAGATATCCACTTCCATCAGAATACATCCTCATACAGTATCATTGTTGAAGTGTATAATGATCTCCTAGTTCTGCTCGTTTCACTCAGCATCAATTGATGTAAGTCTCTCTAAGCCTCTGTGCAATTCATCCTGTTGGTCATTTCTTACAAAACAATAATATTCCATAACATTCATATACCATAATTTACCCAACCATTCTCCAATTGATGGGCATCCATTCAGTTTCCAGTTTCTAGCCACTACAAAAAGGGCTGCCACAAACATTTTGTCACATACACGTCCCTTTCCCTTCTTTAGTATTTCCTTGGGATATAAGCCCAGTTGCAGCATACTGGATCAAAGGATATGCACAGTTTGATAACTTTTTGGGCATAATTCCAAATTGTTCTCTAGAATGGTTGGATTCTTTCACAACTCCGCAAACATTGCAGCAGTGTCCCAGTTTTCCCACATCCACTCCAACATTCATCATTATTTGTTCCTTTCATCTTAGCCAATCTGACAGATGTGTAGTGGTATCTCAGAGTTGTCTTAATTTGCATTTCTCTGATCAACAGTCATTTAGAACACTCTTTCATATGAGTGGAAATAATTTCAATTTTATCCTCTGAAAATTGTCTGTTCATATCCTTTGACCATTTATCAATTGGAGAATGGCTTGATTCTTTATAAATTAGAGTCAATTCTCTGTATATTTTGGAGATGAGGCCTTTATCAGAACCTTTAACTGTAAAAATGTTTTCCCAATTTGTTACTTCCCTTCTAATCTTGTTTGAATTAGTTTTGTTTGTACAAAAGCTTTTGAATTTGATGTAATCAAAATTTTCTATTTTGTGATCAATAATGATCTCTAGTTCTCCTTTGGTCACAAATTCCTTCCTCTTTCACAAGTCTAAGAGTTAAACTATCCTATGTTCCTCTAATTTATTTAGGATCTAGCTCTTTCTGCCTAAATCATGGACCCATCTTGGAACTTATCTTAGTATGTATGTGGTGTTAAGTGTGGGTCAATGCCTAGTTTCTGCCATACTAATTTCCAGTTTTCCCAGCAGTTTTTGTCAAATAATGAATTCTTATCCCAAAAGCTGGAATCTTTGGGATTGTCAAACACTAGATTGCTATTTTTATTCACTATCTTGTCCTGTGAACCTAACCTATATCACTGATCAGCTAGATTATTTCTTAGCCAATACCAAATGATTTTGGTGACTGCTGCTTTATATCATAGTTGTAGATCAGGTACAGGTAGGCCACTTTCATTTGATTTTTTTTTTCATTACTTCCCTTGAAATTCTCGATCTTTTGTTCTTCCATATGAATTTTGTTGTTATTTTTTCTAGGTCATTAAAATAGTTTCTTGGGAGTCTGATTGGTATAGCACTAAATAAATAGATTAATTTAGGGAGTATTGTCATCTTGATTATATTTGTTCGGCCTATTTGAAGAACACTTCATGTGTTTCCAATTATTTAAATCTGACTTTATTTTTGTGGCAAGTGTTTTGTAATTTTGCTCATATAATTCCTGACTTTTCTTTAGTAGATATATTCCCAAATATTTTATACTATCAACAGTAATTTTGAATGGAATTTCTCTTTGTATCTCTTGCTGTTGGATTGAGTTGGTAATGTATAAAAATGTTGAGGATTTATGTGGATTTATTTTGTATCCTGCAACTTTGTTAAGTTCTGAATTATTTCTAATAGCTTTTAGCAGAGTCTTTGGGGTTCTCTAAGTAAACCATCATTTCATCTGCAAAGATTGATAGTTTGATTTCCTCATTACCTACTCTAATTCCTTGAATCTCTTTCTCGCCTCTTATTGCTGAGGGTAGCTTTTCTAGTACAATATTGAATAATAATGGTGATAGTGGGCAACCTTGTTTCACTCCAGAACTTACTGGGAAAGGTTCTAGTTTATCGCCATTACATATGATGTTTACTTACGGTTTTACATATATGCTCCTGACTATTTTAAGGAATAATCCATTTATTCCTATACTCTCAAGCGTTTTTAGTATGAATGGATATTGGATTTTATCAAATGCTTTTTCTGCAACTATTAAGATGATCATATGGTGGACTTCCGGCCAAGATGGCGACGTGGAGGCAGACAGCTGCTTGAGCTCCTCGTTTTCTCTCAGAACTTACTTCATGACAAGCCTCAGACTTAATGCTTGACCCAGAAAGAAATCCACAAATAATCACCAAGAGAAGACATCCTTGAAAGTCATCAGAAAAGGTCTGTGTTTGCTCGGGGTAGGGTCAATCAGACTGGGTGCAGACTGAGAGCAGGCAAGCCAGAGCGAGACAGGCAGCTCACACAGCTCAGACCTGAGGGGGAGGGGTACGATCTCTGCCATTTCTGCTAAAAAAACTTTTACCCCAGTGTGGATACTCCATCTTGGCAGCAAGCTAGGATCAGTGGGGAGGGTGTAAACAGCTGAGCTGAAGATTAAAACCCCAGAAAGCTAGCATCTCTCAGAACCAGGCCAACCCCAACCCCCACCTGGACTGACTCAGTGCATTCTCAGAGCCTCAGAGCACAGACTCAGTACAGTCATTGCTGTTCTGTTAGTGGCTCTCTGCGGCCCTACCCCCAGTCTGTAGAGGAAGCCCATTAATACCATCCAGCCCCATCCCCCTGCGAAACAGAGAATTGTTTCTCTTGTCAATTTATTTTCTTCCATTCCTACTCTGACAAAATGAACAAAAAATTCAAAAGGGCTCTAACCATTGACAGCTTTTGTATAGAGAGAGAGAGAGCAGACTTCAAACACTGAGGAGACTAAAAACAGACTGTCCCCAGATGAATCCCCTAAGGGGGATATGAGCTGCTCCTCAATACAAAAGAATCTCATAGAGGAAATCAAAAAGGCTCTCACAAGAGAGCTGGAAGAGAAACGGGAAAAGGAAAGGGAAGCTTGGAAAGAGAGCCTGGAGAAGTCATCCCATGCATTTAAAGACAGAGTGGATAAAGAAATCAAATCATTGAGAAACAAGATTAGTGAGCTGGAAAAGGTAAACAACTCCAAGGAAAACAGGATTAGTGAGCTGGAAAAAGAAATCAGCTCTCTAAAAAATAAAATGGATAAAATGGAAAAAAATTCCATAGAAGATAAAAACTCAATTGGACAATTACAAAGAGATATAAAAAAAGTGAGTGAAGAAAATACATCGTTGAAAATTAGACTGGAACAAGTAGAAATGAATGACTCAAGGAGAAACCAAGATGTAGTCAAGCAAAATGAAACAATTGAAAAGAATGTCAAGTACCTTACTAGAAAGACAACAGACCTTGAAAACAGATCCAGGAGAGACAATTTGAGAATAATCGGACTCCCTGAAAAATGTGAGGAAAAATGAGCTTGGACACCATTTTTGAGGAAATTATCAAAGAGAAT